>NW_027187299.1:1096479-1138423 GCF_028583685.1 Petaurus breviceps papuanus | reverse complement strand
CTAAATGTTGTTGATGGGTTGGTTGGTTCTTGAAAATCACTTCAGCTGAGAGATGGTGGTAGTCATTCTTTTGTAATGTCTTCTTTGGCCCTTCTTGCTGAAGATCACTTGTTGAAGCTCTTCACCCCATTCCTCATTTCCTCAGTTCCCAGAAAGCAGTTGTTTCATCACCAGTGGTTCTACCATTGTCCTCAGTCTCCAAGAGATAGCTTATTTGCTTCCCGGAAGACTAAATCTCTAACACTGACGTCCATGGGAAAAAACTCTCTTTGTGTGTTTATAGCTCAAAATTCTGTTGTTGCTGAGCCTTCCTTTGCACATAGTCCCTGCAGCCCCAGAGCACACAAGAGTTGGCCTCTCTCAGCTTTATAGGAATTTTCCATCTTTGCATCTTGAGAGCTAACCTTTATGACCTACTCCATGTACACTCATGGTAACCCATTACCATTTGCCTCCTCTCTACCATCTCTGTGGTATGTCCATTATTTGAGTCACCACTTCTTGCTTTATCCTGGGTAAAAAAAATTCTCACTCTATCTTCCATTGTCCTTCCATTCCCCTGGGGCAGCTAGGTCAAATAATTTAAATTAAATTATTTAAATTAGCTGTTTTCCAAAACATTTAGAAAAGGGAAGAGAGATGCGGTGCTATCCTTTTCTGGCTCATGTCCTTGTAACCTGGAAAGAGAGAGAGAGAGGTATCCAGTCCTTACTACATTTTGTGTCAACATTTATGATTTTTCTACATGAGGAACCCCTATTCCTTACTAGCACCTACCTCACAGAGTTTTTGTGAGGATCGAATGAGAAAAAAACACTTGTAAAGCACATAGCAAGGTACTTGACATATAATAGTTGTCTGATGTTTGCCTGTTTCCATATTTACCATGCCAGTCATGCCAACTGGTACCAAAGCAGCCTCTTGGGACACCTTGTATACAGACCCATTCGATCTAACATACATATAGACATTCCTAACACTCAATATTTCTGTTTTTTTTTTTCTTTTTGGAGGGGGAGATGTCAGGGCAATTGGGGTCAAGTGATTTGCCCAAGGTCACACAGCTAGTAAGTGTATCAAGTGTCTGAGGTTGGATTTGGACTAAGGTCCACCTGACTCCAGGGCTGGCGCTCTATTCACTACACCACCCAGTTGCCCCAACACTCAATATTTCTAAGGCATGGATGCTGTTCTGGAAATCTTCCAATGATTCAGTTGTTTTTTCAGTTATATCTGAATCTTCATGACCTCAGTTGGGGTTTTCTAAGTTTCTTCAGATGAGATAATATTGGTAAGTACTGGACAAGTAGGTGGCACAGTAGATAAAGAACCAGGCTTGGAGTCAGGAAGATGAGTCTTCCTGAATTTAAATCTGGCCTCAGACACTTACTAGCTGTGTGACCCTGGGCAAGTCATTTAATTCTGTTTGCCTCAGTTTCCTCATATGTAAAATGAGCTGGAGGAGGAAATGGCAAACCACTCCAGCATCTTTGCCAAGAAAACCCCAAACGAGGTCATGAAGAGTTGGACATGACTGAAAAACAACAGAACAGCAACAACTTAGTATAGTGCCTGACACATAGTAGGCACTTAAATTCCTGCTTCCTTTCAATCCAACCAATTGTTTCAGGATTCTTTCAAATACATAACTTGAAAGTTCTACATTTAAAGAGATAGGACTACAGTCCTGGCACTACCATTAACTAACTGTGTGACCTTGAACCAGTCACTTTCCTTCCTTTCCTTACCTGTAAAGTGGGTTGAACTAGAATAGATAATCAGTCCCCTTTCAGCTCAAAGATTTCCATGCCTTCAGGAGGCCCTAGAAATGGCAACACAGCCATCAGATTCAGAGGAAGTCCACAAAGGTGATAGTTTCACAAAAAAGGGAGACCAGATAGCCAGCCCTAGCAATCTGTGAGATCTTGAGCAGAGACAAATCCAAGGGAAACCAGAGCCTGGAATGGGAAACATGATGGGGAAGTTTATACCAGCTGGAATCCCTACCTACTCCAAGTGTTGTTGTGGAAACTAATCACACGCTGGTGACGTTCATGCCATGGACAAACAGGGGTGACTGTAGATTCAGGTGCTTTCTGGAAGTCATAAAAATTAAACACCCCCCCACCCCCCCAGCCCCACAAACACCTTTGGGGACTAATTCATATACTTAAAAAAAAGTTTGATCTTGATTCTTGTCTTGTTTTGGTCTAAGAACAACTTCCTCCTAAGTTTTGGAATTATCATAGCCACACTTTGAGAAAAAAAGGGTTTCTGACTCAGTGATTTCCCCAATCTCTTTAGGTTAGCTTTTAGCAGTTAATTAAATTCTTAGGACTCCATTTTTATTTTTTTTAAACCCAGTAGATGATAGATTGATTAGTAGTTGATAGATTGTTGGAGTTCATAGGATCTGAGTTCAAATCCTACTTCAAACAAGTCATAGCAGCAAGATCCTGGGCAAGTAACAACTTCTCAGAACCTCAATTTCTTTCTCTGTATAATAGGGAAAATAATACCACCTATCTCATAGAGCTGTAGTAAAGACCAAATGAGATAATATACATAAAGTGCCTTATAAACCTTAAAATGGAAGCAGCTAGGTGGCATAGTGAATAGAGCACTGGCCCTGAAGTAAGGAAGACCTGAGTTCAAATCTGGCCTCAGACACTTAACACACACACACACACACACACACACACACACACACACACACACACACAAACTAGCTGTGTGACCTTGGGCAAGTCACTTAACCCCAACTGCCCTACCTTCCCCCTCCAAAAATAATAAACAAATAAATAAATAAATCTTAAAATGCTATAAAGTATTAGCTGTTATTGTTATTGATGTTTCCAACATGCAGTGTTTTCTTATTTTTTTTAATAGTCTCTTTCCTTCTATCCCTAAATCATCATCAGCCTCGACTCTTCTTACTGGGCAAGATATAACCAGGACTTTTGAAGATATGACAGTCTAACAGCATGTGTTGGATTTGGAGATGGATTTTTTACTTTGAAAATTCATGCCTGAAAAAAATTAACAAAAAGTACCTACCATATGACTTTTTAAAAATAAGACTAATAGGGGCAGCTAGATGGCACAGTGAATAAAGCACCAGCCCTGGAGTCAGAAGGATCTGAGTTCAAATCCAGTCTCAGACACTTGATATTTACTAGCTGTGTGACATTAGGTAAGTCACTTACCCCCAATTGCTTTGCCTCCCCTCCTCCAAAAAAAAATAAGATTAATTTTCTTTTGGTAATTTTGTGATAACTGGAAACACCCTAGAATGTCTCAAAATCAGAGGTAAGAATCCCTACCATAGGTATATTTTCTATCTAGCTGATACATTAAAGTTTTAAAAAAAACCCATGAGAAACCCCCTGAATCCTTTCCCCTTCTTAATAATAACTGGCATTTATCTAGCACATTAAGACTTGCCAGGGGCTTTACATACATTACCTTGTTTGAGCCTCATAACAACTCTGTGAGGGAAATACTACCGGTATTATCATTCCCATTGTACAGTAGAAGGAGCTTGAGTTCAGACAGTTTGAGTGACCTGACCTTGGTCATCCCACTAGTAGAAAAAATCCTTCCAGCATTCGCTAGAAGCAGGATTTGGATCCAACTCTTTCTGTTTTCAAGTGCATTGCCTTTTCACCTTTCCTGTGCCAAGCTAGGGGTTTTCTTCTTGGTCTGTTCTCACTAAGCAATTATGAACTAATGGGAAGTTTTCAAGATGAGGAGTCACAAAATTGTCTGCTAGTCCCATCCCTAAAACTAAGCCAAGTGTAAATCAATTAGTTTCTCTGTGCCTCAGTTTCCCCATGAGAATAGCCATACTTGCTCTGGATATCCATTACTGTTGTGGATGATAGGCTCAGTCTAAGAATGCTTTAAATAGTTAAAAAGAATTTTATTGATGAATACCAAAGGGACCTTGGGTCTCAAATATAGACAACTAGAAAGAAACAATCCTAAATCCTAGGTCCTCTAAGATTTTGTGCCCAGTTCAGAGAGAGTGATAGGCTGGGGAATTTCTGTGGCTTCTCATGCCCATCTTGACCCTATCAGTTTATTGCTTCAAACGACATGTTGTCTTTCTTGATTTGGGTTTCTGCTTTCTTTTTCTATCAGCACATTGTTGGACAATGGGTTGCCAGATCGCAGAATTCGTTGACAGCTTTCAGATTTGATTTGCCAATGAAAATGTTTGGCTGGGTGTAAGGTTTCCCTGGTGCAGTTGGAACAGGAACTCAGATTTCCTCAGGTTTTCAGTAGTCCCGCAGAGCTGAACAAATGGTTCATGGCTTCTTACAAGTTCCTTGAGATCTCACATGTGTACCTGCGAATGCTTAAAGGGAAAAGGATAGTCCTCAACATACCCAGGTTCATGGAAAGTCTATTTGAAGGCTATTTGATCATCCTTATCTAAAGAATGTAAGCTTCTTGAGGGCAAAGGTTGTTTTATTTTTTGTCTTTTTATTCCCAGCACTTAGCACAGAGATTGACACATATTAGGTTATTGAAAAATGTTTGCTGAATGAATCATCATCTTCAAATTCATCCCTGACAATATTTATGAGCATGGCACTGTCCTAGATACTATGGAAGAATATAAATATGTATGACAGTGTCCCTTCTCTCTAGGGCCTTACAATCTCCCTGAGGAGATAAAACATATACAAGTGAAAAATGTTCGAAATAAATAAGAAATCTGGACAATAAGGCTGGAGGAATGGAGAGGGGGGTGTGAGAAGTACAAGCCAGGGCATGCATAGAAGGCATTATAGGGGCTATAATGATTAAATAAGGCCTTGAAGGGTGAATGGAATTTGGACAGCTGTAGAGGAGGGACATTTCAGATTGGGCAAAATACCATGTCCAAAACCACAGAAGTGAAAGGACATGATTTTACCTCCTTTGGTTGGGAAAAAATTTCTGAAATAATAACTTATACTTATTTATAAATACTAAGATTGCTTATGTTACATATACACTTACACCAAGATTTACAAAGCACTTCCCTCACCACAAATCCTTTGAGGAAAGGAGTTCAAGCATCACTATCCATATTTGACGAATGAGGAGACTGAGGCTCAGAGAATTGTCTGTCATCAAACAGCTGTTAAAATCCTCATCTTCTGACTCCAAGTAAATTGTTCTTTCCCTATGCCACATCGCCTCCTTCAATGTAAAGAAAAGATTTCTTCCTGAAACCTCCAATGTGTCTGCATAAAATGGAACAGGGTTCCATCCTTTGGGGAAGGAAAGGGAGATTGGAAAGGAGAGTGTTTTGTTGGCAGTTGGTTAATGTTGTGGAATCAGAAAGTACCTTAGGTGAAAGTTTGAGGATGTTTCAGGCAGCCTTGAGTGCTAAATGAGTATTGTGAAGAAATAAAGCATGGTGATATATGCAAAGCACTTTGGAAACTGTGTAGAGCTTTATAAAGGTGGGGTAAAATCAGGGAAGGGCAGCTAGATGGAACAGTGGATAGAGTGCCAGGCCTGAAGTCATGAAGACTCATCTCCATGAGTTCAAATCCAACCTCAGACACACTTACTAGCTGTGTGACTTTGGGCAAGTCACTTAACACTTAACAAGACACTTAACTTAAGCCTCAGTTTCCTCATCTGTAAAATGAGCTGGAGAAGGAAATGGCAAAACACTCCAGTATCTTTGCCAAGAAAAGGGGTCACGAAGAGTCAAATAGGATCAAAAGAAAACAACAAAATTGGCATTATTGTTGTTGTTAGGTAGGCTTACACTCAGAAGAGTAAGCTAGTGCCCTCCCAGACACAGAAGGCACTACAGATCTAGATATCAGTTGTAGCTGGGGTGATGGCAGGGAGCATCCTGAATTAGAAGACTCAAGTGATTGATAAAATAGATGACTGCCTATATTGTAAAGTTTTCTTTTCGTTGGGGGAAAAACAGGAACAGAAATGTGTGAAGTTCACTGGATAGGGAAAAAAGGAAACAGGTTCTCATTATAGCTCTGCTGTTAAATGTCGGTATTCCCATCTGTAAAATGGGCAAAGATGAGTATTCATTTATCATATTTTTAAAAGTATACTTTTTGTTTTGTTATAAAAGATACACCCCCAACAACCACTCAAATAAACTCCTTACAAAGTACATTTCATCAATCAACAAACATTTACTATGTGCCAGGCACTGCGCTAAGTATTAGAAGACAAATACAAGCAGAAAAAGATAGTCCTTGTCCTCAAGAAGCTTACACTCTAATGGAGAAATCATTATTATTATTGTGAATTATTGTTATTTCTGGGCGGGGGGGGGATAATGTTATCAGACAGGAGGAATGTGCCTGACTCTATGATACTTGAATCAACCATTCTAATTTATTGAAATCATGTTGTCATCTTCATGTTGTCTTTATTTTCATTGTTGTATTCATTGTGTATATCATTTTTTGGCTTGAACTTTTTCACTCTCTTTTATTTTATACAAGACTTCCCACTTTTTAAAAATTCTCCACACTTAGGATTCATTGTAATGAAGCATTACAGTGCTGCATTTGTATGTAATTTGTTCGGTTATTCCCTGATCATTGGACATGTATTTTATTTCTAGGCTTTTGTTATCATAAATAACACTACTCTGGGCATTGTTGGACACATAGGCATGTTTTTTTCCTTCCTTTCAATAATCTTTTTTGGGATAGAGTTCTAGCAGTAGAATTTCTTAATTAAAGGGTATAATGATTTCGTAATTTTTCTTGAAAAATTACAAATTGTTTAACAGAATGATTTAACAATTCACATGCTGTTAACTCACAGCTCGCCCAACAGTGGGTTTTCCTGGCATAAATCCAGCCTGATAATAGTGAATTATATATATATATATATATATATATATGTGTGTGTGTGTGTGTGTGTGTGTGTGTGTGTGTACATATACACATACACATACATATAAAACTATAGATCTTTTATATTTTATTTATGATTTTTGCATTAACATATATTAACAATTTGGCCTGCAGTTTTCTTTCTCTGTTTCACATTTCTGTGGTTCAGGTATTAGGACTGTACTTGCCTCATAAAAGAAGCTTTGAAAGGTGCCCTCTTTCTTCATTTTTATATGTAAACTATTGTAGCCTAGGAGTATTTAGTTCATAAGTGTTTGATAGAATTCACTTGGAAATCTATTTGGACCAAAGAATTTCTTCTTTGATAGTCCACATATGGCTAGCTCAACATCTCTTTCTGAGATTGTATTGTTTGTATTCCTTACATCAGGTACCTTGTATTTTTGTAAATATTGACCTATTTCATTTAAGTTTTCCATTTTGGTGGCATATTGTTTCTGTACTACTTTGTGATAATTTTCTTGATTTCGCCTTTATTTATTCTAAATTTTTTTCTCTCTTTTTTATTTTGGTGATTGGGTTTTCCTCTGTTTCTCTGTCCTTAGAGCTGCCTCTCTTTCTCATAGAATTACCCAACAATTTAAATATATAGAAAAGCTTTTTTAAAAAAAATAACTATTTTCATTAGGTCAATTGCTTTTTATTTTCTGTTTTGGTGACCTCTTCTTTGATTTTCAGTATTTCTATTTATGCTTGTTTGAGTATTATCAATTATTTATTTTCTAGGGTTTTTTTCTTTCATGCTCTATTTATTAGTCTTCTTTCTCTTTTATCTCTTCTGAACAGTGTTCAGATTTTTTTCCCCCAAAGAACAACTACAACTAAAAAGATATGTGTTATTTTTCAATATTATAATTTTCTTCAATGTAATTATTTGTCTATATAGTGTGTTCTTTGACCCATTCATTATTCAGGAAAACTTTAGTCTCCATTTCTCCGTGTCTGCTCTTCATATTTCCCTTATTGATTGCAATTTTTTTGTATTGTAATTCCATCCCAATTCCAGTTTAGTCTCCTCTCCTCCCCCTCTTTATACCAACTTATTTCAGGCTTATTTTATTCTTCTTGTACTCATTCTTTTGAGTTTCCCTTGCCAGGTCCTGAGAGATATGTGATTCACGACCCCTCCTCTACCTCTTCCCTTTTGACCTTTAGGTAGCTCTCTGACTATAAATTATAGATGCATTGTGATATGTTTAGGTAAAGGGAGTGTTCATACCCACAGACTGACAGTTCCTTGCCATGTTGACATTTCTTACCTGGCCGCACTATTCTGGGACTTCTCCACCATGTCCCTTCACTTCAAGTTCTAAGGCTGTGATCCAATGACCGTCACCTAGGGCACCCCACTGTTAAGAAATACTGTGACTTGTCCTTCCCGATTCCTCTCATCTTCTCTGGGGGATTTCTTTCATGCATCTGGTCTCTCTGAATCCATCTTCCACAACACTGGTAAAATAATATTCCTAAAGCACAGGTCTGACTGAGGCATTCTTCTCAAGAAGTTTCTGTTGCTTCCCATTGATCCTAGGAAAACCCCCCACAAACTTCTCTGGCGTTAGAACCTTTCACGATTGGGATCCAGTCTATCTCTGTAGACTGCTTGCATACTACTACCCCTAATGCACTCTACTCTAGACAAACTAACCTACCAGCTGTTCCTCGTACTTGACACCCCATCTCCCGCCTCCCTGCCTTTGCCTTGACCACTTTTCCTTTTCACTTCTGCTTCTTGGAACATGGAGTTGCCTTCAAGGTTAAGTTCAACCTTCAAAATACCTTTCAAGATTCCCCCAGTTGTTAGTGCCTTCCCCTGCACTGTATATTTATTTCGTAGATATCCTGTATCTATGAATACATTGTACTCAATAAAATATAAGCTCCTTGAGGGCAGGTACAATTTTACTTTTGTTTTTGTATACCCAGTACCTAGCACAGTATCTGGTACACAGCAGGCACTCCATAAATAATGTTAGTGTTATAATAATAATAGTAATGGCAAATAATAATAGTGAAATAATAATACATAATAATGTAAAAATAAGAATAGTGCTGAATAGAATTGCAATTAATTCTTCGTTATTTCAAGAGCTTGCCTTTGTTTGCTCTTATTTTTTATCTCAGCTAATTTTGCAGTGAATAATTCATTGTGAAGATTTCTAGTCTTTCCCTTCCTTTAATTATCTTTTTAACTTATTTGTCACATTTCTTGTTTTAATTCTTGTTTTTAATTTAATTCATTCTTGTCTTTAATTTTTTGTTTTAATTTGATAAGCTCTTGCTTGCCCACTTTGCTGGAACTTCTTTACACTCTTCTTTCAAGTCCTCACATTTAATATAATAATAATAGCTAGCATTTATGTAGCACCTACTATATACTGGGAACTATGCTAAGCACTTTGCAAATATTATTTGATCTTCGCAACAACCCTGGGAGATAGATGTTTTTATTATCCCCATTTTACAGTCAAGGAAACTGAGGCAGTTTTTTTGTTTATTCTTACACTATGGGCTATAGGGTGTGACTATAGACAAGTCACTTAATCTTTCCTATAAAAGGATGATAATATTTTATGACCTGTGTCATATGGTTATTACAAAATAAATATTAAAGCAGTAGCTAGTCAATAGTCAATAAACATTGCTTAAATACCTACTATATACCAGGTGCTGTACTAAGCACTGGGAATACATAGAAATGCAAAAAAATAAAAATAAACAGTCTTTGCCTTAAGTAGTCTACAATCTAATGAAGGAAGATGACAAACAAAAGGAAGCATAAAAAGGGAAGGTATAGGATGGGAAGCTGGAAAAGTCCCAAAATAGCACAGCCAGATGAGAAATGTCAATACGGCAAAGGCTTGTGATTCTGTGAGGGGGAGTACTCCCTCTTTCTAAACATATCACAATGCATCTGTAACTTAGAATCAGAGAACTGCCTAAAGGTCAAAAAAGTGAAATGCTATGACTATGTTCACAAAGGAGGTGTTAGAGAGAGGATTCGAACCCAGGCCTTCCTGACTCCAAGTCCAACATTTGATATACTATCCCACACAACTTCTTAGTGCACTATATAATTGTGATCATGATTATTGTTGTGATTGTTATTTTTATGATGTTCACCAGTGTGTTCATATCCTTCAAACTCGACTTTGTGGGACTACTTGGGGGGAATTCTCAGAGAGAGAAATCAGAAGGGAGAATCCATGCTGCATCTCATGCTGTACAGGGAAGAAGGATCAAGTGATGTATTCTCTCCCCAGCTGTTTCCTCCCCAGTTCCCTGCTTCTGAGCTGTGGCAAGTTGCTGATGCTGCACACAAAGTAATTGGTGCTGTGAGATACCCAAGAGACTGCTTGGAGCTGAAAGTCAGTTGGTATTCCAATGCAATTTTTGCCAAGACAATTCCCTATCCTCTTCTCTCCTATGCAGGTGAAGAAGCAGCTCCCCATTAACTATCAAATTCATCCTAATTCTACCTTTCCTTCCTTCCCATGATTTGTCAATTCAGTCATTTTTCAGTCACGTCTGACTCTTCATGACCCCATTTGGAGTTTTCTTGGCAAAGATACTAGAGGAATTTGCCATTTCCTTCTCCAGCTCCTTTTACAGATGAGGAAACTGAGGTAAACAGGGTTAAATGACTTGCCCAGGATCCTATAGCTAGTAAGTGTTTGAGGCCAGATTTTAGTTCAGGAAGATGAGTCTTCCTGACACCAGGCTTAGCACTCTATCCACAGAGCAAATGGGGAGGAGTTAAAGGGACGAGGATCTAATTCACCTTCTTTAGAAGGCAGTATGAGCCACTATCTTCTTCCTATCCAACAAACTCACCTCCATTGCCATTGCTCACTATCCTTTGTTATAATTTTATTCTGCTTTGTATAGGAAAAAAAATCCTAGTCTGGTCTAATGAATGTTGTCATGTATAGAGTTTAGGGGAGAGGTTTGAATATCTGTAAAGGGACAGGTGACTCATCCCTGCTTCAGAGTGGCTGAAGAATGAGGGGAGGAAGAGCAGACACTTAACTCTGTTTGAAAGTTTTAATGCAAGGTAGGCATATTGCCAACATAACCCTAGGCAAACTAACAAGAGAGCCTATATAGTCAGAGAAAGAACACACACACACACACACACACATACACACACACATCCCTAGACTTACATGAAATGAACCCTTGGAACAAGAAAACCAGTTTTCCAGGGAGGAGTTGATCACTAGTTGTGGGGACTGTCATACAAGTAGGCACATCTCTCCCTTATAGAAATGCTATATGTGGGAGCCTTCCCATTAATCCCTCACAATTGTTATTATTATTCTCTCTCTCCATACTTTCAGAGAATCCTAGAATTTTAGGTAGCAATCTACTCCAACCTTTGTTGTTGTAGTTGTTTGGCCATTGTTCTAGAAAAGGACCAATGACATCACAAGGGTGATTTGACTTGTCCACGAGTGGACTGGATTTGAGTGGGGCAGAGCTGAACAAAATCATCAGCCTCACTCTCTTACTTATATGGAATTTCCCTCTACAATATCTTCCACATCCAGCTTATGACAGATGACTTCTGGTGAGGGGCAATCTACTAGCCCCAAAGTAGAACGTTCTATTTTGGAATAGCTGTAATTGTTAGAAAGTTTTTCTTTACATTAAGTATAAATCTGTTTTTCTCCCATCTTCTACCAATTATTCTTAATTCTACTCTCTAGTGAAAATAAAACAAGTCTGATGCTGGGGAAGGAAATGGAAAATCACTCCAGTATCTTTGCCAAGGAAACCCCAAATAGGATCATGAAGAGTTGACATGACTAAGACAACCAAACAACAACAAAAAATTTATCATTCATGTGACACTCCTTCAGATAATGAAGGTAGCTATCAAATCCTGCTTAAGTCTCCTCTTCTCAAGGCTGAAGAGCCTTACTTCCTTCAAATGATCTTGGATATGATGGTTTCCAGTCCCCAAATAACCCTGGCCAC
Source organism: Petaurus breviceps papuanus (assembly GCF_028583685.1). Taxonomy (NCBI): domain Eukaryota; kingdom Metazoa; phylum Chordata; class Mammalia; order Diprotodontia; family Petauridae; genus Petaurus; species Petaurus breviceps. The sequence continues at coordinate 1,126,541 of NW_027187299.1, read as the reverse complement.
TTGCAAGTCAAGACATCTCCTGCCTGACATCATCGGTCCTCTTCGAGAATGAAGGATGAATAACAACGATAACAATGCTATGGTTTCCAGTCCCCACACAACCCTGGTCATCCTCCTCTGCACATCTCTGGCTTGTCAATATCCTTCCTAAGATGTGATGGCAAAGGCACCTAGGTGGGGTAGGAATCAAGAAGACCAGAATTCAATACTGTCTCAGATACTTACTAGCTGGGTGATCTGAGGCTAATCATCTAACCTCTATAGGCTTCAGGGTCTTCATCTGTAAAATGGGGACAATAGTAGCACCTACCTCACAGGGCCATTGGGAGGATCAAATTAAATGATGTGTGTAAAGACTTTTTTAAACCTTAAAACATTTTTATAAATGCTAGCTATTGATGATGATGATGATGATAAAGGAAGAAGGAGGAGAAGGAAGAAGAAGGAAGGAGGAGGAGGAAGAGGAAGAAGAAGGAGGAGGAGGAGGAAGAGGAAGAAGAAGAAGAAGAAGAAGAAGAAGAAGAAGAAGAAGAAGAAGAAGAAGAAGAAGAAGAAGAAGAAGAAGAAGAAGAAGAAGAAGAAGTAAATTGTACACCAGATTCTAGATGTGGTATGAAAAGGGCAAACAAAGCATAAGAGATCTATCACTTCTCAGGTTCTAGACATCATGACTCTCTTAACTAAGTCTACTACTGGGTATTCCAAAAGTCTTTACATAGTTTTAAGCTACTAACTTGAAACTACACAAAGATATTTGGGACATCCTGTATATTACCTTTTTGGTTGTCATATTATGGTAATACTATTCATACTAAAAAAAAAAAGACCTAGAGGAAAACTGCTAGCATATTGAGTGAATCCTCTATAGAGATCCCAGAAAAGAGGCAGACATGATGAGACGGTATGGCTAGGTTGTAGCCTCACTGATGAAGGGAGTCCTGGCATCAATGAGATCACAGATTGATTGATTGAGGGCAAATTAATGATTCATATCAAACTTGCTTTCCACTAAAACTTAAGATATTTTTCAGATGAATTTTTTTTGTTCAGCCATACTTCTTCCACTTTAGATTTTTGAAGTGATGTTTTTGAGGAGAAAACATGATTTCATCTTATTAAATTTGCTAAATGTTCCTGTCTATCAAGACTTATTTGAGGGGCAGGAGCAGGATAAAGAAGCATGAATCTTGACCATGATCTGGTGTTAGCTATCCCTCAAAGTTTCATGTCATCTACACATTTATGTCTTGCCATTTATGCCTTCATTCAAGTCATTGGTAAAAAATGTAGAACAGCTCTCTGGGTCCTTCCATGCTGACATCAACCCATTAATGGCTACTCTTCAGATTTAGGCATTCAATGAGTTTATCTGATTCATTACCTCTTCCACAGCTACCAGTCTTATCTATGTCTAGCATGACAGACTGTCAGATGCTTTGCTGAGTCTAGGGAAGCTACACAACTACAGAATTCCCCTGTTTTAATAATGTTCTCAAAAAAAGGAAGTGAGGCTATTGTTGCATGACCTGTTCTTGATAAAAGCAGGCAGGTGCTTCATTACTACTTTTTTTTATTGTTCGCAGACCATCCCTTTAATAATATGCTCTAGAATTTTGCCAGGAATCAAAGTCGAATTCATTAACTTAGAGTGAAAAGACTCCATTCTCTTCCTTTTTCCAAAGATCAGGACATTTACCCCTCTCCAGTTCAGATTTCCCTCTCCTCTTCTCTATGGTTTTTTGTTGATATAGTTTTAGTAATCACCTCCATGCAAATAATTCCCAAATCAATATATCTACCCACAAGCTCTCATCTCTAATCCCCTATTTCCTATTGCCAGTTGGATGTCCTATGTGAGCATTTTACTCAATAAGATATGAGAGGCAACTTGGCATAGTAGATTGAATGTTGGAACTGGAGGAAGGATAGACCTAGATTTAAATGCTACCTCTCCAACTTATTCATTAGTTATATGACCATGAGCCAATAATTTAACCTCTATAAACCTCAGTTTCCAATGAGGATAATAACACCTATAGCAGTGCCTCAGAGGCAAGGGTGGGCAGGAGCCACCTTGGAGAGCCCAATTGTTAAATTTTCATTGTAAGCATTTATATCTTGGAAATCACCAAGCTACAAACCAGGGCTTGCTTTATTGTTCTGTTGCTTGTCTAGACCTTAGATAGCGATGGAGAAAATGTTCATGCATATTAAATTTTAAAAGTATATGTTGTCTTTTTCCCCCCAGAAAGCCAATTGTTAAACTTTTCCCAGCACACTCCTTCTCATAGGGGTGTGGTAGGGCATAAATGAAATAAAGTAATGTTTTAAAAACTTTAAAGTGATATAAATGTCTGCTATCATTCTTGAAATTATTCTTTGCATCTTCTCTTTAAAAACCTGCCCCTCCCTCTAATTTCTCTATTTCTGTTCATGGAATCACCACTGTCCCAATTATTTAGTTTCCTTTAATCTCCTTCTTGTGTCATTTCTTTCTCAACAAATATCTCACATCCAAGTCTACTTTTTCTCCCCACTGGAACCATACCATTTCATAACCTTATCTCTTCTTGCCCAGACTATTTTAATAGCCTCTTAGCTGACCTCTCTGCCTCTAATCTCTCCCTTCTTCATTCTATGCTTCAGTGTTGCTGAAGTCATCATCCAAATGAGCTACTCTGATCATGTCACATTCCTACTCCAAAATCCTTAATGGCTCCCTGAAGGAAGACTATTGAATAAAATAGGAATTCTTCATCAACACCCTCCACAATCCATCTCTAGCCTTCCTTTGATGACTAATAGAATACTATTCCCTTTCATGTATTCCACATTGCAGTTAAATTGGACCATTTTATATAGTGCGTCATTTTTATATAGTGTCTTTGCTTATACCATTCCTCATGTCCATTAGTTAAAGCCCCCCTCCCTCCAGCTTTGAGTCTTAACTCCACTGCTAGAGCCTTCATAAAACTCTCCAAGACACTGATCTCACCCCCCCCCATCCATATTCCCTTCTCACCACCACATACATATAAGGGGGTAAATAATCTCTCCCACCTCAATTTTCTCAGAGAATTTTGCCTGGAATCCTCCTTATCATTGAATACATTTCCCCTTTTTATTAAAGTTACATGTTTAGTCTTAGCTCTTTGGGAGCAGAGTTTTGTTTCATCTATGATTTTAACCTTCCAGTCAAGCAGAGAGCCTTGCTTTAGTATATTGTAGGGGCTTAAGAAACATTTATTGCTTGAACAGAACCAAACCAAATCAAACCTAAGGGGATTTTGATGATAAAATAAAAATAGCTGGGAAAGTACTTTCAAGTGTTCAAAGTTGACCTTGGGCAAGTCACTTAACCCCAATAGCCCTGCCTTCCCCCATCCAAAAAATCAAAAATAAAAAAAAAATTTTAAGTGTTCAAAGTGTAGCACAAATAGACAGCATCATTGTTATTTTACAATAACAATTTATCATGCAAAATATGATGATAAATGCTAGCTAGTAATAATAATAATACTATAGAATCATTGATTATTTCATTGATTATAATGGTAATATATGCAAAATGTTTTGTAAACCTTAGTTATATAAATGTAACCGATTATTAGATTGTAAGGTGGTTCAGTGGATAGAGCATCAGGTAAGGAGTCAGGAAGACCTAAGTTCAAATTGGGCCTCAGACCATTAGCAATATGACCTTTGGCAAGTCATTTCACCCTGTTTGCCTCAGTTTACTCATTTGTAAAATGACTGACAGAAGGAAATGGCAAAGTACTCCAATATCTTTGCCAAAAAAAATCTCAAATGGGGTCACAAAGAGTCAGTCATGATTGAAATGACTGAGTGGTATAACAAAATTGGATTCTGGAAGAATTGAGTTTGAATCCTGCCTGAGATGCGAACTCACTCTGTGACCCTGGGTGAATTACTTAACTGCTCTCTGCCTAAATTTCCTAATCTGTAAAAATGGGCATAAAATTAGCACCTACCTCCCAGGGCTGTTGTAATAATCTGTATAAAGCACTTTGCATAAAGCACTAGATAAATGTTAAATATTGTTATTAACAATAATAATACTTTAAACCACTATATAAATGCTAGCTCTTATTATTAACAATACTTAATAATTAACTAAAATTGGAGCATCTAGGTGGTGCAGTGAATAGAGTGAATAGACCCTGAAGTCAGGAGGACCTGAGTTCAAATCCCAGCTCAGACACTTGACACACACTTACTTGTGTGTGTGACCTTGGGCAAATCAATTAACCCCAATTGTCCTGCCCTCTCCCCTCCAAAAAGGAAATAATAATAATAATAATAAACTAAAATTAATAATTAAAATTGTTAACAATGATTTCTTTAACCTACCATATAAATGCTAACTAAAATTAATAAGAGTAATACCTAGCACATTTTTATAATGCTTTAAAGTTTGCAGAAATTTCCAAAAACACAATTAATTTCAATTCACTTGAACTTTGAAAAAAGTCAAATAAGTTGCAGACTGCATTCTGGGGGAGGCTGGTAATGGTGAGATGTCACAAAATCCAATAGAGATAATCTGTTGCAGTTGCCCAGATATTGGAAATCCCCCTTTTAGGCAATTGAACTAAGTAGGCCATGAAGATGAGCCTCACAACAACCCTGGAAGATAGGTGCTATTATTATTATCCCCATTTTTACAGACAAGGAAACTGAAGCAGAGACAGGTTAAGTGACTTGACCAGGATCACACAGTTAATATGTGTCTGAGGTAGGATTAGAACTCAGGTCTTCCTGATTTTTAATTTAAAATAATAATAGGTAATACTTATATAACAATTTAGAGTTTGTAAAGCATCATTTGATCCTTACAACAACTCTACAAATTAGTTTATTATTATTATCATGCTTTACAGATTAAGAAACTGATTCTCAGAGATGGTAAGTGGCTTACACATAGTTGGAGTCTGAGGCAGGATTTTAACTCAATTTTTCCTGGGCCCAAGTCCAGCCTTCTATCCACCTAAAATATTGTATTAAGGAGCTTATCTGTAATAATAACAATTATCACTCATCTCTTGTTCCTTAGCTGGGAATATTGTCCAGCCTGGTGACTTGACCTACAGAGCCTGGCTAGGGGATGCCATGTGCTTCTGAAGCAAACCAATCACCTCAGTGCAAGGGAACCATTTAAACAAAAGGCTCCCCAGGCCAGCGCAGAGGTGATAAATCTTTGCAATTGATCGGTTTAAAAAAAAAAAAAGCTTCACTAATAAATCCCTATTTATTATCTTTGTAAATCACAATCCTACAGCCTACTCCTAGACTTATAAAAACCATCAAAATCATTGAAAGGACCTCTGGGTTGTAATTTAGCTGAATTGTCACTCTCAGGACAAGGTAATGTTAAAGGGCACCACATCTGGCCTTGGGAAACCACTGAGATATGGTACAGATGTTTAGGATGATGGGCATTTTTTCCCATCTCTCAGAGAACAAAAAAGCCCTCCCATGTCCCCTGCTTATTTAAAAGATGTTCTTTACAGCATTCTTTCTTCATGGCCTACTTAGTTCAATTGCCTAAAAGGGGGATTCCCAACATCTGGTCAGCTGAAATACCATCATACCACCTCTGTTGGATTTCGTGACATCTCACCATTACCAACCTCCCCCAGAACATAGCCTGCAACTTATCTGATTTTTTCAAAATTCAAATGAATTGAAATTAATTTTGTTTTTGGAAATTTTACAGCATACCCTCTGGAGATGGAAAGCCTCCCAAGGACTGTAAAACCAAGGTCAGGAACTGCTGCACATAAGTACTAATGAGGCTTAGGTCAAAGGTTTAATCCCTCTGTGGGGTACTTTATTTCAGTCTGTTCCCTGGCCATAGACTGCACCCTGAACTCTGGCCAGCTGTCTTGAAAATATGTGCTATTAGTCCCAAGAAGAAGGAGAAAGTGTGGGAGCAGATCAGGGTAAATCCATTGGAAGCTACTGGAGAAACCACTCAGATTATGTCCTACTGATAGTATATTATAGAGGCACAGAAGCTGAGGACTGCCAGGGGTTCTCAGGGGTCACCTCCTTCAACCCTTAAAAGGATGCTTCTCTGCAATGTGCTCAGATTACACTGATATTTTTGCAGTGATGAGGGATTCACAACTCCCAAAGGGATCCCATTCCACCTTTGGACCACTTGGATTGTTGGGAGATTTTTCATTACATAACTCCCAGTCTCTGAAGCCTGAACCCAATGTTCTTAATTCTGGTTTCAAGACACAAGTGGGCAGCTGGGTATAGCAGTGGATAGAGTACTGGACCTGAAGCCAGGCAGACCTGAGTTCAAATGTGGCCTCAGACGTTTACTAACTGTGTGATCCTGGGCAAGTCACTTCACCCTATTTGTCTCCAACTTCCTCATCTGTAAAATGAGCTGGAGAAGGAAATGGCAAACCACTTCTGTATCTTTGCCGAGAAAATCCCAAATGGGGTCATAAAGAGTCAGACATGTCTGAGATGACTGAACATCTAGGGTTAAGGAGAGCAAGTAGAAAATATATTCAACATGACAGTTCTTCAAATACTTGGAGAGAGCTATCTCCCTGCATGAGTCTTCCTTTGTCCAAACCAAATATCCCCATTTCTATTTATCAGTCCTCACAGGACATGATCTCCAGTCCCTTTACCATCCTGGTCATTCCCCCTGGACAGACTTCAGCTTGTCAACATCTTTCCTAAAATGTGACCCTCTGAATACAACACGATAGTCTAGATATGGTCAGATCAAGGCACAGTACAGGGAATCATCACTGCCCTCTTTCTGCATATTGTGCTTCTATTTTTGTTGTTGTTCAGTCATTTCTATTGTGTCCAACTCTTCGTGACCCCATTTGGGGTTTTCTCAGCAAAGATACCGGGAGTGGTTTGCCATGTCCTTTTCCAGCTTCCTTCACAGAAGAGAAAACTGAGGCAAACAAGGTTAAGTGACTTGCCCAGGGTCACAGAGGTAGTGAGTGTTTATGGCTGGATTTGAACTCAGGAAGATGAGTCTTTCTGACCCCAGGCACAACATTCTATCACAGCCCTGTTGCCCATGCTTCTATTAGGGCAACCTGAAATCTGCATTCAGCTTTTTGGCTATTACATCATACTGCTGACTCACTGAACTTGTAAAAACCCCAGGCCCTTTTGCTTAGCCATACCTCTTCCAGGGTCAGTAGGATTAATTAGTGGATAAAAATACAGTACTTATATATTGCTTCTTGTGGTTAGACTTTTATTGTGTTTTATCAGGGGGCAAGTTGGGGGAAACAGGTTTGGAACAGTAATTTTATCAGTTAGCAAGCGGGACAGCTAGTCGGTCCAGTGTACAGAACTCCGGGCCTGACATCAGGATGATCAAAGCCCATATTCTACCTCAGAAACTTAACAGTGATGTGACCTTGGGCAAGGCCCTTAATCTCTGTTTGCCTCGGTTTCCTCATCTGTAAAATGGGTATACCTCCCAGGGTTGTTGTGAGAAACAAATGAGAAAGTAATTGTAAAGCACTTAGTACAGAGTACCTGGAACCTAGTAAGTGCTATATAAATGTTATTTATTATTATTATCATTATTGTTATTAATATTCATTGTGTGGAAACTCTGTCCATAACTGAGGGTAAATAGTGAGTTGCCTCAAGCACTGAGAGGTTAAGTGATTTGCCCAGGTTCGTATAGCTAGTATCAATTAAACAAACAATAATCAATCAGCATTTATTAAGCTCCTACTAGTTCTAGGCACTATGTTAAGTGCTGGGGATACAAAAAGAGGAAAAGACATTCCCTGTCTTACAATATAATGAGGGATATATATATGCAAAGCAAGCTACACTCAGGACAAATAGGAAATAATTAAGAGGGAAGGAAGTGGAATTAAAAGGAATTAAAGAATGCATCCTGTAGAAGGTAAGATTTTAGTTGAATTTTAACGAAAGCCAAGAAAGTCAGCATCTTGTTGGAGGAAGAACAACATTTGGGGTGGGAAAACTGAAGGGGATGGGAATAAGGAATGAAGTGGTAGAAGTTGAGTAATGGGGTTCAGATTGATCATCTACAGGAGTTTGGGGTCAGTGGAATGTACCTGTGAGAAGCAGGACTTGAAACCAGAACTTTCCTGAGCCCCAGGTCAGTTCTCTATCCCCCACCACATACTGCCTCTCTGATTAGAATAAACCGAGAAAAACACTGAAGAATCCAGTGAATCAGATTGTCACTGGTTCTAAGGCTTTAGAATCTCTGCTCTCAGCTCAATGGAGTTTAGCTAACTAGGCTGATGTGTACTTACTGATTAATGTCCTCAAGAATATGACTATATTGTCCATTCTAATAGCCCAAAGAGCAGGTGCCAAATATCCCTTATGTTTGCCTTGGAAGACATGATATGATTTTGGACAGTAGATTTCCCACCTTAATTATGCTGTTCTTGGGCTAATGATAAGTTAGGTCTATGTTTCTTAAGCACACACATAATGATGATGACGGGGAAAGGTCCAGAAGCTTTCTGAATGGCAGAGGAAAATTGATTTGAGAGCTTAAATTTGCCCTAGACGATCCATGGAACAGGACAAGCCACCTGAAAACAACCAAGAATAAAATATCTGACTAGTAACCTTGCCACGATTGACTCCAAGCATCTTCACCATTCTTGTTTCCTCCTGGCTTCCCTAATTTCCTTCAAGATTTAGCCAAAATCCCACTTCCTATAAGTGGCGTGTCCTGGTCCCCCTTAATGCTAGTACTTTTGCCCTGAGGTGGCCGCTAATTTATCCCTAAAGATCTTGTCTGGATGTGGTTGTTTCCATGTTGTTCCTCCTATTAGATTGTGAGTTCTTTGAGGGCAGAGACTGTTTTTTGTCTTTCTTTGCATCCCTAGCACTTTGCACAGTACCTGACTCATAGAAAGAACTTGATAAATGCTTGTTGAGTTGTTGGAAGAGGGAAATTTCTATGGCTTCCTTTACTACCACTACCTGTTACCCATGCCTCTCTAAATCCTGCCCCTTCTTTAGGGAAAAATCCCACATCTCCTCCTTGAAGTCATCTACTCCAGCCTCAATGGTTTCTTTTTTCTCTGAAAGCCTGCAATTTCAATCAATTCAAAACAGGTTTTTAAGTACCTCTACCTAGAAGGCCCCATGCCAAGCATTGGAGATGAAAAACAAAAGAAAACCCAGTGAAAAACAGTACCTTCAAAGAGTTTATTTTCCTCTGGGGAATGTAAAATTTGCCCAGATAAACAAATAAATGAATGAACTAATTACAAGATAATTTGGGGAGGGAGAGAGATGATACTTCCCTGAGTTGAACCATGAAGGAAACGCAGAATTCTAAGAAGATGAAGTGAGGAGCAAGTGTGTTCCAGACATGTAAGACAGCCTGTTCCAAGGTGCTGAGGATGAACATGGAATGAGTTCAGAGGAACAGCAAATAGGTCAGTTTGAGTGGAATGCAGAAAGCATGAAGGGAAAAAATATAAAATAAATCTGGAAAGGCGGCCTGGGTCCAGATTGTGAAAGATTTTAAAGGTCAAGCTGAAGAATTTGCATTTTACCAAGAGACATGGAAGATTCTTGAGCAGAGGAGTGGAGTGGTCAGACCTAATAATAATAGGTAACATTTATATAGTACCTACTATTTGTCACCTACTGTGCTAAGCACTTCAAAAATGTTCTCTCATCTGATCCTCACAATAACTCTGGGACTATTATTTCCATGTCACACATGAGGAAACTGAGGCTAACAGAGGGTTGTTTTTTTATGACTTGCCCCTGGTTGCACAGTTACTGAACAACTGAGGCTAGATTTGAACTCAGGTACTTCTGAGGTCCAGCCCTCTATCCACTTCACTACCTGACTGACATTCACCTGTCTCTTAAGGAAATTATTTGGGAACCTATGTGAAAGATGGGAAGATGGAAGAGCTCAAAGAGGTGTACAGACTGCTTAGTTCCTCACTCCTACTCCCCAATCCAAGTCCCCAATCTGTGCTCTACTCACTACATAAGAAGCAGAAACTCTGGAAAAACTCTGATCCTGGTGACTCATGGATTAGAGTGAGGATCCAGGTGGCCTCAGGATGTTGGCTCAGCCTGGGACATAGAACTTTTCATTGGCAGGAAGTTCCAACCACTTCTGGCTGTGTTTTGAAGCAGGGTGAGGGACTCAGCAGTCAGTTCCAGAAAGGAGAAGCTTGATTCTTGACTTCCTTGATCCCTGACTTTCATTCTGGAATGCTTCTGCCTCAGTTGTATCTCTCCCCACTTCCTATCCAATTCCTAACCAATTCCTGCTGAACTATGTAGCAAGGTGGGGAAAGAGTGGACAGAGGGAATCAGGCAGGCAGCCTGAGCATTAAGCAAATAAGAGCATTCTGCTAAATTCTGGGAATATATATGCAAGCAAAAAGAAAGACAATCTTTGCCCTCAAAGAGCTTACATTCCAATGGGAGAAGACAACACATAAAAGGGAGTTGAAAAGGGGGGAGGAGGAGAAGAAGGTACTCTTATGGTGAATTCCAGACAATTAGAAGCATAGCTAGAAAAGGAATGAAACTTGACTGCCCTGGATAGTCCCCTGGAAGGAACTAATTAGTGGGAAAAAAAGAGATGGCATGGTAGAGGGGTATTCCAGAGTGGGAAGGCAACTGAATCATGGTGATGAATCAAAAGGTCAGGTAGAACAGGAAAGAAATTTTTTCCAAGCTTTCTATCACCACCCAAGCCAATTCATGCTACTCTATGTAGCAGGTAGCAGGGAAATGGCCAACAGACGGAAAGAGACGCTTTCTCTAAACACCACGACAGTTGGGGGATAAAAAGCAGTATTTTAGGAACCAAACAAAAGTCATAAAAGGAATAACTACCAGAGATAAGAGCAAAACAGGTAACTGGGAAAATGAAGACCAAGATACCAAACAAAGAAGGCAAAGTGAAATAAATTTTCTGAAGTCTGGGCAGACAGTTAGGAGTCAGGAGATAGAGATGGCCTAGAGAACTACCAGTAGCAATGTGACTTCTAGGTAGAGTACTGACTCTTTTAGAAGCTTCATAAATACATCGTGGTGGGACAGGAACCAATGCCGAGTATGGTCAGTCCAGAACACACAGATGACAAAAAGAAAGTAAAAGGTACTGGAAAAGGAAATGATAGTAAAGGATCATAGGACAGTGAACCTAAAGTTGAAAAGACAAAAAAGATCATTTACTCAAATCCCTTCATTTGCCTGGATCTGAACCCACATGTTTTTATTCTAAATTCAGTGTCTTTTCCATTACACCAGATGCTGACACAGAAGCACCCTAGGGCTGGTACTTTTCATTCAAGTATCAGACACCATTAAAAATTATATTCTGCTGATTCAAATTTATAAGAATAAGAGTCATCCTCAACTGACAAATAGCCAAAAGATATAAACTGGTAGTTCTTGAGCACAAAAATCTAAGCTATCCATAGTCATATGTAAAAAAACATGTTCCAAATCACCAATAATTAGAGAAATGAAAATTAAAGTAACTTTGAGGTTCTACCTCACTCCCATCAATCGTACAAAGTTGACCAAACAAAGGAAAATGACAAATATTGGCAGGTCTATAGGAAGACAGGTACATGAATGCTATGAATTGGCCTACTAATTCTGGAAAGACATTTGGAATTATACTCAAAAAGTTGCTAAACTATACAAATCTATTAATTTAGTGATACCACTACTCCCATGCTCTTATGCTTCCAAAAAAGAAGAAAAGGACCCTTGTGTCCAAAAATGTTTATAGCAACTCATTTTGTAGTGGCAAAAAAATAGAAAATAAAGTACCTATAAGCTGGAGAATAGTCAAACAAATTATAGTATATGAAAAGCAATGGAAAACTATTGGGCAATAAGAAATGGTGAATGGGTTGGTTTCAGAGAAATCTGGGAAAATTTATATGAAATGATGCAGAGTGAAGTAAGTAGAAACAGGAGAATAATTTATACTATAATAACACATTGTGCAAATGAAAAGATTTAAAAGGTTTAAGATCTCTGATCAAGACAATGACTAATCATGATTCTAAAGGACCAATGATGAAGAATGCTGCCCAACCCCTTATAGAGAGATGATGGACTTAAATATATGAGATGTTTTGCTTGACTATGCATGTTGGTTACTAGAGTTTGGCTTTTTTATATTGTTGTTGGGATATGGAAGGGAGAGAAAATGATTTTTTGTTAGTTGCAAAAAAATATTTAATTTTAAAAAGAAATTATATTCTGTTTAGTCCCAGAGGAGCAGAACTAGAAACTGAAAAGAGATGATTTAAGCTTAATTGTCAGGAAGTTGTTGTTTTGTCATGCCTGACTCTTGGTGACCCCATTTGGGGTTTTCTTGGCAAAGATATTTGAGTGATTTGCCATTTCCTTCTCTAGCTCATTTTACAGATAAGGAACTCAGACAAACAGGGTTAAGTGACTTGCCCAGGGTCACATAGCTAGTAGTATCAGAGGCCAGATTTTAACTTAGGGAGATGAGTCTTCCTGCCTTCAGGACTGGTAGTCTATCCACTGTGCCACCTAGCTACCCCACATCAGGAAGTACTTCTTAACAATTAGAGCTGTTTTTAAAGCTGATGGGTACCTATCATTATAGGTCTTCAAGTAGAGGAAGGATGACCACTTGCTGAGTATAATACAGTGGGATTTCCCTATTGGTATATTTGAATTAGATGGCTGCTAATGTTACTCCCAACCATGATATTCTGCAAAAAAAATTACTAGACCAAATATCAAAAAGGATTTTTTAAAACACCCACAAGAAAAGAGAAAGGAATTCAGAAGGGGACACGGACAAGCACAAAATTGCTGGAACTATCAAGATCAAATTTGAAAGAGAAAAAGGGAAGGGGGAAGGGGGAAGGGAAGGGAAGGGAAGGGAAGGGAAGGGAAGGGAAGGGAAGGGAAGGGAAGGGAAGGGAAGGGAATCTGTAGATTAGTGATGCTATCCACCAGAAACCATAAAATTCTGCCTTGTCACCTTTCATAATGACTGTGATGACTAATAACACCTCTGCATCCTTGGTTGAGGGTATGGTAGAAAAACTAAATAGAAGCCCTTCAATGGAACTCAGCAAAGATGCAGAGACAATTTCATTTTGTGATTTCCATAGAAAACCTAACATTTTTATCTAGAAGAAGAAAAGGAACATAAAGCCATCTACTGACCCTCTCAGAATATGATAATTTCCCCTAAGGCTATCTTAAATCCACTTTCTGATGTCTTCATGTATAATATATTAAAAATTACACTTTTTATTCACATAGTACTTTTAACTTTCTTAAAGTGTTTCCATATCTATAATAATTATATCAACTGAAAGTATGGGGGACATTTAGCCTGGGGAATGGATGACATGATTACTGTCTTCAAGCATTTGAAGGGTAGTCATTTGAAGGAGGTATTAGACTTGTTCTCTTTGGTCCCAGAGGGTGATGGGTGAAGTTACAAACAGGCAAATTTAGATTTGATGCAAAGAAAAAATTCCTAATAATAGAAGCTATCCAAAAGTGGAATGGGATTCCTCAGGAGGTAGTGTTCACCCACAATGATGGTCTTCAAACAAAAGATCATTTGTTGGGTATGTTGTAGGAATGCATGTCTGGGTATAGGATGAATAGATGGCCACTGAGGTCTTTTCCAACTCTAAAATTCTATGGGTGTGTGTGAGACCTCCTTTTATCCTCACAAATATCTTTCCCCTTAAAAAGACTAGAATTTAACAATAATTTGGAAGGACCAACCCATTCATTCCCCCTATTGATATCACATAGAACTTTGTACCACTGTTATTTACTTTTAATATATTTTATTACAATTTCTTTTACATAATTATATCCCCCTACTAAACTGAAAGCTATATGAAGGCAAGAGCAATGTCTTATTTGATCTTTGTATCTCTCCCAGCAAAGAGGTAAATATAGTGTAATGGAGAGAGAGCTGATCTTGAAGTCAGAAGGTTTGAAGTCCCACCTCTGACATATACTAGATGTGTGGTGTAGCCTCTAAGTGCCCTCCCAGGCAACTTTTTAAGACCTTAAGTTGCAGAGAAGATCATTATCTATAGATGGAAAGAGTTCTTCTCTGGAAGTCCCAACTTCCACAAAATCACAGATCTAGTCCAAAAAGAAAAAGAAAATCTCTCCTAGCACTTTGCACATTGCTCTGCACACTGTAGGTGCTTAATAAATATTTATTGAATGAAGGAAACTAGAAAATATCAAAATAGCTTAAGAGAAAGTCACATAAGTATTTCTCTGAATTCCTATGCCATCAAAGCCAATTTTGGACAAGGGTTTTCAAAACTCCCTCTTTGCTTCATGTTTAAGTGGGATCGCTCACCCGACCTTTTTCAGAACAGCTCTAGCTGTTTGGTGCAAAGGAACTTTGGTTCTAGAAAAGGTTTGTTGAAAAAGATGATAATATAGTTTTTGGTTTGTTTTGCTTTCATTTCATGTTTGGAGCAAAAAGGGACCTTATAGAAGCATCTAGTCCAATTCATGAGTATTACAGAGGAAGGGACAGGTTGAGTGGTTTGCCTAAAATCACACAGTTAATCTGTAGCAGAACTGGAACAAGAACCCCGATGTTCTGTCTGTTTGATGATTTTCCTGCTGTACCACACTCACTGCCCCTAGAATAATATGGACAGCAAACTGGGTGTCCCATCTCCACACACCCTCCCACGACTTTTGGCCCTGCCCAAGGTAATCCCCACCCTTTCATTTCTCAGCTGCCAGCTCACCTGTGGGGCCCAGGTCTTTCCCTCAAGTGCCTAAGGGCACCTGATTCACTGAAAGCTTTTGGGAAGACCTTGAGTAGGAGGGATTTTGACCCTTTTGATGCATTAGTATCATAAGATATAGGATTGAAAAGTACCTCAGATGTCATCTACTTTAACCCTTCCATTTCACAGATGAGGAAACTGAGGTTCAGAGAGGTGGGGTGCCCAATGTTATATCAATAGTGAGTGTCAGGGGTAACATTTGAAACCAAGTCCTCTAATTTCAGAGCCCTCATTCTTCCCAGTGTACAATGCCTCCCCTGCCACCAACTTTTATGTTGACTGTCCTTCCAAAGAAACTCATATTATACACAGTGTGAACCTCCCCTTATGACTCTAGAGTGTAATATGGCACATCCTCTATGGCCTCTAAGTAGAGAAAAGTTCTCTCTACAATTTCCCCAAATTCTCTGCTCAAACTTCACTTATCCCACTCTCTGGTAACCTACATGACTCATAATTTTAACACTTGTTTAAAAATCTTTGAAAATGGAATATGGAAGCAGAGATGTAAAGTCTGATGCTTTCCATTCAGGAGAATACCCATAGTGTCCACAAGGACCAGTTCCTATCTTCACATTTCCTTTGCTTCATTCTAGACGGTGCATTCATCAAAGGACATACAGCCTAGAGAAAGAAACAAGCAGAATTTAGGCACTGTCCCCTCAGGTGTATGTGTGTAGGATTTTTGGGGGGAGTGGGAATGAGTGAGGTGTTTTTTCCCCCTCTATTAAATCTATAGAAGAGCAGGAAAACTCAACTTCCCAACCCCCCATAAAGTCAAGAGAACAGATAAGTTCAAATAACCAGTGTGCCACTTATCTATGCATTCACATAAATTGGGGTTCAATGTGTGTATATATATAAATTAGCATCTTAAGTATATATACATATATGAGTGTATACATACATATACATATATATAAACTAGTATCTTAAGTATATACACATACGTGTGTGTGTGTGTACTTAAGCTGCTAATTTACTTCATCTGTGTTTTTTGCCTCCAAACAGGGAACTTAAGTCACTCAAGATCCAATTGCCCAGGGCAGCCAGGTAGCACAGCGAGTAAGAGCACCGGCTCCAGTGTCAGAACGACCTGGAGATCGAATCCTGGGCTCAGACACTCAGCACCACACCCAGAAATAACTGGCCGTGTAACCTTGAGCAAGTTACTTAACCCTGATTGCTTAATTAAAAAAAAAAAAAAAAGATCCAATTGCCCACTATGCTAACAGGACCCAAGCTACAGGAAGCTTTGAATTAGTAAAACATCTAACCAAAACTAAAATAAATAGGAAAATAAAATAGGAGAAACATCTACACATTCTCTAATATAATCCCTTTCCTTTTCCTCACAGTATCTAGGAAACAATTTCCTCCACATTTGGTTTCAAGAATGGTTTGGATCGACAGTACACGCAGTCTTGCTGTCACTCCTCAGAAATTACTCCTGCTGGTATTTGTCTCTTCCTGTTTCATTTTGCATCTTTACCCAGTTGTGTATAAAGTATGTGCTAGTCTCAGGCACTTTCTGGTTTCTTAACAGCTAATCTCCATGAAACACAGCTAAGCACTCTTTGATTGAGGTCCCTCAGCCCGCAACAGTGACCAGTTTTCTTATCCCACACCATCTCACAGTAACTGAAGTCCTGAGAATTTCAATCATTCCAATCCTCAGGGCCAGGAGCTTCATAGCAGATGTAGTCTTCTTTAAAGAGTCATTCCCTAGTAGGTAAATAAAAGAACATGAACTCTTTTCAAAATAAAATATATGCACTATCAAAAACATATGAAAAAGTACCTGAAGTCACTAATAACAAGACAAAAGCAATTCAAAAACAACTCAAAAGTTTCACCTAGCATCCAGCAAATTAGTAAAGAAGATAGAAGAAATAATCGATTTTGGTTGGACTATAGGAAGACAAGCACACTAATAGCCTATTGGTAGAGTCATGGATTGATCCAACTACTCTGGAAAACAATTTAAAATTGTGCAAGAAAAGTAACTAAAATCATCATATTCTTTGCTATGTCACTATTGGTCATGTATACCAAAGAGGTCAAAATCAGGGAGAAAGTTCCCATATATGCCAAAAAATTTGTAACCTCACTTGTCACATTAGCAAAAATATTATAAACAAAGTGAGTTCCCATCCACTAAATTGCTGAATAAACTGTGAAATATGAATGAAAGGGAATATTTTTGAATCATAACAAATGTGAGAAAACAGAAAAACTTGGGAAGACTTTATGAACTGATGCAGAACGAAGAAAGCAGAATGAAAAGAATACACACAATGATCACAATAACATACAAGAAAATAACACCAAAAGACATCGGAAATAAATGACCATAATGACCAGTTGATTTCAGAGGATTAAAATAAATATTTCTTTCCTGTTAATAGAGTGTGAAAGGCAGTATAGAGTAGAGGATAGAGAGCTGTCTAAAGAGCCATAAAAACTGGATTCAAGTCTTGCCTCTGATACTTACAGATTATATAACTTTGGGTAAGTCATTTAATCACTCAGTATGCTAGGCAGTTCTTTAAGATTATGAGTTGCAGAGAAAGGACCAACCTTGATTGGTGGTAGTTGTTTCCTCACCTGGGAGTTCCTTATACCACTGATATCACAGGTCTAGTTCCTATCACTAGCCATTAGAAAGTCAATGGACTATGGATACAGAATGTTACATATGCTGTCATGTATGGTTGATATGTCATTGTACTTTAATTATTTCTCTTTGTTACAAGAGAAAGTTATTGGGATTATTTAGAAATGGTAATTTTTAAAATCATAAATAAGCCATTTTTATAAAGAAACATCTCTCTATTAGATATGTTTCTGTTATACTTGGTTCTAAGAATATGGAGGAGACAAATAGAAAAAGGGTCTTTTGCTCTCTGTGGATTATGCCAAGCACTAACTAGAGCCTTGAACATTTTCTTGGTTGCCCCATATCAAGAGGCCATGTAATGTGGTGCCTGGGGCATCAACCTGAGAATCCTGAGGTCTCAGTCCAGTTCTATGACCCACCAAAGATCTCAGCAGATGAATATATCCATTGATACGTACAGACTATCACTATGGTGCTCTGTTAAGGCTAGGAGCATTTCTGTGACTCCTGACAGTTACTTATATCACACACACACACACACACACACACACACACACACATACATATATAGTCCCTATTGCATTCCTATAGTAAGTAGATGAGATTATCATTCTCTGACTTGAGAATGGAGCAGGAAAGAGTTCAATGACTTATGCATTATGTAGGTACTTAAATATTTGTTGAGTTGAACTAAATTAAAAGGTCACTTACTCAACTAATGAGAGAACTAAAGTTAAAGTGTTATAAAATATTCATCCTGCCAAATCTAGGCGTAGCCCACACAGAATCTTCTTCCTGCAAGCGCGCAGTAGGATTTCAAGTCTTTGCCCAGACTATGCCCATTGGGAGACCTCAAGTTATCCAGTATGCTAGATGTTCCAATTTGTGAAATGAGGCCAGTAAGACATGTTCTCAACATACCACCCCATTGACGGTGTGCACATTTTCAAAAGTCTAATCCTCATTCTACAAAATTCTTAGATAGAAGATTCTATCTAGTTTCCAGTTATTTCTTTCCTGATTTGTGGGATTTTCAAAATTATTAACCACGTAAAAGAGAAAGGATCTCTTTCCTCAATTCAATTAGGCAAATGCTTATTAAAAACCTACTATACAGAAGGCACTGGGTGTGCACCCTTTCATTGAGAAGGATACATCACTTACTGTTCCTGCTCCCAGCAGCTATGATTTCCCAAGCCATGGCCCCAAGCTTCACTGTTTGCAGACCCTGGGCAATGAGACTTCTAGCTGGTAATGACCCAATTACTTTCCCCCAGCTCAGAGGGCTCTTGCCAGACAGACTCAAAGTCACCACTGTGAATTCAGTTTTCTCCTTGTTTCTTGGAAAGCGCCTCTCAGTCCCATGTCAAGAAAAACAAACTGTGAGGTTTGCTTAGGCTCTATTTAAAGCGACTCATCAGCTCTAGTTCCAATAACAAACCAGGGACTTGTCTTAATCTTTAGGACAAGACTGGGGCTACTGTGAGCCAGTGTGTGAATAACTGCAGGTCAGGAGTGCTACAGGTCTTCAGTGCTAATGTCGCCTCATGTACCCTCCTTGTTAATTCAGAAATTTAACTTTTGCCATTTCCCTACCCACACTGTCTTCTCTGCTTGTTAAAATAGAGCTGAGTGACGTGGTCAGAAAATAAAAATTTTTAAATACTTAGGGTCCATGGTTTTCCCTGGCAATAGTAATCTGAGTCAAAGAACTCCCTTTCCCCTAGGAATTTCAAATCATTTTGGTTGCAAACTGGACTGGTATGTACAAAGTATTCAGTTAGAGTCCCAGGCACTCTAAAATCATTAAGGTCAAGGATCAGTCCAGACTCAGATGCTAGCAGAAATCTATGCAAGTTGTCCTTCCATTGATACGGTCTCCATTTTCTGTAAATGATCAGTGTACATAACACAGAGCTAGGGATGGAGATGGAAAGAAAAATTGTTTTACCATGCAACAGAGTAGCATAGCCACAGAATTCTTCATGTCTTTATGTCCTGTCCATACCCGCCTCAGTGTTAGAGATCCCATTTTAACAATTATGCTAAGTATGGCTTCTAGCTGACACTGAGGAAACTGTCTCATAACCACAAAGGAAGTGGGCCCTTGGTTCAGTCTGGTGCTTGATGCTACTTGGTTGCTATTAATGCTGATCTCCCATGAAATATACTGGCTCTCCTAACTTGGTGATCTGCTTTGGACAGTTCAGCGACAGCTTTCATTTTTGCATTGCCAATGAAAATCTTGGGATGAATGTCATATTTCCTCCACTTCAAGTTGGGGTGTGACTTCAGAGTTGACTGTAATAAGGCTTGACTATTGCATGTTTCTTTCTATTGCCACACTCAGAGCAGAGCTGACAGAATACAGAAGTGCCAGCATGACTCTCTCACAATGTTTTTGAAGATGTTCAGAGAGATATTTCCTTAGTACTAAAGGTAGTGTCTAACAGGCTTATCATAAACTTAAACATGGTTATATAAAGTAGATTGAATACAACTGGCCCTGTTACCTAGTGCTGTTTTCCTCCACTGGTGACTGGGAATGATTTAAATGGCACATTAGTTCATTTGCAACTGCTTACACTGCAGCCATGAAGTAACCTTAACATAGTCACAAATTTCTCTGAATAATTAATCAATAAATAGTTTACACCTACAAAGTGCTCTATAGTTATGAAATACTTTGCATACATTCTCACTTTTGACACTTAAAGCAGTGTGGTGTAGTAGAGAGGGAATTAGACCTGGAGTCAGTAAGGCCTGAGTTCAAATCCTGCCTCAGACACAGGCCTGTATGATCACAAGTCACTTTATCTCTCTAGGCATATAAATTGAGAAGGTTGAATCTGATTATCTCTACAGGCCCTTCATATTTAAAATCTATTATCCTATGAACAATCTTTTGACAGAAGTAGTGAAAATATTAATATTATCCCCATTTTACAGATAAAGAAAATGAGTGTCAGAGAGATTAAATGACTTGTACAGGATCACAAGAAGTAAGTTCTGGAACTAGGACTTGACCTCAGAGCTTCTGACCGGTGATCTTTCCAGTGTAAAAGAGGGATTACCTTAACTTCCCCTGATGATGTAGTCACAGAAGACCTAGAATTTAATCACAAAGTGTTAATGATGTTTTAAACCAACAGTAGAGATATTAAACTAACTGACCACTTTATGAGATACAAACATCTCTCTAAATGGATCAAGAAGGAGAATAACTCATTTGGCTGAACAAATAAATTAGCCACACCTCTGGGAACTTTAAATAGCTAAGCCCTACATGAATTTCAGCAGTTTAAGAGTGGGAGAGACTGCAGGATGGGAAATCTCTGTGGAAGACACCCTGCCTGGAGAGAAGAAAAAATTTTTTCTCCCCTCCCTCTCCCCTTCACCCTTCCACAATGAGCAAGCAGCTTTACAAGGGAACCACTTGACCAATAGGAGACATTGCATCCAGAAGAAAGCAGAGAGGTACAATCCAGACAGAGCATACAGAGAGATAGTAACCTGATGGAGGATGCAACTGTAGGAGAATGACTCCTGGCAGGAGAGAAGGAAGGCAGTCAGAAGAGGAGACCCCAGAAACCAAGCTGAACAGCCCATCTAGGAGAGACTCTGAACCCAAGGGGAGTTTTGTGAGTACTCCACAGAGGAAGAAAGCACTTCAAGGCCCTAGATTATCAAAAGAGATAGCTGCCTTCATCACAAGTGTATCCTGCATGGGGGACTCATAACCAATGTACTCTAAGTTGGAGCCCACTCTTCCTATGGACCTGATGTGCACGTTCGGGAGAGTGCAGCCCAGGTATGTTGAAATGAGGGGAAGGTTTTGTAACAACTGTTCTTGCCATCTAAGGAGATACTAAGAATCAAATGACTCTACTGGTTGATTGTTAATGAGTAGCACATCAGGGGTGGCTTGTAGGTTGTGGTATTAGCTCCACAGCATTACTCCTAGAAAATAAGGTAGCAGCCACCCTTTAGGGAGTATAAGTGCAAGTTAGGGGAGTATCTCAGAGGGAAATATTAACGTTGTTATATCACATTATGTGAGAGAAACAAAGACATCTATGTTGCTGCACTCAAGGAGATTAAACTCTATCTGTGAAACAAAAAAAAATACACACAAAAAGATAACTAACAATATAAGACATTATGATGAACCACGGCATAATGGAAAGCACAATGACTTTGTAATTAGAGGACCTGAGTTCAAATACCACCTCTGATATTTACTATGTGGAGGGGTTTGGGTTTTCATTTTACCTTGGGCAAGTTACAACCTTTCCAGGCCTCATTTGCATCATCAGTAAAATGAGAAGATTGAAGTAGATGGCCCCTGAGGTCTCTCCCAGCTCTAAATTTTTGACCTTATGGTAGCATCATTGCAATGGTATATCACACTAATTAGTATAACTTCACATATTAAATTTTTAATGGTCAGGAACGCTAAGAATCATCGATAATATCAACTAGACCCTATGGCTCTCTAAACTTCCACTCTAGAAGATAGACTCAAAGACTGTCAATTCGAAATTTCCGTTCCATTTGGATTGCTCTTCTGTTGCATGATGGCAAGGTATGAAAGCATCTGAAGGTCACCATGATAGCTGAAGATGAATGAGCATTGTCTCATTTTCTTCTTTGTCCATAAAGAAAATTCTTAGACTTCTCTTTCCTAAACCTTCCCTAAGTGCCAGAGTCCAAGCCTAGCTCTAGAGTTACTAAGAATAACAAAGGGTTTTATAATTCTGCAGTTTCACAGACCTACCATTTTCAAGGCACTGTGCTAGATTTCACAGACTACTGAGGGTTGGAGGGTTAGGCGTGGCGATGTTGTTGTTGCTGCTGTTCATTTGTTTTCAGTAGTGTCCAACTCTGTGTGACCCAATCTGAGGTTTTCTTGGCAGAGATACTCAACTGGTTTGCCATTTTCTTCTCCAACTCATTTGACAAATGAGTAAACTGAGGCAAATAGGGTTAAGTGACTTGTCCAGGGTCACACAGCTACAAAGTATCTGAGGCCAGATTTGAACTCAGGTCTTCCTGACTCCAGGTCAGGCACTCTATTCGTTATGCCACTTCGCTGCCCCAAGGGAGTGATGACCCGCATGTAAATAATTATTATTCAAAGTACAAGGTCATATTTGATAGGGACAAAGGAGAGATCCAGATGTAACCATCAGGTGACAGTAGTGCTACTCACTGGAATATACCTCATTTACCCTTGTAATTTGTGCATGTGCTACCAGGATGGAACGGTTGGGTAGGAGTGGAGCATTCTATACTTACAAGAAAATCAGATATTTTCTATTCCTGCTACATCTCTCTCTATAGGGAAGTACCACTCATAGTTTAGGAACCTGGAAATTTGTGAATCTACCCATCAAAACTCAGCTCTGTGCCCCCACTCACTGACTAACCTGTCTCCTTTTGAATATTCTGTTTGGTAATAAACACCGGTCACATAATGTTTGCATAAGTGAACTGGTTCCCCACAGAAAACAAACATGCTAGAATGTGAAGTGCAGGATTCTTATTTGGCATAGAATCAGTTAAGAAAGTAATCAGTTTGATAACAAGAGAGCATAATGTAAAATAAGACATATCAATAATTGGATGGATAGAAGGATAGGAAAATGAAAAAGCATTTATTAATGTATACTATGTGCCAAGTTTTATACTATGATCTGGGGATAGAAGTATAAAAGTAAATACAGTTCCCATCCCCAAGGAATACAAAAGAGACAATATACAGAGACAATGGTGGCCAGGGATGGGTATTTGGGTCCAAAAAGTTACAGAGATGGGAAGTATGGCCATAAGAGAGTAGATTGACATATCCCTTGCAAAACAATGGTAAAGTTGATTCGATCATGGTTCCAAAATGGGAGGGAAGCAATGAGGAGGCTGGTGGAAAGATGATCAAGGAATAGGTAGTGAAATATAGGAGTCGGTAGTGAAGTGAAGGATCCATCTAAAAAAGTAGGCCAGGTGAGGCAGTCACCAACCAGGACAGTGGAGCCCCAGGGCCAAAGTTCCAGGGGGAAAAGTGCTAAGATGTCCAAAGCATGTGGTCTATGGTGCAGGCATTAAGGCAAGAAGTTGGCCAAAAAGTAACTAAAATACATCCACATAGTAGCTGAAAACCCACCACTCTCCTCAATTCCAGAAATACTCCCTGTCCAAATAGTATTGATCGTCTGGACCCAGGAATTCTAGGTAATGTATCTCTATTAATATCTCTATTAAGCAGGCAAAGGAATATAACCACTCAGTTCCCATAGGGAATTTGTTCATCAGGTACAGGCACAGAGAAATAACAGTGTTGTCTCACTCACAGCATGGGAGAATGAAACATAGCATCCAGTATACATAACCTAGAACTTAAGGTTTGATTCACCCTTCCACTGAGTTGTTAATGACTCAGAAGGCTGGAGCCCACTCCTACCAGCTCCTGAAAGCATTTACACCTTGGAAATGGACAAACGCTACGAATCAGGGCTTGGTTTTTTTTGTGTTGCTGATAGTCTAAATTTAATAAAGTGATAGATAAAATGTTGATAGAGCTAGTTGTAAGTACTTTTTTTTTTTGAAGAGCTAGTTGTAAGTACTTTGTTTTTGAAGAGCTAGTTGTTAAACATTTACCAGCATATTCCTGTCTCTGCCCACACTCTATCTGGAAATTACTCTGTCTGTATTTTTCATTTACTTATCTATATAATTATTATGCTCCCCCAGTGAAATATAAGCTTTTTAAGGCAATGCATGTTTTGTTTTTGTCCTTGTATTGTCAATTCTTGCATGCAGTTAGGCAGGTCGGTGGCACAGTGGATAGAATACAGGGCCTGAAGACAGGAAGACGAGTTTAGATTCAGCCTAGGACACACTAGCTGTATGACCCTGAGCAACCCTGTTTGCCTCAGTTTCCTTAACTGTAAAAGAGGAATAATAATAACATTTACCTTCCAGGGTTCTTGTGAGGATAAAAATGAGATATTTATACAGTGCCTATCACATAGTAAAAGCTACATAGGTGCTAGCTATTATTAGGCACATAATAAATTATTATTGAATTGAATTATCATAGATTTACATTCCCTTTTAGTGATATAATTTACAACCTATCTACACCTTCTCTTTCCCTGCACTCTTTTCCATGTCTTTTCATAAATTCTCTGCAAAGATCTATATAATGTCATCAAGGCCTTCATCTACGTTTTTTTAAAAGCAAAAATATTTAGATTCAATTTTATACATTTCTTGCCTATTCTTAATGGTTATTAATGACTGCTTACTCTAATAGTGTTATTCCCCCAAGTCTTGAATGGAATACTTCTTTCAGCTCACCCTGAATCTTTCTATAGTACTTTGAGTCAAAAGCCCTTCCCAGGGTGAATTCCTGACCCTGGAACATTAAGGCTGCAGACCAGTTTGGCTCAAAACCCCTTGCCTTTGTTCATCTCTCTGGTGAGAAGCTCTAACTACCTGTTAACAATAAATCCAAAAGCAGGTGTTAGCTTACCTTTACAGATGCTTGCTCCTCTCAAAGAGTTCCTGCCAGTTCATTCAGCCTTTCTTGTCTACTTGCCTGCAATGGAGAATTTTTTCATTTGCTAGTGCAAAACCTTATCACTGTCTGTTTCAATAGGATAACTTTCTAATTGATACTACTCATTTTTACATTAAAAAAAAGAATTCCTACTGCCTTTACTCAGATCTTTACCTGCCTTTCATATGCAGTGGTCCTCTTACCAACCAGTTCTAACTTACAGATTTGACCTAAGTAAAATAATTATGATACTTCCATATTCAAAGGATACAATGAATTAGAGAACTAGTCTGGAAGCCAGAAGGATCTGGGTTGATTTCTTACTTTTAATACTTACCCTGGGCAAGCCACTTAACCTCAAAGTGCTTTAGGCAACTCGAAGATTAAAAATTGCAGAGAAGGTACAAATCTCCTTGGAAGAGGAAGGTTCCTGATCTAGGAGTTCACTATGCTGATGAAATCTAGGCCACGTCCCTATCCCTACTTCCATACTTCTATGGATTGGTCAATTTTTCTGAGGGTCAAATTAAAAAATTATGGAAAGTGCTTTGTAAACCTTAAAGAAGTAACATCAGCTATTATTATTACTATTATTGTTACCTCATTAAGGCAATCTTTCCACCAATGCACATTAAAATCCATGTCTTCATGTGCAATTTTTGTCCATGCCCTTCCACAAATGCTTCATGGAGGATTTACCCAATGGGCTAGAAGTCTTCCTTTGGAACCTGGAAAATTTCATGGGTCCCAATGCAATATGTGGACTAGCCATCTGTTATCTCTTGTTCTCATATCTGGCCCCACCTCCTTTTCTGGTCATAGATATTTGTGAAGATTTTTATACCATTTCTTGAGAGCAAATCATTGCGGTTGATATGTTAAAGCCTACTTACCCTCACCATGAATTTATTTCCATTGCTCTTTGACTCACCTGACCTGAGTTTTATTTTTTTATTTTAAGAAGTAAAGTAATACAGGAAGGCGTTCTCATAGTCACTATATAAAAATAGTATAAGCTGTGAACAGAACCAAGTCCTACAGGGCACCAAGGAGACCTTGTGGTTTTCATGGCATGTTAGTGAAGCTCAGAACCCCTGGTAGTGGTTAGGATAGGTTGTTTGTTCTTAGTTCAAATAAGTAAATATCTTCTCTCTGAACCTAACATCAGTACCCCACACATGGCTGTTCCAGTTTGTTTCCAGTATTTTGGCCCTCCCAGAAATAAATCTCATAGACATTTTTTTTCTGCAGTTTCCCACCTTGAAAAGCACAGATTTGCAAGTGTGAGCATCTTCCCAGGGAAACTAATCCAGTGGGCATTCAAGACAGGCGAGAAAAAGAAATGCATCTCATTGGAAATTTTCCATTGCCAGCACATTTTTTTAAATTCCTGAGATAAATGGCTTTTTTACTTACAAGACTAAGAGCTTCATTATTTTCAAAATACTCCTCTGCTTCCAAGAGGCCATGAAAATTGGCAATGTACCTGAACGGCTGATCCAACTAAAAACCATCTGACCTCAATGCAAAGGTGTTCATTTTTCCACCCCTTTAATAAATGTTTGAGGGATTTTTCCCTCCTTTTTTTCTACAGCAGTTAGTTTACATTCTGCATGTGGGGTGGGCAGAGGACAGGGTTTATGTAAATAAGCAAGAGCACCTGATTCATCAGGAAATCTTTCACTATCCCCTAGCCTAGGAAACACAGCAGAGCTGACATCTTCCATCTTTCTGTCTGATGCAAAGGTTATGGGAAGTGTGGCCAGACCCTATACTCAAGCCATTCAGGCTCAAAAAGGTGCTTGTGTGCTTTTGTCAAATGAATAAGTACATTCTAGTCAATTTATGTATGTATCTATGCCTTCAGGCTTTAGTCCCTATTCCAATCTCTATGTCTCTAAAGCTCAAACAAGTGAATTATCTAAGAAGGTAGGTTGATAAACCAGATTCAAGGCCTGTTAAGCTCACTAAACTGATATCCTTCAGTACAACTCAATTTAGTTCAATTCAACACACATTTTAGCTCCTACTATGTACAAACCAAATACCATGGTCCATGCTGGGAAGGACAAAACATGTTCTCTGCTCTCACAGTCCTTACACTCTAGTAAGGGTCTGAGGTCTCCTCACACTAGAACACATGAGCAGCTAGGTGGCCAAGTGTATAGAGTACCAGGCCTGGAGTCAGGAAGACTTGAGTTCAAATCCAACCACAGATACTTAGTAGCTATGTGACCCTGGGCAAGTCACTTAACCCTGTTTGTCTCAGTTTCCTCATCTGTAAAATAAGCTAGAGAAGAAAACAGCAAAGTACTCCAGTATCTTTGCAAGGAAAACTCTAAATGGGATGAAGAAAAGTTGAACATGATTGAACATCAACAATAACACCCCAAAACATCCAATCATCTCTGCAGCCTTCTCAACCTGGCATATCCCTCTGTAAGACCCACCTCCTTTTACTGTCAGTAAGTTCTACCTAGGTAAGCGATAGGGCCCTGATAAGCCTTAATTCTCTTTCTGGCTCTATCCCTGGCTTCTGGACTTCAAAACCAAGAACCCGCCCATTATGGGTAGCTTCACCTCCCCCATCCCCATTCAGCTCCTTTTGATGTGCCATCTTCCTGCATTAGAATATATGAATCTCCTTGAGGGCAGAGACTTTTTGCTTGTATCCCCAGTACATAGAAAAATGCCTGGCACATAGTGAGTGCTTAATAAATAAATGTTTGTTTCCTTCCTAAGAGGATATGACATATATACAGATTAGTATATTAAACAATATTACATAAGCATCAAAGGAGAACAAAACCAGTGAGATATGAAGTCTAAGGGAAAGACTCGATCACTTTTAATAAAACACCCCTCGTGTTCTTGTCACCCAATAGAGGTGATGTGATATGAAAAACCTTGATAGGCAGGGTGAAGCTATAGTAAGGGTTATAAATTCGGAGTCAGAGGATCTGGGTTCAAATCTCAGCTCTGTCACTCACTACCTCTATGACTGGGTATTTGTATCAGTATCCACATCTGTAAAATAAGGGAGTTTGGACTAGATGATTTTTAGCATCTTCCTAGATCTTAATCTATTACCCTATGAATGTAGAAAATGAAAGATTTTGGTCTTTAGATGGAAAAGATCAGATCACATATAATATAACAAAAGAGTTGAAATCACATACATGTTTAGTCCCTTTTCCATTGAGTCCAACTCTGTGACTCCATTTGGGGTTTTCTTGGCAAAGATACTGGAGTGTTTTGCCATTTCCTTCTCTAGCTTATTTTACAGATGAAGAAACTGAGGCAAAAAGGGTTAAATGACTTACCCAGAGTCACACAGCTAGTAGGTATCTCGGGGCAGATTTGAACTCAGGAAGAGGAATCTTCCAGAATCCATGGCCTGGCCCTCTATCCACTGTTGGCCATATTTGTAGACCTAACTTTTACACTACAAAGCCCTAGAAAACTTGGAGGTGCCTCCCAAGAGTTCTTGGCAAGGGTATTTTTGGATGTAGTAGAGGAAGCATGGCTCATTGCAAAGAACACAACATAGAATAAGAAAATCTGAGTCTCAGTCCTGGCTCTGTATGGCTCACTGACTAACTGTGTGACCATAGGAAGGAAAGAAGGAAGAAAACAAGCATTTATTAAGAGCTTACTATATGCTAAGCACTTAAAAAACATCTCATTTTATCCTTACAACAATGCTGAGAGGTGGGTGCTATCATGACCCCCATTTGACAGTAAAGGAACCTGAGCCAGGCAGATGTTAAGTGACTTGCCCATGGTGACAAAGCTAAGTATCTGAGGTCACATTTGAATTCATCACTTAATGACTCCAGGCCTAGCACTCACTCCATTGCACCACCTAACTGCCTCATCATAGGGTATACACCTACATTTCTGGGCCTTAGTTTCCTAATTGGTAAACTGAGAGGGAAGAAGAAAAGGAAGATCCCTTTGTAGTTTTAATCCTTTGTAATCCTCTGACTATAGACAGAGCCTTCAAAAAAATTTTATTTTTTTACTCTGGGCCTGGTTCTGAACCTTTTACTATTGAACATAAGTTTTCTGATGTGAAGGGGAAGCCCTATAAGAGAACAATAAGATCCTAATAAATGGCCACAGCCTGACTGAAATGAACTTACACTTAGAACACTTCAAATGCTCTAAGCTCCCTCAATTGGGGTGACCCTCATCCAAATTTTACCATAAATCTTCCATATAGGAACTACCCAGAGTACTGGAGGCTTGCCTTCTGGGTTTTTTATATTTCTTAGATAACAGTAAATTCTTAAAATTGTCCAACTGTTCTCTCTCATTCTCTTCTGAAGACTAACCCAACTCCTTTTCTGGTACAGTCATAATCGAGAATGTCTTTTACTCTACTTCTTAATATGCAAGTTCATCACTGTTAACATGCAGCAGCCTGCCTACACCCACCATGCATCTTTTATTGCCATGTAAGTTACTTATAATGTGAAATGCTGAAAAAGAATAGTATAGACAGATATGAAATATGTAATCATATTAACTTTCGATAAATATAAATTAAATTTTTTGAGTGGTTCTTTGGTTAAGGCTACTCATCTCTTTAAGTGAAATTTTTGACCTCTCTAAGCCATTGGTGCAGATAAAGAAGAATGTTTTTAATTTCACAAGTGTTTGTCATCTCTTTCATTTCACAGTTAGTCAGCACCTTCCTAAACCTTTAACATGGTGACTTAACTGACAAATGATTGATTCATAATGGAAGTGCAAACAAAACTCTGTTTATTCAGTTTTTTAATTGGTATTCCATGCACATTAGTCAGTGTTTGGTCTTTAGTCCATAAACATATTATGCATGTATGTGTGTATAAAACATATAAGTATTATGTGTGTGTGTATATATATATATATATATATAGAGAGAGAGAGAGAGAGAGAGAGAGAGAGAGAGAGAGAGAGAGGAAGAAAGAAAGAAAGAGAGAGAGAAAGGAAGGAAGGAAGGAGGGAAGAAAGAAAGAAAGAAAGAAAGAAAGAAAGAAAGAAAGAAAGAAAG
>NW_027187299.1:1093285-1096469 GCF_028583685.1 Petaurus breviceps papuanus | reverse complement strand
AGAAAGAAAGAAAGAAAGAAAGAAAGAAAGAAAGAAAGAAAGAAAGACTCCTAATATACTTAGGAGACTGGTTCCAAAAGACCAGACCAGCTTAAAAGAAAAATTGTAGCAGAACTGAGACTTAATAATATGTTTTGTTTTTCATTTTTCTTTATATTTTTAAAACAAAATTTTTATGAGAATATATATTTTAAAAAAGAATCCTTAATTGCTGAATGTAAACAAATGTAAGTGTAAACAAAAACATAAAAATATCATGTTCAAGAAAGATAGGAAAGGGAAAGATGAGAAAATTATGTCTCCTTTTACCCAAGGTAGACATTAACTTATTAACTTATCAAGGCATCATAGCACTCAGAAGGTTAAGTAGTTTCTCACTCACAGCATTCAGTTGGGGCAATAGCTCACTATAAGAATTACATGTCACATCTGGATGCTGAAAGAAACCATGTAACTACTGCTATACCTACAGTTGTATTGACAGATTAAGCCTAGTTAGGAACCCCAAACTTCTTTTCAAAGCTCTGTTATGGAGGAAAGGAAAATATGATATATTGCTCACTAGAGAGAATATCGTTGCTCAATTCTGGGGCAATGAGGAAAGTGATTAGACTGGTAAGGAGATTGGATACTATGCTAGTATGCTATATAAAGACATGTTGAAATAATTGGGAATATTTAACCTAGAGAAGAGAAGACTTAGAGGGAATATGATGGTTGATTTCATTTATTTGAAGCACTACCACATAAAAGTGATCAAACTTAACTACAGATGGTAACTGAGACAGTGTAGTATAGACGTCTGGCCACTAAGCCAGGAAGACATGAGTTCAAGTCCATTCTAACATAGTCAGACAAGTCCTTAACCTCTCAGTAGTTCTGGGTAACTCTCTCAAGTTACAGAGAAGGTACAATAGTACCTACTATAATAGTAGTATGGCAGTTTTCCTCATTCAGGATGCCCCAGGTTCCCTACCCCCTTAGAGATTTAGAAGAATGGAATAGTAAGTAGTGAGCACCCTATCATTCAAAGTATTCACAGAGAGACTGGTGTTATGGGAATGAGAATTTAATATCTTCCTTGCCCCTAGGCCCTTTGATAGGCTTAAGTGACTGAGAACCTTCCTAGATTTGAAAATATACTCTGTACCCTAATAGGCTGAATGTGGTCACATGGAGCCTATGGCAGGAGGCTTGTTTTCAGGAATGCCCACACCTTGGTGCTTTGTGATTGGTCAAGAGGGCTGTGACATTCTCTGATCCAGGAGAAGGCTATATATACCCTGCTGTGAGGTTTTGTTTTGGGGCTCACTTTGAGAAAAGTTTTTTTGATGTGACCAGATGAGACTCTGGGTAGCCGTTGAGCCTCCCAGCTTTGAAAACCCAGATATTGGTGCTTTCCTCTCTGGTAACTGACTAGGTATGGATTAATGGTCAGGCAGTTGGAAGCCTGTCTGCTGATATTTCTCTGTATTTGTTATCTGCTTGTAACTTGTTTGTGTTCTCTGAAGTTTGGAGTGCTGACCTTTTTCCCCTGAACTAGGTAAATGACATATGTTTGATTAAAGCAAGATTGTTAACCCATTTTGAGTTGCTTTCCTTTAGAAAAGCAGATCTAAGAACCTGTGTTGGCAGCCACCCTGGCGATGCTGGGGTGCTTGCTGCTACGACTGACCATTTATCAGTGATAGAGAGGTGATTCATGCTTCAGCATCAGACTGTCTGACCTCTAAGGTTTATTTCAGCTCTAAGATTCTATAATGTGGAAGGTAAGGGAGGGCAAGGAAGCAAATATAAGGGATGGGGGCTGATGTCCAAAGATTTGTGTGTATATAAAATAAGAACCAGAAGAAATATTATGATACTTTTGGTTAATTTCACAAGTTCATGGACATTCATATGCAAGGTGAACATGAAAAGACATGTATGTGATGTTAGGTGGAAGGAAATGTAGATCTTTGTGTCAGATACTATAGAAAGCTGTTCTTGGAGGTCACCCAAGGTCACTTGGAGAAGCTTCCCCATTAAGGACAGAGCAAATAAAAGGTTCCCTTTAGGAAGGGACCTTAAAAGCTACCTTAATACAACCTGTATCTGAACAGAAAAAAATCCCCTTTCTAATACCCCTAGCAAATGGTCATCTAGCACCTGTTTGAACACTTCCTGTGATGACTCACTACCTACAAAGGCAGTCCATTACCCTTTTTGGCAATGCCCCCTCTCCCAATCTTCCCTTCTCCAACTTACACAGCCCAGGTCCTCCAAATCACCCCCAGTATTATTGGATAACTACTAGTCGGGGCTGCTATGGAGCAGATTCCCGTGCAGAGAGACTGGCTGGACAGACGGTGTGACCTAGAAGTTACCTTCCAGAAGCTCTGATGTTCTGCGATTTCTTATGGCATAGTTTCTAGTTCCCTACCATGGTGAAAAAAGCGATGTGGGTTTCAGAAGAGTGGAGGAGACTAACAATGCCTAATGTGGAAATGTTTGTATCTGGGGCAGTAAATATGGAGTCACAATGAACTCCCTGCACGCAACTGCGGGAGGCCGAGGAGTGGAAGGCACACAGCCCACAGCTATTGGTACTGTGTTTGACAGTAACCAGATTCACTAGGAACAATGTGCGACTGCTTCAACCCTGACTAACTTGCCAAGACCTCAACAAGATCTTTCCTAATAAGTCTGGTGCTGCAGGATTTCTCTCTGAAGAAGTCCCTCCCTCTTCTCCCCCTTTCCCACCCTACTGCACCCCCTCCTACTTACTGAAGGGGGAGGGAGGGGGGGACAAGGAGTGACCAATACTTTTTTCCTTTCCTTTTTTCTCTCTCCCATTCTCTGCTCCCTCTCATCTTGACCCTTCCCCTGCAAAGTATCTGCTTTGTGAATGAACTTGATGTGTTTTCCATGGTCATCCTTTAACCTTTAGACTGTACAGCTCCGGACGCTGCCCGGGTCTCCCTGCCCTGACCATTGAAGCTTAACCTCTCCCAACTCGAATGCCTCTCTGAGGTGTGCGGATCTGTATAACCTGCTCATCTCCCAAACCCTTAAACCCCCACCTCTTTTCACCCCTTTCCAGGATCTGGTTGCTAGTCCCGCCCCCTCTCACTCAGAATTTGCATAACCTCACTGGGGTCTACCTGCTCCTCTCAGCCCCGCCCCACCTTCACCCCCACCCCCC
>NW_027187299.1:1042051-1092885 GCF_028583685.1 Petaurus breviceps papuanus | reverse complement strand
TCCCTCTCTCTCTCTCCACTTCCATGGAGGGTTGTTGGGAGGGAGAGCATGGGCAGTGATTTCATGGTGCTTACGAAAATGAGAGGCTTCTGAGGGCCGGCCAAAGCCAGACAGAGGCTAAGCAGGCTCCCAGCCAACTTCTTCACAAGCCTCCTCTTGCCAATGCACTTGCCCTGCCTGACCCCCAAGCAATCTTTCTCCTTCTGGGCATTGCCTGTTGTGTTCCCTCATCTGAAATGGCCACATGGCTGTAGCAATAGGCAGCTCATTCTTGCTTCTAAGGGGCATAAGGTGGCAGAGTAAGTCCTTTCCACGGAACTGGGAAGATGCCTTGCTGTACAGATGCCAAAACCTGGGCTGGGAGAAAGGGGTGGAGAAGCAGGTTTCACCAAGCAGTTTCTAGATAATAGCCTTTTGTACCAGGGCATGAATATTCACTACTAGCCATAATGTAAGTTTGCTCCATTCACAGCTATGTTAACTGACATAATGTCCAAAACAATTTGATGGACATTTACTCACAGACAATACCTGCATAGTCCTGTGGGATTTGACCCCAATCCAATATTTCTGAGGGTGTTGGATATCTCTACCTCGCTGTTCTCCCAGCTCCTCAAATTCATTGTGACAAAAACAGAGCTCATCATCTCCAACTCTAAATCTGCTTCTCCCCCTCCTTTCTCTATTTCTCTTAATGGAATCACTGTCCATCCAGTCACTTTGTCTCATAACCTGAGACACTTACTTGACTGTCTCATCTTCTGGTCTGCCACCTCTCTGACAAAGAATGGCTAAGTATTGAGGTTTCTAGCTCACTTGCCTATATACTTCTAGCTGTCCTGTCCTCTCCTCTTCACTGACTTGCCATTAAAGTAATGTAAACCCTTTTCTGTTCTTCCCTATACTATTGTAGTGGTCTCATAACTAGTCTTCTGGCCTCCACATCATCATATACTTTTTTCTCCACTTATGCCTCAATAATCTTCCTAATGCACCACTCTAATCTTTTCACTCCACTACTAAAAAAACCGTCACTGGCTCCCTTTTGCTTATGGAAACCTATAAACTCCTGATTGTGGTTTCCAGGGCCTTTCACAATTTGGTTCCAGATCTACCTTTCCAACCTTATCTCCTCCCACTCTTCTCTACATACTCTACATCTCAGACAAACTGGACTATGTTTTTTCATCTCATTCTGCCCAATCCTATCAGCATGTCTTTTCTACATAAACATGTTATTATTAACAATAAACATTGATTTGCCAATGACAAATTTGTCATCTGGTTTACAAACGTATCTGCAGAAAAACTACCTAAACCCAGGCTCCTGCTTATTTGATTGAGTAGAAATACTACTTTACTCCCTTGTAAAAAGGTCTTCCTCCATATGTATGTATATGTGTAGGGAGGGAGGTATATAGATATGTATGTATACACATACATATATACATATACCTATACATATGCATACATAAACATATATATACACATGTGTGTATGTCTTTCCCAGAAAGGGTCCAAAGTGATCTCTCAAACATGAAGTAGCTGATGGCACAGTGGATAGAGCCCTGGACCTGGAGTTGGAAAGTCTAGAGTTCAAATCAGACCTCAGACATTTACTAGGTAGATGGCCCTGGGCAAATTAGTTAACTTCTCTTTGCCTCAGTTTCCTCAATTGTAAAATGAGAGTAATGATAACACCTACTTTGCTGGATTATTGCAAGGATCAAATAAGAATAACAAAAAGCATTTTGAATAGGTCTTGGCACATAGAGTGATATCAATGCTTATTCCCTTCTGCCTCCATAATCTGACTCCAACCTACCTTTTTAGCCTCATCTCTTACTACCCTGGCCTGTGCCTTAATTGAATCTATATTCCTTAAATGCAAGGTTTCCTAATTGTATGTATTTTTATTTCATATACATGGAATGGCTTCAACCAACGTGTACCTGCTGAAATTCTACCCATCTAAAGTCCAACTCAAGTGTCAACTTGCCCATGAATCCTTCTTTGTTTCTCCTACTTAGAAGTGACTGCTCCTTCCTCACATCTCTTATAGCACATTATTTGGACCACTCCTAGACAGTTAGGTTCAACTAAAACATTTATGTACATGTTAAATTTCCCCAAATGGATTGTTAGGTTCTTGAGGATAGGGACTCTGCCTTATTTCACCTTTATATCTTTCTAGTCAGCTAAGTACTTATTAAATGTTTATTGACTGAATGACTTGCAGGCTTGGCATAATAGATACTTAAGTGTTTTGTTAATTGAAAGTTTAAATAAATATGTGTATAGTTCTTTGTGTTAGATGATTGATCTCTTAAAGTTTAGTGTTGATCTCTTAAACACCCCATTGGTGAGATTTATTTGATTTTATTTGACAGGATTTAAGGCATATTTCTCTATTTTATGTCAAGGAAGAAGGTTCTAAAATGATGGTATGAGAGTCAAAGGTGCTAACTATGAGGATATCTCCGTCTTAGTAAATGAGTACCAGATATTTGAACCGGGTCTAGTGTCTGTAATGGAGACGAGCTTGGACAAATGATTCCTAGCAGCCAATTACACAACAAAGATGTACTTAGCCCTTATTAAGCATATAGTCTTCAAATGATGAGAAGATCAGTCTTTCTTTGTACCCTCTATGATGATTTTGCTGACACTTTATGTAGTAAATAAATACCTCATCGGTCATACATATCCACTGTCTAAACCGCTAATAGTTTTAGAAGCAGAGTTTTGTATTTGGAGTTTGGAGGATCTAATTAAAATTCTAATTTTGTTTCATCTTCTAGATGACTTCTCAGGCACTTCTGGTCCTCTGATCCCATAATATGGTTCCTCAAAAGTCACTGCTGGGTTCCATTGCCCACCACTGATAAGTAGCTTCTCTTGTGTGCACTGTGAAGACAAAATCATCAGGTTGCAGGTAAGCCCCCACCTGTGTTCCAGACTCAGGAAGAGATACCCAAAAGGTCAGACTGTCTGTCTGACAACCACAAGCTGCAGATCAAAACAGTCAGGAAACCAAGAGGAATCACATCCGGGGTCTGTGGTTAGTTCTTGTTGGGTTTTTTGAAAATTTTAGGTTGTTTTGTTGGAGGAAAGTACAGGTATACATAACTAATACTTGCTATGTTATCTTGGATAAGTCATTTGCCTCTCTGAGCCTTTGTTTCCTCATAGTAAAAAGGAGTTGGCCTAGAATAGGGGGTCCTAAAACCTTTTTGTGTGTCATAGTCCCCTTTTGCTATCTGGTGAAGCCTAGAGTGCCCTTCTTAAGGATAATGTTTAATTACATAAAATAAAATACAAAGAATTACTAAGGAAACCAATTATATTCAAGTATGGCTATCAAAATATTGAAAAAAAATTCCTACATCCCTTGAAATCTATTGACAAACCTCCCCAAGGGGTCTTTGAACCCCAGGTTAAGAGCTTTTGGCCTAGATCTTTATGGCTCCTTCTAACTCTGACAGTCTATGATTCTGTGACCTATTTGCTGTTCTCTGGGTGTCATCATCTATATACAGGCAAAGGAAGTAGGGTTGAATGTCTTAGAGGCCAGGAGAGAGTTTGAAAGTACTGAATGGGAGTAGTACCTGATGTTCTGTGGGGAGTATATTGTGCTGCCTATATTGATAAACTGGGTAAATGTGTACTTTGGCCAGCACCCAGAGGCACAGATGAGCTTATTTGGTTAAAAGGGAGTTAATTGTGTTCTCAGCTAGAAATCCAGAGATATGCAATGGATTCTTCCTAAAAACTTTCCCCCATAACACCATATATCACAATTAGATGAAAAATCTTTTGGACCAAACTTACTTGTGAATGGTCAAAAGAAATGAGGTTGAAATTGTGCCTAGTAAAAAACTTAAATAATTAAGAAAATTAAGTGACATCCACTGTTTGGCATTGTGCTGCTAAAACACCTACTTGTTCTACTTTATTATTGTCCATATCTACCCCTTAATTGTATGTAGGTTTACCCTAAGGCTCTATCTTGAGCCCCCTTCTGTTTCTGCTTTCTTAATTGGGCATCTCATCAGCTCCCATGGGTTCAAGTATCCTCTCTATGCAGATGACTCCGAGGTCTATATATCCAGCCTTAGTCTCTCTCCCGAGCTCCAGTCCTGCCTCACCAACTGCCTATTGGACATTTCAAAATGGATTATCCCACAGATAGCCCATTGGCCAAAATAGAATTTATCTTAATCCCCCCCCCAAATTAATGTCACACTTTTCTGAGCTTCTCTATTAGTGACAAGGCCATTACTGTCCTTCATGTCACATGAGTTTACAACCTAGTGTCATCCTCTCCGTCTCACTCCCATTCACCTCACATATACAACCAGCTAGATCTCTTGCATAGTTCAAGGCTTCATGTAGGTGATTGTGAGGCCTCCTAACTGGCCTCTCTGCCCCAAGGCTGTCCCTACTTCAATACATCCTCAGCACATTTGCCAGAGTGATTGTCCTAAGGTACAGGTTGGTTTAACCATTCACTCTCTTTCTCAATAATTTCCAGTAGCTCCCAGTTGCAAAGATAAAATATAAACTCCTTTATATGGCATTTAAAGCCTTTCATAACCTGGTCCCAACTTATCTTTCCAGCTTGGTTATACATTACTCCCTTTTATGTATAGCTTTCCATTTCCTTCTCTGTTCCCATGCACTGACTGTTCCCTGCCCTTTCCTCCTCTGGGCTTTTACTATACTCCCCTCTCAGCTACACGTGTTAGAATTCCTAGTGTCCCTCGACTCAGCTCAAGTCCCACTTCCTAATGAGGCCTTTCTAATCACACACACACACACACACACACACACACACGCACACACACACAGCAGCAACAACTAATGCCTTCCCCTCCAAAATCACCTCAAATCTATTTTGTATATAATACTTGTTATACCCAATTAGAATGTAAGCTCCTTCAGGACAGGGAATATTTTGCTTTTGTCTTTGTATCCCCAGCATCTGACACAGAGCCTATGCATTGTAGGTGCTTAAAATACTTTTTGATTGATTGAAAAGCTTTTCACTTTGCAGCAGATAGTTTTTCTTTGTAGAAACAACATTCCATTAAAATGCAAGCTCCTATAATTAGAGCTATGCAAATGAAAGCAGCACTGAGGTTTCTCCTCACATCCATCAGATGAGCAAAGATGACAAAAAGGGATAATGATAAATGTTGGAAGGGCAATAGGAAAACAGGCACATTAAGGCACTCTGCGTGGAGTTGTAAATTGGAATGGTCATTCTGGAAAGCAATTTGGAGCTATATTCAAGTCACTTGACTATGCATGTCCTTTGAGCCAGCAATATCACTACTAGATCTAGACCCCAAAGGGAATAAAGAAAGTAAAAGGACTCAGATATGGACAAAAGAATTTAAAATAATTCTTTTTGTAATGGCAAAGAACTGGAAACTAAGGGGATTCTCGTCAATTTATGGAATGCCTGAACTAATTATGGTGCATGAATGCAATAGAATACTGTATGTTCTGTAAGAAATGACAGAAGGGGTGATTTCATAAAATACTAGGAAGAATTATCGGAACTGATGCAGAGTAAAGTGAGCTAAACCAGGAGAATAACACTGTAAAAACAAAAAACTTTTAAAGACTTAACAACACTGATCAATGCACTATGATTCCAGAGTGCTGATGATGAAATATGCCTACCTCCTGAAAGAGAGGAACATCGTCTAAATATCCAGAAGGAGACATAACATTTTTAGACACAGCCAATGTGGGAATTTGTTTTGCTTAACCATGCATATTTGTCACAAGAGTTTTTTTTCTCTTTTTTTTTTTTCAAAATGGGGGTGGGAGTGAAAGAAAATAAATATCTCTTAATTGAAAAAATAAAATAAAATTGAATGCAAGCTCCTTGAGGGCAAGGACTGTCTCATCTTTGTTTTTGTATCCCCAATATCTGTAGTCCATAGTAAGCACTTAGTAAATGACTTTTGAATTGAACCCGAGTTTCCAAAGGGACATAAACTCTTTTGGAAAGGAAGCTCTAACATGTTACATTTTTGCTTTGTAAGGAAATAGCTCCAATACACTTGCTGTATAAATATGTATGTATGTATGTATGTATATGTGTGTGCATATATCTGTATAATGTATACACAGATAAATATAACCTATGTGTATGTATATGTACATGTATACATACTAATATATGCATATATTTGTATATATGTAAATTATGATTGTATATATTAGTTTCACATATATGAATGTGGAATCATTCTTGTACTACCTTCCTCATAAGATTGCTTTGAGGAAAGTATTTTGTAAAACTTAAAGTACTATGTATATATTATACTGTGAATACCTCTTGAGACTATGAGCTCCTTGAGAACAGGGACTGTCTTTTACCTGTGTGTGTGCATGTGCGTGCATGTGACACATATTCCCAATTAATTGGCACCATGCATATTTCATGGAGTAGGATAACAGGAGAGCTAAGTAGGATTTTTCAGGGTAATCATGCAGCTGAGAATGTCTTTATCTCTACAAACTAGAATATGAATATGAATAGTAATAACACAATAATACAATGTGAATAACAATAATCACAATGACAGCAGCTTATATTTACATAGTGAGTCAGTCATTAGGCATTGATTAAGCCCTGCTATGTGCTAGGCACTGTGCTAAGTGCTAGCGATTCAAAGAAAGGCAAAAGACAGTCCCTGTCCAAACTAAAATACCAAACTCATCAAGTGAGTTGCCCAAGTTCTTATCACCAGTGAATGTAGGAGCTGGGGCTTGAACTCAGGCACTGGACACCAGTGCCCTGAAGCCCTACACCAGTATGTTTCTTGTTGCTACATTGGGAAGGTTTAGGAAAAATAATATATTGAAAGTTTAGATGACCGTATTCATTATTCATGTTTATTAAGCCTTTCTGCCAGGAGAATTTATGGTTTCTAATAAGTGTGTTGCTTGTAAATCACCAGGGGGTAAGGAAAGGAATACTGAAAATTAACTAATTTTGATTAGGACAAGTTATTCTATATGAAGGGAAATGTAGTGATTTGCCCTTATAATAGTTACAGTGTGCAAGATCAGCATGAATAACCAACCTGACCCTCTTCCAGTCAATCAGAGGCTATTGCAGGCCAATCAATTCAATTGCCTTGCTTAGGCTCCAAAATAAATCTTTATATGACCAAAAAGACTACCATCCTTCTATGTCATCTTCTACCATGGAGTGAGAGGAATCAAGGTCATTATTTGGAATTCTCATCTCTCTAACATTAAATCCTCATGTCATCCCTGGGAGAAAAAAGAGTCAGTAGCATTTTCCCATTTTAAAAACTGCTCTCAATATAAGGGTAGAAAATAAGCATTACAGTCACTCTCAAGACTAAACAAGTGAATTTGGTTTGGTCTAGGACTAAACAAAGAGAGTTTTTGTCCATAGGCTATTATTATTTTTGATCAAATTAGACAAAAAGCCAGCCAGTCTTACTGAGCCATAGGTTCATAGATTTAGAGTGGGAAAAGACCTTTGAGGTCATTGAGTCTAAACCTGTTCATTTTACAGATGAGAAAACTGAGTCCCTGGAAATAAAGTCACTGGACCAAGGCTACATAGGAATTTGAACACAAATCTCTGATTCCAAATACCATGCCTTTACACTGTACCAGATTGTTGAAAAGAGAGATAAAAACCTCAGCTGAGTTTCCCAGAGCACTTTTCCTCTCCTACCATGTTAAAAAGTGAAACCATCCCTTGCTCAACTACCCTGAGCTTTTGCCCAAAGCATTTCCCTTATCTCAGGTGCTTTTTTCCCTCTGCCCTAAACTTCATTCCACTTAGAGATCAGGAAGCTTGAACATGCTATGGGAAGAAAGCAATACATCAAAACTGGGATGCTTCTTAAGGCAAGTTTTACTGATATAGTAAAAATTTGTTAAGGTAATAGTCTAAGTTCATATGTGCTTTGTCTCTCCAATCCTAAAATCCTACAAGAGAGAAATGTTCAATTGTTGAAAATTTCTCCCACTGTGCAAACCTCCTTGGAAATAGGTAAACAAATATACACTTTGGAAGTTTAGAATGAAGAGGGGTATGGATTATATAGTTAATGAAGAATTTCTCCATTGTGTCTACCCAACAAAACCCAACAAAAATCACCTTCTTTAGTGAACTGGGATGATAGGATCAGAGACTTAAGACTGAAAGGGAAATAAGAGGTCTTCTAGTGTGACTCCTTCATTTTACAGATGGAGAAACTGAGACCTAGAGCAACTAAGTGACTTGATCAATGTCTACATGACCTTTAAGGCCTCATCCCCCTCACGTGTTCTATGCTTCTGCTATTCTATGGCAAGATGAGCCCATCTTTCATTTTTGCAATGCTAATTACTTTGCTGTTGGCTCTTTCCCCACAGTGGCCACAAAAAGCAAATGACATATAGCTGAATGTTCCTTCCAATATATATGATATACTGCATTGGAGGGCATTTCAAATGAGACACATTTAAACTATCACATAATGCAATGCCCTAAAAGGATTTTTTTTTTTGAGAAAGGGAGAACTTCATTAGAATAGTGAGCTGCTAGTTTAAAGACCTCCCCTCTCCCCAGGCAGGTAGGAAATATCTACAAATTAAAGTTTGAGATCATTGCTAAGAATTACTAAGAGATTAAGTGATTACTTGACATCACACAGAAGGGGGACTTGAACTGAATAGAGGTCATCTTGTCCCTTATCCATTACACCACACTTCAAATAGATAGGAAAACCTATTCACAGTTAATGGCAGCTAGGTGGCACAGTGTATAGAGTGCTGGGCCTGGAGTTAGAAAGACTCATCTTCATGAGTTCAAATCTGGCCTCAGACACTTAGTAGTCTGGCAAGTAGACTTGCCCTGGGCAAGTCACTTAAACCTGTCTGCCTCAGTTTCCTCATCTGTTAAATGAGCTGGAGAAGGAAATGGTAAACTGCTCTAGTATCTTTGCCAAGAAAACCCCCAATGGGATCATGAAGAGTTTGGACACGACTGGGCAACAAAATTCATAGTTAAATAAGCCAAGCATCCAAATAATGATTACTAAGTAGCAATTCCTCTCTCCCACAAAAAATAATAACCTTCAACTCCAACAAAATGTTTAATAAACACTCATTAGAGATTTAGAATAGCTCTTTGAGCTCAAAATGATTATCCTCTTTTTACAGGTGAGGAAACTGAGTCACAGGGGTTGAAAGAGCTGCCTAAAGCCACGCCACAAGCAAGAGACAGGGCCAGGGTTAAAACTCAGACTTGTTGGCTCCTCGTCTGGTGTGTAGCTGCATGGATTCTGCTGGGATTGCTCAGAATTCCCAGAGAATCATCCCACAATTTAACCTTCCAGAGAACTAAAAAAAAAACCACTGTCACAAAGCTAATTATTGTTCCCACCCCTAAATCTGTGGCCTGGGGTCGGAGGTGGTACTCTGGTTCATGCAGCACCATGACAGGAAGACGAAGATCAAGGCTTTGGCAGGAAGAAAATGAGCAAAGCCAGAGCCGTTTCTACTTTCCCTGTTTAGGGAAGTCGTCTCCTCCACTACTCAATAGTAAACTACACATCACTGCAGATGGATTAGCAGGGAGAACAGGGAGATTTGGGATTTGCTGTTTCCACTTCAAGTTCAACAAACATTTGTTAAACGCATGATGCTGCTTGTCATTTTATCTGCCCAACTGGTGATGACCAGAATCAACATGGGACCGGGGGGGGGGGGGTGACATTCTTTACCTCTGTTTTTATTTTGTGGGAAGAAAGGGGTGGAATAGGGTCCC
The DNA here is from genome assembly GCF_028583685.1 of Petaurus breviceps papuanus. Classification (NCBI taxonomy): domain Eukaryota; kingdom Metazoa; phylum Chordata; class Mammalia; order Diprotodontia; family Petauridae; genus Petaurus; species Petaurus breviceps. The sequence continues at coordinate 1,083,068 of NW_027187299.1, read as the reverse complement.
TTTATGATGAACCAGAAGAATAAAATATAAAAGTGAGTTCCCAAGATAGCAAAGGGTATAAATTTGATGCCTGAGTGGAACAGGCTCTGTATTCACCAGCAGGCCACCTTGAAGACGTGTATAGACGAGGTATGTAACCAGCATATCACTCTTGCTCTCCTCACCATGAATGGTATCATTGCTTGAGCCACTGTCACCACAAAGGCAGTAGCTGGGGGCTTCTGGAGGACATGGCACCATTTCTCTACTGTAATGCTCCCTACAGACTCCTTGGAGAGTAAGATCTGGTGGAGATCTGGTAGAGAATTGAAATGTGGAAGAAGTTCATTTCTACCCCTAAACAATGACTTGTGGAAGGTCGTGCAACCGGCTATTGTCAGAGTATGGGGAGAGAAGGGAGGCAGGAAGACTTGTTAGAGTGTCTTCCACTAAGTTTATTGTTATTATTGATGTTGAGCCATTTATCAGTCATGATCCCATTTGGGGTTTTCTTGGCAAAGATAGAGAGTGGTTTGCCATTTCCTTCTCCAGTTCATTTTATAGATGAGGAATTGAAGCAAGCAGGGTTAAGTGACTTGCCAAGGGTCACACAGCTAGGCTGGATTTGCATTCAGGCTGATAAGTCCTCCAGATTCCCGGCCCAGCACTCTATCCACTGTGCCTGCTACCTCTTCTACTAAGTAGGAGTAACAGTATTTGCCACTGACTGTATAGAAATGAAGAGTATTCCTGTTTCTAAAATACCTTGACCTCTGTGGAAGATTATGGTAGCTACCAACAAAGCATAGTTAATGCTGCAAAATCCATGAGGGATGCCAGTTCAATCAATTCAAATTGATTCAACAAATGTTCTTGAGTATGTTTTTTTCAAATGTTTGTATGTCAAGCACTTCAATAGGTATTAGGAAAGATCCAAAGTTTAGGTAACATGCAGCCCATACATGAGACAGCATGGTGTCACGGTAAGGTGCAGGTCTAATGTCAGGAAGAACTAGGTTCAAACCCTGCCTCAGATTTCTTCTAACTGTGTGACCTTAGGCAAGTCACTTAATTGCTACGGGCCTATTCACCATCTCTAAAAGATGGAGGTTGGACTGAATGGCCTCTGAGGTCCCTTCCATCTCCAAATCCACCATGCCTGTCTTCATGGGGCTTGCACTTTAACAAGAAGAGACAATACAAGTACAAATAACCGGGGTGGCTAGGTGGTGTAGGCAATAGAGCACCAGCCCTGGAGTTAGGAGGACCTGAGTTCAAATCTGACCTCAGACACTTAACACAAAACTAGCTGTGTGACCTTGGGCAAGTCACTTAACCCCAATTGCCTTGCCCTCCCCCCTCCAAAAAGCAAAAAAAAAAATCTAAATAAAATTTTAAAAAAAACAAGTACAAATAACTATAAAACCAAACCACACATAACTACATTCAAGAAGGCAAACAAAGTAAGGTCCCAGGGGGAAGGTTATTACTGATGGAGAAATCAGGGAAGCAATCATAGAGAAAGTGGCATCTGAGCAGGGTACTAAAGAACAAGCATAAATTACTGATAAGGAATGGCAAGGAGAATATTTTAGGCATAAGAAACAACATAAGCAAAAGCAAAGAGGCAGGAAAATATAAGTAAATATGGGAGACAATTACTGCATCAGCTTAGGAAAAAGATATTTAAATAAAAGGGGACTAGTTTGAAATAAGGCTAAAAAGTAGAGTAGCAACAGATTATGGAGAACCTCGAATGTTAGACAAGGAGTCTTATTTAATCAATTGGGAACAGTTTCACAAAAGTATTTTGAATAAAGGAAGGACATTAACTTCACGTAAGGAAGATTAGTCTGCACTGAAATGAAGGAATTATTATTAGTAGTATGCTTATTGTTGCCACTGATATTGAGAACTCTGTATAACTTTATAGTTTATAAAGCATTTTCCTCAAAACAACCCTTTAAAGTAGGAAGTGCAAGACATTGTAATGCCCATTGTGTACATTTTTTTTTATAATAGGCAAAAAAGAGGAAAGTGACTCATGGAAGATCACGCAGGACATAGGGGGAGAAGGGAGACAGGAAGACTTGTTAGGAAGTCATTGCAAGTAGGTGGTTTGTAATGAGGACTTGCATTAAGTTGATATCAATGAGAATAGAAGAGTGACAAAGAGAAATTACTGGGAAATGTCTTCCTTAAGGGATCAGGAAAGGACATCACAGAAGAAGACAGAGGAAGGGAGTTATGAGAAGAATCAGTAGGATATTATGTCTGAAACCACAGGAAGAGAGAGAATCCAGAAAGAAGCAGTAGTTAACAATGTCAGATGTTGTGGAAACATCATGGTGGATAAGGTTTAAATAAAGGCCATTGGTTTTGGCAATTAAGAGGTCCTCAGAGACTAATGAGAGACCAATGTCAGTAGAGTGATGGGTATATAAGAAGATTATCAAACTTGAGGATACAGTGGGGTGGGTGGTAAGGAAGTAGAAGTAGTGGGTGTGGATATCTGTTTCAAGAAGTCTGTCAGTAAAGGGGAAAAAAAGAGAATTGAGAAGGATGACGCTGGCCCAACTCTATCTAATCTCACAACAACTAGGCTCTTGTCAAGATTAAACAAAAAAAAAAACAGATTACACAAAAACTGTACTATGTGTACCCATAAATATGGTGCAGAAACTTTCATTATTTTCAGTCTTTAAAAATAGAGTATATCCTCTATATGAAGCAATAAAATGTTTCCAATTTTTTTCAACCTCTTGAACAATTGAGTACAATATTTCCACATCTTAGCTCAGTATTTCCATAGGGTTCATGTTTGGTTACCCCCTTGCTCCTGTTTTCAGTCTGTTTATGATTCCAAATATATACTGTTTTTCTTAAGGATTTAGAGAGATTTCTCTGGGCAAGTTGCTGCCTTGCTGTGTCCTGATGTTAAGAATAGAAGCATGGGGTAGCTAGGTGGCACAGTGAATAGAGCACTGGCCCTGGAGTCAGAAGGACCTGAGTTCAAATTCGGCCTCAGACACTTAACACTAGCTGTGTGACCTTGGGCAAGTCACTTAACCCCAACTGCCCTCTCCCCCCCCCAAAAAAAAGAATAGAAGCATGCATTTAAATGCTGGGATCCTGATCAAAATGTACAAAACTGATTTTCCCAAAATGCAATTGTGACCAATCAAGTGGCTCCCCATTACCTCCAGAGCAGATATAAACACCATTGTTTAGAATTTAAAGTTCTTCACAACTTGACCCCCAATCTACAATCCTATCCTTATTGCATGCTATTGCCCTTCATGTATACTGTGATCCAGCCAAATTGACCTTCTTAGACTTCCTCACAAACAGAACTTCACTTCCCATCTCCATGCCTTTGCATCGACTTTCTCCCCTGTGTCTTGAAAGTACTCTGTCATCACCTCCATTTCTCAGAACCTCTAGTTTACTTCAAAGCTCAGTTCAAGTACCATCATCTATTCAAGGTCTTCCAAACTACTGTCTTCCAATTATCTTCCAAACTACACATGCCTCCCCCTCCAAAATCTCATTGCATCTATTTGGAATATGTTTTATATAAACTTGTGCAAGTATATGCTATGCTCTTTGAGCTATACTGTAAATTCCTTGGAGGTAGAGACTGTTTTCTGTGCCCCTAGAAACTAGTGAAATGCCTGTTATAAAAGTGGGCACTCAATAAATGCTTGTTGATTTTTTGGTTAATATCAGAAGGACCCACTTACCTTTGTGTCAACTCAGAAGAACAGAAAGGTCAAGGATAATGAGGCCTAGAAAAAGATTAATTAGCAATGAGGACTTCGTTGGCAACTTCCGAAAGAACAATTTTATTAATGTGGTCCAGACAGTATCCAGATTACAAAGGGTTGAGCGTGGACAGGACATATATCCTTCCATAGGTCTTTACAATGCTAGCAACACCTGCGTAGTATTTATGTCAGTGTTTAGGCATACACAAGTCTAAGATGCGGGAGGAAAAAAGACCAAGCATTAAACTGTCCTGAGCTAGCAGTCTCACATCTGGATGCAAGTGTTCTGGGTTTTTGGATCCCAGAGTTCTCACTAGATCCAGTAAAAATAACCTGTCTAGTCAAGTCATTCCACTTTTCCCCCCACTGATAAAATGAGGATAATACTATGATTCTTAACTTGTTTATATAAAGTAATTGGAGAGCCCAGTATTAAAGGTATTATTTAGTATGAGTTCAAAGCATTATATAATTTTTTATTACTCTGTATTCATGAGATTTTTTCTGTTTGCTTGGCTTGCAAATCCAAGTCAGAGCTATAAAATATCTTTTATACTAGGACCTTTCACCCAAGGTGTTTCCCAACTTCATTTTTAAATCATACATTGAAAGAGAAACAGTAAAGATGGAGAAGAGTGAAGAAGATCAGGATGAGACCATTATATGGTCATTGTGTATAACTAGGGCCAGCTCCATCCACTTCCTTTGAATCCTGGTTTGGGGTAAAATCCCTTGTTTTTTCTGCCTCTTTAATGAATGATTTCAGGCAGCTAGGTGGCAAAGTGGATAGAGTGCCAGGCCTGAAGTCAGAAAAACTCATCTTCCTGAGTTCAAATCTGACCTCAGATGCTTACTAGCTGTATGACCCTGGGCCAGTCACTTAAGCCCATTTGCTCAGTTTCTTCATCTGTAAAATGAGCTGGAGAAGGAAATGGCAACCATTACAGTACCTTTACCAAAAACAAACCCTAAATAGGGTCACGAAGAGTAAGATTCAACTGAAAAACAACTCAGCAACAACAACTGACTTCTATATAACTGCTTGAATTTACTGTGTACTCAGTCTCTGCCATCAGTGACCTTGAGCAATTCAGTGCATCTGTCTAGGCTTCATTTTCTCCATTTGTAAAATGAGAGATCCAGATGACACAATCTTTTAGGTACTTCCCTGTATGTGGGTCTGTGCTAAATTTGGAACTAGAGGAATCAGAGGATCTCCGGACGACTCATGACTCCAACATTTCATACCTGTGTGACCTTGGACGATTCATTTAAATTCTCTGGGTCCCCTTTCTCATCTTCAAAATAAGAGGCTTGAACTAGTTGACATTTGAGGCTCATTTAAATTCTGACTGTATGATACTACAATCCTATGTACCTAAGATGACCTTAAAATTCAAGAATGAAGATGGGTCAAAAAAACAAGTTAGCCCATTATTCAATCGTTTTCTTGGTTGAATTCAGAGATGATTTTGCCAAGGATCTGAGCTCTTTAAAGTCACTTTCCCTAAAATCTCCCTCATCTTGAAGCAGATAATTATAGAAGCCTAGCATTGGAAGAAATGCTAAAGAAAGAAAAAGAAAGAAAAAAGAGGTTCTCTAGTCCAGCCTTTCACCTAGTGACTGAATCTCTTCTATAATATTCCTAACATATCCAGCAATTCTTACTGATCAAATATAAAGTCCTTGAGGAGAGGGATTATTTCATTTTTGTCTTTGTATCCCCAGCTTTACACATTTATTTTTGGTCCATACTGGTTATTTCTTCAGTTTGAGGAACTCCCTATATGGAAACTCCCTATACCCATGATGCAAAATTAGTAATTTATCTGTCATTTTATAGTCTTAAAATGTTGCCCAAGGCACTGAGCAACTAAGTGATTTGTCTATAGTCACAAAAAAATATGTATCAGAAGAAGGACTGGAACCCACATTTTCCTAACTTGAAGGCTGAACTTTGATCCACTATATCATGCTTCCTCTTAACCTTAAACATAGGAGTTATTTAATAATTATTGAATTCAATTGACCATCCAACCTATGTGAATATTTCTAATAATAGGGATTTGGATGGTTTGGATGTACATTTTTTCTGTACTAAACCCCACCACAGAGCTCAGAATTCTTGGCATCACCTAACCTAGTTTAAAAATGCCAGCCATGAGACCTTCATATATAGGAACCCTTTAATTGCTGAGTCGCTGCCTGCCTTTGTTCTGAAATTTTTCCTCCTCTTCCAGGTTGCTGCAGTTCTAGAGTTGGAAGAGATCTGAGTAGCCATCTAGATCAACTGAGACCCCCCCCCAAAAAAAGAACCATTGCTATGACATACTAGAAAAGTTCTCATCTGTTGTATGTGTGAATACTTCGAGTGAGAGATAACCCATTGCCTCCTGCGCAGCTCATTCCACTTTCGGACAGCTTTAATATTAGGAAACTTTTCCTGACATCCAACAGAAATTGATTTGTTTGCAAATTTGGTAGTAGTTCTACTAGTAGTTCAACCCATGGCTACTAGTTCTTCCCCTGGGACCAAAGAGAAAAAGTCTAATACTTCTTCCATATGACAAAGCTCTACATACTCAACAGCTATCATATTTCCCTTTAGTCTTTTCTCCAAGCTAAACATCACTAGTTTCTTCAATCAGTTCTCATATGGCATGGACTAAAGGCATTTCACCATCATGGTTGCCTTTCTCTAGAGACATTTTCCAACTTATTGTCATTTCTAAATTCTAAACCCAGAACCAACACAATTTTCCAGATGAAGGATGGTCAGAACCACATAGTAGGACTATTATGTATTTATCCCTAGAATCTATGGTTCTCTTAATGAAGCTCAAGATCCCATTTATTTTTTTGTCTGCCAAATTAGGTTGTTGGCTGAACTGCCGTCTTACTATGCCTTCCCAATCTTCGTCTTGTGAAGTTGATCTTTTTGGACATACTTTACATATAGCAAATTTCATCTTATTAAATTCAGCCTAGTGTTCTAAGTCTATCAAGATCTTTATAAATCTTCTCTCTGTCGTTCAGGGTATTAGTTATCTCTCACAGATTTGTATCATTTGCAAATTTGATAAGTTTGCCATCTATGTGTTTACCTAAATCATTGAGAAAAAATATTAAGAATGATAGGACCAAGCATAGGTCCCTGTGCTACTCAGAGTCGATCTTCAACCTTTAATGACTATTAATTATATACCTGACAAATAATCATCCAGACATCAAGCCCTTTAGTGAGAGCCCACTTCCTCCCCTTGATACACACACACACACCCACACCCCCCCCCCACACACATTTTCTCCAGAAAACATTTCCTTGACCCTATTTCTCCCCTTTACTATCAAACTTCTCAGAAAAGTAGAATGAGTATTCTTTAATTGATGTCTTCCTCATTACCCACTTTCCCCTTTATAATCTGATTTCAACCCCTAGCTCTCTAAAACTATTCTTTCAACGGTCACTAATCCCTGAATCATTGAACCTAACTCTCTTTTCCAAGCTATTATCCTCCTTGACCTCTCCTTAACCCTACAGATTTAGCCAGGTTCAAAATTCCAGACCCATGATCTTAGAATTTCCAATAGATTTTAAAATGCTGATGCCAAAATTGAATTGCCAGTACCAAAGAGGATTTATGAATGGCTCTCTTCTCCAGTCATCTGACATGCTTTTTGGTAAATGTGATTAATGGGCTTGAGGTTCAAATTGAAGCAGAAACCCCAAATGCCCTTGTTCTGAAAGAATGGAAATACCTGTTTTTACCTTAGAGCCATTTGGAATGGGTCCTAGACTTCTGAAATGAATGCAGCTGCTGCTCACAGACCTGAAGAAGCCTTTAGACTAACTGATATTAGACCTGAGGCTTGGATCCAAATCTCTCTACATTTAAGAGTTTCTTTGATCTTTTGATGGGCTTGTGATCTCAGTGATTTAGATACTCCCTCCAATTTCACAAATCAAAACCCGACCATACTTGTTCATCCATAGACTGTTGACTTCATCAGCCTTCCACAGTCTACCCAGTAAGATAGGAGTCTTCTTTTACATCTCCTGGTAGCACATGGGCACCTATTACATGGGGAGCGTGAGACATTTATTATCCTTTTATTGGTCCTGCTCCATTACTGGCTCATCTTCTTGTCCAGACATACTTTTTTGATGACATCTTTTCTAGCACTTTTCTCTTGAAATTCATTGTGGTTGATATGCTGTAGCATAATTATATCCCCTATGACTTCATTGCACTTTGGGTGATCTATAATTTTGATTCTTCATAGATTGTTGGATTCTATGATTAGCAGCACTTAGAATCACTAGAAGATTCTAAATGGTGATTATAAATAAAAGCTCTTGTATCAGAGAATAACTTGGGTAACTGAAAGTACAGTACTATTTTCTAACTACAACTCAGCCTACTAGTAAACCCCAACTTGGCCCTATCACCAAAATTATTTTGATTTGAATGAATGAATAGAAAAGGATTAAGTGCTTACTATGTGCTTGCCATTCTGCTAGGGTTTCAAGATACAAATATGAAAATTAAGGCAATCCCTTTCCTCAAGGAGTTTACATTCTAGTAGAGAAGACAAAACATACCAGAGTGGTGGCCAAGGAGGAGTCTTTTTGTCTCAGAAGACACAGAGATGGGAAGTGAATCATACAACAATTTATTGAAACCCCTTCTTTAGTAATGCTGGCATGGATTGATCACTCTTCCCTGAGCAAGGGGGAGAAAGCAGGAAGTTGAAGAGTGGGGTGGAGTACTCACATGGTAGCAAAGCATGAAGATAGCTAAAGTTCTGAAGCTGGCTAGATATGGTGAACTGTCAACAATCAGGAGAGTATAGCCCAGGCAGAGACTTGAAGTGAATTCTGTTTTTTCCATTGAAGGAACTGTATTTTGATTAGATTAATAATAAAATTAAGTTAGATTCCTTGAACCCATCTTCTGATAAAGGCACAAGATGACTCAGAGCCATTCTGAGTGGTAAAGGGAAGCCAGCCTCAAATAAAAAATCTGTTTCATTAGACAACCCACAACATTGGCCATATTGTGGTTAAATCCAAACAATGGAATTGGTAAATTTCTGATTTGGGAATTTGAAAAACTTCAGTTGCACAAATGAAAATCAGTTAAGAAAGCTTAAGGACACCTAGTTCAAAATTGCACAAGGGTCTGGGAAAAAGGTGTTTTATGCTCTGCAACTGATTTTTCTGGGTTAATCATTTAGCCTTTGCGAGTTTCAGTTTCATTCTCTCAAACATGAAGACAATAGCAATTCTTTGTCATCTATTTCAGTTGGTTGGGTGCTAAATAGACAATTCATATTTCCTATACAAATTAATATTCCTTCCATTTTACATTAGAGCAAATTACTATTTCCACCCAGTGTTTGGCAGGGTTAGGCAAGATTAAATGAGCTGACCCAAAGCTTCACATGCAGCTAAAGGAAAAGAAAACAAACAAACAAAAAAGGCCAACTCATAAAGGAAATGTTCATAAATTTAAAACACACATATGAAACCCTACATCCTCAGATTCTCAGCCATAAGGTGTGGTTAGTAGAAAAGAACATTCATTCAGAAGGGTGTTAAAACAATGAAACTCCTGGCTGTATTCATATACAGTGGAAATTCCTCCAAATGATATCCATTAATCTAGTCTTCACTCCATAACACCAAAATAACAGGTATCATCATCTGTATATAATTGAATGCACATCAGCCAGTGTCTCTGAATCCCAAATGCAACAACCAAGGACTTTGAATTTTAACCTTATGGAGACCACAGTGAGGAACAATTTAGAGTTTAAATGTCACCAAAGATCATTTTCTTAAATCTCATAATATGTTTTAGAATGAGTTTCACTAAAGGGACATTTGAGGTCTTTTAACAGGTAGGAAATAATGTGGTAGAAAAGAATCAATTATAGAAACATCTGTAGTCCATTAATATGATCAGTCCAAGAAGAAGCTAAAGCTACCAAGACCATGAGAGTCTAAAAATAGGAGTAATGTGAGGCTGGCCCATTGTATTTTAGAAGACTCTTGAATCTGGTTGTGGCTCCAGTCTAGATTTTTTCCTCAGTCCTTTACTAGTAGTGATCATCAATGATGATTGAGGATGAAGGGGCTGGTTTTATTCCCCAAAAAGAAAAAAAACCTTCCCTGGGGCATCACTGTGGTCAGGAGGACCAGAATCCTGTCTAAGTGTAAGGAAATGAGCAATAGTAGTCTGGTAAAGTAAGCCACACGTTCTAGAAGTCTTGAAATTATCTCCTTCTAGGTTATCCTGGGAGTGAAAGGATGCATTTTTTTTTCTCCTTTGAAAGAGATGTGGTCATTACTAGGGCTTTAATCAGATAGGATCCCATAAGATCTCAATCTAGTTCATGTAGCCAATGTAATCACATCCTTGAACAACCATTTGCCTCACCTAGAATAACCTCAGCCACCTAACTTTAGACATCCTAACCTTGCATTATAATAGAATAGGGATTCTCTTGATGTAAATCTGCATAACACCTAGAAGACCTGCTTCAGAATCTCAATTTTGCTTCCCAAAAGTCATGAAGATCTTACCATAGACTCCTGGGAAGCAATTTGGGAATTTCTTTGCCATTTGCATCTAGTTTGGTATTACTAGTGATTTCTTCCATGCTGTGAATTACCTACCTTAAACCCATCACCTCCACCATTAGAATGGTTGGTTCAGCGGATAGTGAACTAGGCCTGGAATCAGAAAGATTCATCTTCCTGACTTCAAATCTGGCCTCAGACACTAACTAGCCATATGATCCTGGAGAAGTCACTTAACCTTTTTTGCCTCAGTTTTCTCATCTGTAAAATTAGCTGAAGAAGGAAATCACAAACCACTCCAGTACTTTACCAAGAAAACCCTAAATGGGGTCATGAAGAGTCAGACATGACTGAAACAACTCAACAACAGCGGAGAATGTTAAATCACATTCCTGAGTATGTTAAGTCATTAGAGCTGTCTCTAAGAGGCACATTTGTTTGGTATGAATAAACAAATGAATGAACAAGCATTTATTAAGTGCTTACTATGTACTATGCTGGAAACTGGGGATACAAAACCAGAACTGACATAGCCCTTCCCTTCAAAGAGCTTATTCCCCCTGCCTTTTATTTTCAGTAGGAATGGTAGCATTGGTTTGATTACTGCTTTAGGAGAAAGAAATGGAAAGGAGAAGGAGATAGTAGAACAGTAGATTTAGTTAGAAGATTTGAACTTGAATTCTGTCCTTGCCACCCATTCAGGAAGTGACAATGGAAAATAAAGAGTATTTCAACTCCTACTTCAGGACCAGACTCTTCCTTTACCTCCTTAAATTAGTAACTTTTTCTCCTTTGAAGAACACTCAATCCAAATTTTATACCCAATCAAAATGATGGTAGCTATAGAATACTGACCCCCTTGGTCATTCTCCCTCTTTCTCAAGGAGTTTGGCTTCTGCCTTGCTTACCATCTTCTCCCCAACTCCTGCTCTAAGGGACTTTACTATCCAAACAAACACCCCCTTAAACACCAATCTCCCTAAGTCCCATGACCTATTTCTTCACCTTACCTCAGCACACATGCAGATGGTCACACACTAGATCTTATCATCATTCCCAAATGTTCAACTTCCCTAATCAGAAACTGACACTCCTCCATCTGACCATAACCTCCTACCATTCCACTTTTCTCCATGTTCCAGCCCTCCTACAATTCTTCACCTTCCTTGAGCTCATGACACAGCCACAGACAAAAAGGCTCTACCCTTCACAAGGTAGAGAATATTTTCTTCTGTCTTCACTTTTCCTCCTTCTCCAACCTCAATTTTATAGTTAGGCATTTTCACTCACACTTTCCCAGACTTGTAAATCCTTTGTCTTTTGTCTGCTCACTGCTCTTTTCGTCAAGCCTCAGTTCTGAATTATTCCTCCCATCAGCCTCTTCGACTTCCAAGCTTCTAAAGGAACAGGAGGAAAATCTCACAATGGCACCAATAGGGTACATTGTAAATCTTTGTTATCCCGCACTCACTGCCCTCTCAGTGCAGCAAAGCAGTCCTTGCAGTCTTATCTCATTGATTCTCTTATGTTACTTTCCACAGAAGCGATCCCAAACATTCTCTTCCCTTCTCAAGCCCCCCACACTTTGTTCTCCCCACTCTCTCTCAGCTGAAGAGCTTACCTCTTAGTTTGTGAAAAGACTGAGGTCATCTTACCTGAGCTCCCTTTTCTCCTATTCTCTTCATATCAAAGCCCTTTGACATCATCTCCCATTCTCTCCTGTTTTCCCCCAGGATCAGGACAAGGAGATGCCCTTTATCCTTGCCAAAGCGAAACCTCTGTATATATGCACTTAGTACTTAGTCTCATTCGCTTACTTCTTCTCTGGTAAACTGTTGCATCCTCCTCCTCTCTCTCTCTCTCTCTCTCTCTCTCTCTCTCTCTCTCTCTCTCTCATTCTCGCTCTCTCTTGATTTCTCAACAACAACAACAACAAAAACCAGAAGTGAAGCCCAAGACATCAACATTAATGGGGAACTCGCTAATCAAAAGCAAAAGCAGATAAAAGCAATGTACCAATGTGGTATGTTTAGAAGGAAGTTCCTTTATAACATTTCCTGGGACACAAAGTTTCTTTTTTGTTTTAAATAAATATGCATAGACCAATGTTAAACAGGGAGCTTTTACAGAGGTCTGCTTTATTACTATTATGTCAGTCTTCAGGTATCTTCACATTTATCTCCCTTCTTGGATCACTGCCTTGTTACAGAATGGGGGCTTGTATATCTCAATGATATTCTGAACTATTCTGTGTCAGGTTACCCATGACCAACAGATCATAGTGGAAAGTTTGGGGAAAAAAGTGATCCACTGGAAAAGGGAATGGCAAAGCACTCCAGTATCTTTGGCAAGAAAACCCCATTGACAGTATTGGTGTGCTACTGGTCCACAAGATCACAAAGAGTTGGACACAGCTGAAAGACTGGACAACAACAAAATTCACAACTGTCAGTGATGGAAAACCCATAAAGTTGCATTGAGGTATACACATATCTTCTCTCTAATACTGATGTATAGTTCTATCTAAGACTATTCAAATATTTGAAGTTTGGGGCAGCTAGGTGGCATAGTGAGTAGTGCACCGGCCCTGGAGTAAGGAAGACCCAAGTTCAAATTCAGCCTCAGACACTCGACACTTATTAGCTGTGTGACCTTGGGCAAGTCACTTAATCCCAATTGCCCTGAATCCGCTCCCTCCAAAAAAAAAAAAGACAAATATTTAAAGTTCCAGGAGAATTCACCAATTCAAGTATATTTTTTTTAAAAGAAACCCCCCCCAAAAAAAGTCCACCAATGTCATTCCTTAACTTTAAATTTTATTACTATCTTTTGCTTTCACATAATTTAAATATTCCTGCATATTCATTCTCTATCCCAAGAACCATCCCTTCTAATAAAGAATTTTTTAAAAAGAGGAGGAAAAAAAGTTCAGCAAAACCAAACTACGTATTGGGAGAGGCCTGATATTATACACAGAGCGTTGTATAGCCGCAGTCTCTCACCTCTGCAAAGAAGGGGGAAAGATTTGGACATTACAATTTTATGCTATTTGGTTTCCATGTTTTTGTAGGCGCTCTTCTTTCTATTTGTGTTGTTGTGGTTTTTGTTTATATTGTTTCCCTGGATCTTCGTATTTCATTTTGTATCAGTACATGTAAGTGTTGCCAGGCTTCTTTGTAGTCAATATACTCATCATTTCTTTTAGCACCTTCATGTAACACTTGCTACCCTTTTACCAATCAACAGGCATCTACTGTTTCCAATTGTTTGCTTCTACAAAAAGGGTGGTTATAAATATTTTGTTCTATGTGTAACCTTTCTTCTTTTTTTTTTCTTTTTGGAGGGGGGAAGGCAGGACAATTGGGGTTAAGTGACTTGCCCAAGGTCACACAGCTAGTAAGGTAACCTTTCTTCTTATTGACAATTATGTTTGTTTGTTTTAAGGAAAACGAAAACAAGCACAAATGCATCCTTTTATTTAATGATAATATCCATTATTCTATAGCTCCTATCATGTCTTGCAGCTCTTTTACCCAAAAAGTTCAGAAACTCAAGCAAATGTCCCAAAAGTTTTGCCTCCATTGAGAGTGGAGTTAAGGGAATTGCCTCCATTGGGTGTGGGGGTCAAGGAGATAATGCCCCCTGCCTGGGGAAAAAGTGACAGGATTACAAATAAAATCTAAGTGTCCTTCAGGAGATCACAGTCTATTCTTTCTCCTTATAACTATAATATTTTGATTCTAGTGTCTACATATCTTAGAGGTACAGTAGGAAACTGGGTTCAGGCCACAAAATCCAACCGCTTCTCTAACCCTGGTGATAGAGGCCAAAAGTTTCACTTCTTGACAGAGTACAGATGTCAAATATGAGATGGGCATCCCAGAAGAAATTGTTCCTAAAATATCACAATTGTAGTGTGTGCCTGCTTTTGTCCCAAAGGTGGATTTTAGACAGTTGGTGTCAAAGCACGTGGCTGAAGCCCAGTCCTCTGAGCCTGCATTTCTGGCAGGAGCCTGGAGTGATTGGGGAATAGCTGGTCTCTCTACGTGCTCAAACATGAAACCCTGGAAAATATGCAGCCTGAGGAAGCCAGCTCAGGCTTCACACTGAGGATCAGGCACAACTTGAAAGCCTGCCTATCTTTATATAACACACTTATTGTGTTTTCGCCATTAGGTGAATAAATGGGAGGTTCAAGGTTTTGGCTTTATGGAGCACTGAGCTCTTTAGAGAAAGAAACTAATTATAAATTTAAGCTAATAGTCATATATTATAGGTGTTCTCATTTTAAAGATGGGAGATGGAGGGGCAGAAAGGTTGACCGTCCCACCCAACAAATTGGTCAGTGACAGAGGCGGTGTTAATGATGCCACTATTAGGCAGAAAGACACAGGTTTGCTCGTAGGCTCTATCAAGTGTATAAGCTACATGGTCATGGGCAAGTCATGTGTGTGTGTGTGTGTGTGTCTGTAACTGTGCCAGGAACTCCCGTCAAGGAGCCCCCTCTATCTATGCAAATTGTTACCTGTTCTTCAACTCGAAAGTTGCCTGGGACACTGACAAATTGCTGGGGAGAGGAAGGGAATAAGCATTTAAATGTCTACTTTGTGTCAGGCACTGTTGTAAGTGTTTTACAAATATTAAATCATTTCATCCCCTCAACAACCCTCAAGATGCTATTGTTACCTTCGTTTTACAGTTGAGGAAATTGGGAAGGACAGAGGTTAAATGACTTTGCCCACAGTCACAAACTATTAAGTGTCTGAGGCTGAATTTGAACTCAGGTCTTCCTGACCCCAGTTCAAATCTGGTCTCAGATACTTACTGGATATATGACTCAGGGCTAGTCTCTGAGACTTACTTAACTTATTTAACTCTGAGAGTTACTTAACCCTATTTGTCTCAGTTTCCTTATCTGTAAAATGGGCTGAATGAAGAAAATGGAAAACCACTCCAGTATCTTTGCCAAGAAAACCCCAAATGGACTCACAAAGAATTGGATATGACTGAAATGAATCAACAACAACAAACAAACCTTCCTGATGCCAGGCCCAGAGCTCTATCCACTGTATAACCTACCTACCCGTAAAGGTTAAGTGACTTTCCCAGGGTCATTCAGCAAAAACATCAAAGTGTGTCCAAGGTAGGTCGGTGCTCTATCTATTATATAATGCTGCCATTGGTTTTTTTTTCAGATCTGCAATTTCATTAGTATAGGGAACTTCCTCTTTACCAATGCAGAATAACACTGGTTCTGCAATTCATAGTCATAAAGTGCTTACTCAGAATATTACAAAGCTAAGTAACTTGTTCAAGATCACCATAGCCAGTATGTGTCAGAGGTAAGATTTGAACCTAAGCTTCCTGATGCTAAGACTATTTTTCTATACAGTATGTCTAAGGGGTAGCTAAGTAGCAGAGTGGATAGAATTTTGGACATGGAGTTAAGAGGTTATTATTGTTTTTCAGTTTATCCAACTCTTCAAGACCCCATTTGGGGTTTTCATGGCAAAGATACTGGAGCAGATTGCCATTTCCTTCTCCAGTTCATTGAGGAAACTGAGACCAACAGGGTTAAGTAACTTGCCCAGGATCACACAGCTAGCAAATGTCTGAGGACAGATTTGAGCTCAGGAAGATGAATCTTCCTGACTCCAGACTTGGTACTCTATCCACTGTACTACCAAGCAGCCCTTGGAGTTAAGGACCTAAGTTCAAATCTAGAATCAGACACTTACTAGCTGAGTGACCTTGAAGAAGTCACTTAACTTTTCCCAGCCTCAGTGTCTAGCTGTAAAATCAAGATAACAATAATATCATGCAGCTTGTAGGAATGTTGTGAGGATCAAATGAGATAACATGTAAAGAATTTTGTAAATCTGGAAATGCTATATAAATGCTAACTAGCTATGTCAGGCTTTTTATAGTTTGTAAAATGAAGTATGTAATGCTCATTATTATTTTTAAAGACATTAATAAAATGGAAAGTTTTATTGCTGTCCGTGCAACTTTTTTTTTTTTTGCTTTTTGGAGGGCAATTGGGGTTAAGCGACTTGCCCAAGGTCACACGGCTAGTTTTTGTGTTAAGTGTCTGTGGTCACATTTGAACTCAGGTCCTCCTGACTCCAGGGCTGGCACTCTATTCACTGCGCCACCAAGCCACCCTACATGCAACTTATTTTAAAATACCTATTTGTGCTCAGTCTAGCAAGTTGGCTAGATGTGCACTGTGATATACCATTGGGTATTATAGTCCTTTGTTTACTTATCTATCTCAGTAGGTAGTGAGGTCCTTAAAGGCACCTGCATCTGAGACACCAACATTGTGTCTTATAGTATCAGACAGTCCAGAAATATTTACTCAAAGAACCCAAAGTTCTTCAATCTATAGATACGTAGGATAGAGCAATGGACCTGGAGACAGGAAGACCTGAGTTCAAATCCAGCCTCTGACATTTAATAGTTGTGAATGACCCTGAATGTCATTTCACCTATCTGCCTCAGTTTCCTCAACTGTAAAATTGGGATACCAGCACCTACCTCCCAGGGTTGTCACAAGGGTCAAGGGAGATCATATTTGTAAAGTGCTTAGCACAATGCCTGTCATGTGATAAATATTATAATTTTATTATTACTAATAAGTTAATCATATTCTCAGTCTCACCCCTATCTCCTCTTGGAACCCCAAGTAAAAGGAAATTTGCATCTCAGCACATAGAGTAAATCCCTTTACTCATAGAGAAAGTGGTTTGCCTTTATTCTCCTCCACTTGGTCCCCACCTCAGCACTGGGAAGAGTTCTAGATTTGGAGCTAGGAGGTTTGGGTTCAAATCTTTTTTTTTTAAAGCAATAGGGGTTAAGTAACTTGCTCAAGGTTACATGGCTAGTTATTTCTGGGTGTGGTGCTGAGTATCTGATCCCGGATTTGATCCAGGTCATCCCGACACTGGAGCCGGTGCTCTTACTCGCTGAGCCACCTGGCTGCCCCTAAGCAATTGGGGTTAAGTAACTTGCTCAAGGTTACACGGCCAGGTGTTTCTGGGTGGGTGCTAAGTGTCTGAGCCCGGATTCAATCTCCAGGTCTTCTCAACACTGGAGCCGGTGCTCTTACTCACTGTGCTACCTGGCCGCCCCTGGGTTCAAATCTTTAACCCATGACTTAAAAACATGGGCCAGTTCTGAGTTTTAGTTTCTAAATCCATGAAATGATGATGCTTGTACAATCTTACCTCACAGAGATTGTGTGAGAAGAATAATAGCTATCATTTAGAAAGGGCTTTAAGGTTTGTAAAGTGCTTTACAAATATTATCTCATTTCATTTTCACAACAACCCAGGGAGTTAGGTGCTGTTATTACATTTACAGAAGAGGAAACTGAGACCAATAAGGATTAAATGACTCACACAGCTGGTATCTGAGGTGGTATTTGAATTCTTCCTGACTACAGATGCAGCATTCTATCCACTTCAACACCAAACTGCCTGCTAAGAAGTTTTAAACTTTGATGATGATGATGATGATGAAGACAGATAGTATTTATATAATGTTTTAAGGTTTGCGATGTACTTTACAAATGTTTTCTCATTTTTATGCTCAAAATTACCTTTAGAGGTAGGTACTCTCATTATCCTAATGTTACAGATAAGGAAACTGAGGAAGGTGGCAGTTAAGTGACTTGTTCAGGGTCACACAGTCAGTAAGTTTCTGAGGCTGGATTGAACTCATATCTTCCTGTCTCCAGACCCAGTACTCTATCTACTGTGCCATATAAGTATAAGTTATCATTAAGAGAAATGAGAACAGTTAGCCTAGACTTCTTTATTAGTATATGAAATAGAATTGCATAGCCTAAGCATTAGAAGCATTCTTTGATGAAAACCATTAGCTATATCCCCTGTAAGCCACAGGTAAATTGCTGGAAAGAAAGTCTTGACTATACTAACAATGCTCTGCCTCTTTGGTATAAGAGAGGACATGATCCCTAGCTGTCACCTCTGCTGGATCAGCTGTCAAGTCTTTTACAAGCATCTGACTTTGTGTCTCTAGAATTTGCTGGTAAAGATAGACTTTTCAAGGGTATAGAACACAATAGCAGAAGTGGGAAAATGAGCACAGACCTAGGAGTCCCTACTGCTAGTGAATGAGAGCGAATATGTAGAGAGGATTTGAAGACTTACATAGTCTTACATAGATGATCTCATTTGATCTTTGCAATGACTTGGTGAAGTAAGTGCTATTATTAATACCACAGTACACATGGCTTACCCAAGGTCACACCAGTAGTAAGTATCTGAAGGGGAGCTTGACTTTAAGTCTCCTCCTTAGCAGGGCAGCTAGGTGGAGCAGTAGATAAGCACCAGGCCTGCAGTCAGGGAGACAGGGAGACATTCTCAGACATGAGGTGTGTGAGCAAGTCACTGAACTCTATTTGCCTCAATTTCCTCACTTAGTAAAATGAGCCAGAGAAGGAGAGGGCAAACCACTCCAGTATCTTTGTCAAGAAAGTCCCAAATGGGGCCATGAAAAGTCAGACACAACTAAACAACAACTCTTCTTTACCCCAACCCTGCTTCTTGATCTGTGTGATACTGGGCAAATCACTTAACTTTAGCATTTATTGAGTACCTTAGGTATGCAAAGATTTGTACATGTACCATCTGATCTTCACAACAACCCAATGAAGCGGGAGCTATAAAACCCCCCATTTCATAGATGAGAAAATTGAGAGACATGAAGACAAAGTGACTTGTCCAGGGCTCTGCTAGTAAATGTCTAAGGCAGGATTCAAACCCAAGTCTTTTCGAAATCAACTACCATCTACTCAGCCATCCAGGACAGTAGGTCTCATACTGTATGCTCATCTAAATGAAGGTTAAGGCTGTCTGTAGCTCTTGCTTGAGAACAATTTTTTTTTTAATCACATACAGATTTTCCTAAAAACCTGGATCTGGCCAAAACAAACCATATTCCACAAAGGGAAGCTGCTGGAGTCTGTGTTCTTATAGATGAGAGAATATTGTTTGTTATGTTGCTGAATCTTGTGCTTGTAGCTTGAGAGAAACATACGCATACACACTCAGTTTATAACTAACACACACACTCGGTTTATAACTAACATACATATAACATGCATACATATACACACACTTGGTTTATAACTAACACACACATAACACACTCACACATACTTGGTTTAAAGCTAACACACACTTGGTTTATAGGTAACACACACAACACGCTCACACACACTCTTGGTTTATAACTAACACACATACAACACTCATACACACACACACACTTGGTTTATACCCCTCAGGGCCACATGGTCTTTCAGCTACAATTCTCAGAGTCCCTTGGGGCATAGAAATGGGAGGAGTAAAGTATCATATAACCAGGAAATGAAAGCCTTGTGAAAGGGCACTTGAGTCCTGGCCAGGGACCCATAATACAAGTTTGGACTGGGCTGAGAAAAAGAAGACTTGTGTACCATTAGTAAGTTTCCTGCCTCAAATACAGCCTGAAGACTTCCTTGGAAACGTGTTTGAGTGATAGCATGAAAGTGTTAATGTAGATAAAATGATTTCCTCTCCATGAGAGTTAGTTAGTCATCACTTGAAAGACTGTGGGATGCCCTTCTTTAGAGCTTCTTCAAAATACCACTGGACCTCATTTGCTCCAAGATGATAATTCTCCAACTAGGGATCTTGACTTTGGGAATGGAAGGAGGAGAAGGTAAATGCATTAAAGTTGTTCTGAGAAGCAATCCCTCATTCCACTCCATCAACACACATTTATTAAACACTTAATATATGTCAGATACTATGCTAAGTACTGAAGAACAAAGAGGAAGCAAAAAGAGCCCCTGCCTTTAAAGAGCTTATGTTCCAATAGGTGTGAAAACATTTTATAACTGGCCTGTAATGAGGTCTTGAGTGAAGGAAGCAGGAATTGGCCAGGTCACATCTGGCCCATGATTCTCTGAACTCATTTTTCTAAGATTCTATCAGGTTAGGCCCAGGTGGCAAACTTCCCTTCTTCATTCCTCTTCAAGCCTTCTCATAGCATATTGAGTAAATGATGAAACTCCCATCCAGTATCTATTTCTGTGTGTATTCTGGGGATGGAAGCTTTGCGGAAATCAAAAAAAGAGGACCTACTTTCTGTGGTCATTCCCTGGCAAGGAACTTGAAAGCCAAGGTCTTTGTTTCTTGGAAGAGTTTTACCCATGTGTCATGGATGGGGTGTATGAGGTTTCTTCTTTCTTTCTAATCCAGGCTTTTTTTTTTTTTTCAGCAGTGGTCGTGTCACATTTTCTACTGCAACTTGAAACTGATTTAACAAATACTGAGTGAATATGAGAATGTTAGTGAAAAGAGGAATGAAAATAATTTACCTCTGAAGTAGTTACTTTACTATTCCAAAATGCTTTGACTTATACAATCTTCTTTCATCATACTAATAACTTGTAAAGCAATGATCACTATTCCCAGTCTACAGACAAGAAAGCTGAGAATTCTGTGCCTTTTTCAAGTAACGCAGCATAGAAGTTAAGCTGAAAGCCAAACACAGGTCTTCTGACACCAAGTCACTTTACTCCTCTCCATTTTCTTCCTACAACAGCACCCAAAACCAGAGACCCTGACCTGGACAATTTAACTTCCCAGCCTGGAGCCCCCATTGTCCTAATTAGTGAATGCCTCACATATGACCCACCATCTCTAGGCCAGCTCTAGACATGTTTCACTTTATTCCTTGGCCATATTCTTCATATTCTCCATCTGCTCCCACCCCCTGTTTCCTGGTTCTGGAACTACAGATATATCAGTTCTGCCATTGCTACTGGAAGAGTGTGTCAACATACTCTGCTATTGCTCCATTCACCAAACCCATAACTTCCCAGACCAAAATACCCCTTCCCGGCCCCCATTTCCCTATTTATATTGTCTCTCTCTATAGAATATACGCTTCTTGAAGGAAGGTACTGTTTCTGCTTTGTTATCTCTGTAATAAGAGGTTAACACATACTTTCCCAATCATTCCAGTCCTATGTTCCTCTACAGCATACTACAGTGGAGAAAGTCAGGGTAATAAAGAATGATTATACTTAGTACTGACTGAAAAACATTAGGAATTTTAGGTGAGAATAGCGCTGAAATTAGAGTCAGAAGTCTTGGGTCCATATCTCTGATCTGGCATTTACTACTTGTGTGAAAATAGGAAAATCACTTAATATCTCTGGGTCTCTGTTTCCTTATCTATAAAACAAGGAGATTTGGACTAGATGACCTCAAATATCCTTTCCAGCTGTAACATTCTTTGATCCCAAGTATTGGAATGAATCAGGACAGCTAGCTGGCAGAGTAGATAGAGCACTAGGCTGAGTCAGGAAGATGAGTTTTCCTGAGTTCAAGTTCAGTCTCAGATATTTACTTACTAGTTGTTTGACTCAGGACAAGTCGCTTAACTTTTTTGCCTCAATGACCTCCTCTCTAAAATGAACTGGAGAAAGAAATGGCAAACCACTCCAATATCTTTGCCAAGAAAACCTCAAATTGGGTCACAGAGAGTCAGATAGGACTGAAAAACAACTGAGCAAAGTTGGAATAAATTGTGCTCCTTCCAGAATAGGACTTGGACCCAATATTTATACTGTATTATTTGATATGGAAGAGGATAGATTTAGAGGCCACCAAGTCCGATATCTCCATTTTAGAGATTAGGAAATCAAAAGTCCAAGAGGTGATCTTACCCAAGATCACACAGGTCTTAAGTGGCAGGGGCAGGGTCTCTGACTTCTAGGGTCTCTGACTTCAAATCCATTGTTCTTTCCAAAGTATCACACTGGTAGTCTCCCTTCTCTAGAGGCTCCATTAAGGAAAATCAACTATCAGGAAGAGGTATGAGCAGTGGGGAGGTGGGGGAAGGGAGTGATCAAACACTCAGTCATTCGGGAAGTGACATATTCTTGATAGAGAGTGAGAAATTTCTCTACCTACCATGCAGGTTCCCAGGAGGTCCTGATTCACATTCAATGTAATCTGGTTGCCTGTGGAGTGAATCAGAAAGCAATTTCCTCTCTTGCTTATTGTTTATTTTTATTTATCATCTTTATTGCATGTGCCTATTGCATAATAGCCTGCAGACATGTTTGCAAATAGAATGATAATAAAAATGAAAGCCCCTACCATTAGGGCTTACAATCTCTAGTCAGAGAACACTACGCCACTGGCTAGCTGTTTTAAGAGGATAATGTCATATGCTTGCTTGTTTTTCCTGTCCTTAAAAGCCTCAGGTAGCTACATGGCTCTTCTATTTGGAAGAAGGATTCTTAAGTCAGTAACTTTAATAACTTGGTCCTGGATAGTAAATCTTGTATATGCCCACATGAATAGCCACATTGATGCAAATCCTTCTATTCTAAAAGCACAGAGAACATTTAATACATCTTTTCCCTTCAAGGAAAAAAAAATTGACTGCATCAATGTAATTTTTTTTTTTTTTGCTTTTTGGAGTGGGGGAAAGCAGGGTAATTGGGGTTAAGTGACTTGCCTAAGGTCACACCACTAGTAAGTGTTAAGTGTCTGAGGCTGGATTTGAACTCAGGTCCTCCTAACTCCAGGTGCAGTGCTCTATTCACTGTACCACCTAGCTGCCCCTATGTAATTTTATAAAGCTAGGAATCAGCTCTTTCAAGAACAGTTTCATGACTAGAGTAAAAAAAAAAATCAGAACCACAGGAATTAGATCTCCTTCACAATATCAGGGGACATGAAAAAATGGAGGAAAAGTCATTGAGTTTTTTGTTAAGAAAAACATGGGCACTGAGCAATACCTAAAGAAAAGCCGGACTGACCCATCACTATTTCTGCTTATCCCATTCTATCTGATAGAAGGGTGTCTAGTCTCAGCCGAGAGTCACAATTTCCAAGGAAGATGAATCACGACTCACTTGGCAGTGTGCTCCATTGCCTAACCATTCTTATTATTGTTTTGCTTCCCTCTTTCCCTCCCCCTTTTTGTTCATTAACAGAAAAAGTAGAAAGACATGAACAGAAGAAAAAGAGCTTAAGGTCATCAAGGCCCACAAACTCAACAATGGAGTGCTTACCGAACTGAATTCTGATAAATGTCAACAGGCACATTATGGGCAAAAGTTATTCTTCCTTTTCCCTTGTCTCCGGAAGACCCAAGTTTTGGCACAAGGTATTGAAAGTTAGAGGTATCTATCAGGGAAGGGGCCAGAGTCTGGTCCAGTGGAAAGAAGGATCATTTTGAGATCAAAGGACATTGATTCAAATCCTCACTTTAGTGATTATTAATTTTGTAACTGTGGGCAAAGAAATTTCATTTCTCTGGGCTTCAGTTTCTCATCTGTGAAATGAATGGGTTGGGCTATATGACCCCCAAGGACCCTTCTGTTGATGATCCCATGATATGGATTGCCCAGGCTATTAAGATTCAAGAACATGAGGGGAGGCTAAGTGGCACAGTGAATAGAGCACTGGCCCTGGAGTCAGGAGGACCTGAGTTCAAATTCAGCCTCAGACACTAAATACTTACTAGATGTGTGACCTTGGACAAGTCACCTAACCCCAACTATCTTGCCTTCCCCTCTCCAAAAAGCAAAAAAAAAAAAAAAGTTCAAGAACATGATTTAAAAGGAAATTTCAAGCTCAATTTTTCTTGGCCTGGTATAAACCCTTTAAGTCTTCATCAAATCTGGTTTTCTTTACTATTTGTCAACATATTCTTAAACTCCTTCCATTTTAATCAAGGTCTCTTCCAGGTCTCTGGGTACCCTGAAGCCCTCTAGGCTTACCCCGTAGGTAAGCAGATGAACCCCTCCTCTCAAAACCCCAAGTCCTTGCTCCCACACCACCAGAACCTGGAGTCTCTGCTCCAAGTTCCCTGAAGCCAAGCAACCCCTATCAGAAAGTTTGTGGGTTCCCTCAGGGAGCCATCTCCTTATTCACCAAAAGCCCCTCCTCAATGACCCCTAGACCTTTAATTCAGGTGCTGAACTTTACAACCTCCTGGCACTACCCAGTTCTTAGTCCCTCCCACACAAGGAGCAGTACCCTCTTTCTCCGTCCTTTCCAAATTGACCACCCCCACAACCAGGCTCTGCAACTGTGGGGAGAGAAAAAAAAAGTAGAGGGAAAATGAGGAACAAAGAAAAAAATCACTTTTTGGATCTACAGATAGATGAACAGCTCCTGACCAAACTAGAGATAGAGGATCACAGAAGAAAAAAATTGACCATTATGATTACATAAAATAAATTTTTGTAAAACTAACAGCTAAAATTTAAAGAAATTATAAGGAAAGCTGATAACTCGTAAAATATTTATAGCAAATTTCTCTGATAGGAGTATCATTTCCAAGATATATAAGGATCTGATTTGAATTTATAAGATTAAAAGTCATTACTCAATTGATAAATGGTCAAAGTGTATGAAAAGGCAATTTTCTAAGGAAGAAATTCAAGCTATAAATAGCCATTTGAAAAAAATATTGTATATCACTAATAATTAGAGAAATGCAAATTAAAGCAATTCCAAAGTTCCATCTCATACTTATGAGATTGGCAAAGTCCACAAAAATAGAAAATGATAAATATGGGAGGGGTTTTAGGAAACAGGCACAGAAGTTCACTGTTGTGAATTAGTTATTAGTTATCACAATTAGAGTTGTGAATTAGTCCAGCCATTCTAGAAAACAACTTGGAACTATGCCCACAATGTTGCTAAACTGTTCATAGCCTTTGACCCAGCAATTCTACTACTAGACTGATAACCCAAAGAGATCAAAGAAAGAGGAAAAGGGCTAGTGCATAAAAATAGCAGCTCTTTGTGTGGTGGCAAGGTGCTGGAAATGGGGGATATTTATTGATTGAGCACTGTCTGAATAAATTGTGGTATATTTAAAGTAATGGAATATTGTTGTATATAAGAAATTACAAAAAAGACAGTTTCAGAGAAGCCTGTGAAGACTTGTGAGAACTGATGCATAGCAAAGTGAGCAGATATTGCACAATTTATATAGTAATAATAATATTGTAAAGATAAGCAACTTTGATTTCAGAACACGGATCAAAGCAATTACCCATTATGATTCCAGAGAACCAACAATGACACATACTAGACACAGAGGTAATGGACATGATGTGCAGAAGGAGGCATATGCTGGCCAACACAGGAATCTCTTTTACTTAATTATACATATTTGTTGTTTCTGAATGCACAGCTTCTGCCATATTGTTCTCTATGTGTTTATTTCAGACCAACAGTCTTTATAAAGAATCTTCTATTGTTAATACACATTGCATTTGTTGTTTTACCCATTTTGGAGTTTTGTTCTTGATTTGCTTGTTTCCTCATAGGGGAGATGGGAAGGAGAGAAAATAGATTTTTGTTAATTAAAAAAATCAAATAAAATGGTAACAACAGTATCATCTGCCTCTCATGATTATTATGCGGATCAAGTGTTTATATGTTTAAAAAATGAAAACTTGATAAACCCTAAAGCACTTTAAACATAAAATTATATTTATTCTATTGATTTTCTTTGCAGTGAAGCTAAAGTTCTATCTTCTTTTTTTTACATAATGATCACCCAAACCATTTCCAATCATCTGCTCTTCCCCTAATCCAGGAACCTTAACTTCACTCATTTCTTTAAGATTGAACCAATAAATCTCCTTATTAGAAATTCTCACTCCCAGGAGTCCTGCTGGATGCTTCTCTACATTAATAGAAGTGACCTAACCTTACCCCAATACAGACCCACCTCTGTCTCTGCTCTGGAAGAGAGAAACACAATAGAAATTGTCTTTA
The DNA here is from genome assembly GCF_028583685.1 of Petaurus breviceps papuanus. Classification (NCBI taxonomy): domain Eukaryota; kingdom Metazoa; phylum Chordata; class Mammalia; order Diprotodontia; family Petauridae; genus Petaurus; species Petaurus breviceps. Next base: position 1,056,900 of record NW_027187299.1, on the reverse strand, counting down.
TAGGCCTCAAATGGAGATGCTGGAGGCAACAAGATCCCATGAAAGCTAAAATCCCCAAAATGACTCCTTCACAGTAGAATGAAAGCCTGCTCTGACTACAGAGAAGAGACATTTTCATCAAAACTAGAAAAAAGTATTGTTATTAATATCAGTCTCAGAGTTAGTTTAAATAACAATTGTCTCTGTTTTGGCTAGAAACTCTAAAGATCTTCCCCTTCCTGACTGATTCTTTTGTGAAGGCAAAGTAGGCTATCTTTTACCTCAATTCTTACCTAGCCTTGAACTACTGAATGGGTGTTGCTTCAGACAAACTGAGACCTGGGAAAGACCTTCCCTTAAAAAGGTCAAGATCTATCTCCCACTGCATCCTGGGCCATCACCAGTCATTCTGACCTATGTCTTGCCACTGGACTCTGATAACTCTGGAGAGGAGAGTGGGGCTGATGGCTTTGCACAATCCTGCCTCACTTAAATTTAATTCACTTGCAAGTCAAGACATCACCCTCCTGATGTCATTGGTCTTATTTGAGAATGAAGGGCAAACAACAAGTCGCTTCTTGGTGTTTCAGCCAAATTATGCTAGGCAGAGGTACAAGATAAGCCATAATATGTATTGGGAAAGGGGTTGTCTTTAGAGTCAAGGGACCTGATAAAGTATAAAAAGTGACAATCTTAAAATGGAGACCCAAGTTCAAATCCTGCTTTTATCCCATAGTACAATAATAGAGATTGGACGGAATACACATGTCCCACTGTAAGGGGGCAGAGCATATTACCTCTCAGAAACAGGATTTCCTTACCCTTGACAGGGACTAACTATTCTCACTAGTGACCTCATAGGATTTTGTAAAATGGAAAAGAAGTTCAGAGTTCTATCTCAGTGTGATTTATGTGAATAGGGAGAAAGGCACTGGATATGTATGGCTGGTCCATTCTGCCTGCTGATTCTTCTTTTCCTTTCACTCACCAAAGGGAAGATCAGCATCTGAGCTTCTCAAGTGGTGATTATTCATTCTTTTCATACAGTTCACAGGGACACAGAGTCAGCTGACTTTGGGTTATTCTGTTACTGGATTTTGATGAATGACCTGATAAACATGGGCAACAGCAGAATCTTTTCCCATTGTTAAAATCTGGGGATAACCAGCACACCCAGCGTGGCTTATTTCTGTTTATGTGGCAATCTCTTTGCATCCAATGAGAACTTTGAACAAAATCAGCAATTAACCTCTTCCCTTTTGCACCCTAGGCTTAGTACAGAAAGAGTGTTAAATACATTGCATCAAAGAACTTGGGTTCAAACCATTTTTGTGACCTTGACCAAGCTACTTAATTTCTCCAGGCCTCATTTTCTTTTTCTGTAAAATGGGGGGAAATGGATTAGATGGCTTGCAGAAGTCCATTCATCTCTATGATCATGTGATTTTATCTAATCAGTGATAAACTGGTCTGTTGCAAACCTTTTGTCCTTTTCTTGTTACTCATACAAAGTAGATTTCTGATATTAGGTTTTGATTCTCCCAATCCTCCTTAGTATAGGACTCGAGTCTCAAAAGCTAATTTTTTACTTTTCCTTTCTACTCATATATCCCAAAACACAACTGTCAAAAATTCGAGTTACACTCATCTAGCTCATATATTTAGAGCTAGAGGGGAGGTGACCTAGTTCATGAGGAAACAGAAACCCAGGGAAGGTTACCAACTTGCCCAAGGTCACATAGGTAATAAATAGCAAAGCAAGGATTCAAACCCACGTATTTTTGTCTCCAGATATAGTGTCCTTTCCATTAAGCTACTGAAATTATCTATTAAATGCTCTTTTTGTCCAATTTTCCAAAGTCCTCTGTTCTTCTAGTCAAAGAAATTACCAGCTTTTCCCCTTAGTTTCTCAGAAGCTCCCTACACCTCTGTTTTTGCCCCTTGCACTAAACAGTCTTTATAGCACAAATTCTAGCCTGGAAATTGAAGAGAGTTGAGACCTAAGTTGAGGTAAGGTGTCCTTCTCATAAGATTTCTCAATTATTTTCAATAAATATTTAGTAAAGGGAACCCAGAATCAGAAGGTATATGAATATTCCAGAGGGTTAAAATAATCACATGGAATCAGTATAACCCCTTGGCTAACCCAAATATGGTATCCCTTTGATACAAATTGGCACCTTGTTGGTAGGAAGTGAGCCCTAGGAGTATCTGCAAGTAATTAGATGTAAGCAATTGACAAAGGAGCGTCAATTGCAAGGACTGCTCTTTTGAAAGAAGTTGAACAAATGCTAGGCCCCCAAACCTTCCATTTTCTTAAAAGTAGAGACAGAGTATTTTGTTTTAACCTTTATATGCCCCCCAACAAGTAGGACAACACATTGTACTTAGTAGACTTTCTCTGGTCTCCATGGCAATGCAGTTATAGGAGCTCTAACCTAGCCTCCAGAAAATGGATAAACTGTATGGGTTGGGGCAAACGCTTCACCTCAGTTTTCTCATCTGGCCTCTTCCACATCTAGTATTCTGTGATTCTGTAGTTAATAACAGTAGAGTCTAGGGTAATTGGAACAATTTAACATAGCCCCTGTCCTAAATTCTCAGTCCCCTTAGCAATTGCCTAGTTCTCCAAGTCCCAGCACTAACCCCACTGGGCAGATCCCAGTCTTATAAGGCCGGTTTATTGACCTATAATCTACATGCCCACTTCTCTGAGTTGTTGTTAATGATCCTTGGACAAGCTCAGCTTTGATTTACGCACCCTCCGACCTCAAAGCTTATGTTGTTGATATCTCTCTCCTCAAAGTCAAACTCCTTTGACTACATTCTGGTTTAAATTCTGAGCCATTTGGTAATGAATCTCAATTAGTTTTTATAGGCTTTAATAAATATTAGTTTAAAAATGTAATTTTACTTTTTTTTAATTTTTGAATGAGTGAATGAAAAGTCACAGAGTGTTACCCCTCTGCTCTGTGGATCCCATACACTTCCCCCAGCTGTATTTATAGCTTTTCCTTAGTTTGCAGATGAGCACAGCTCTTTTAATCTTTGGTTCAAGTGATCTACAGTACTCATAGAGCTCTAGGGGTCCCCAGGCTCCTTGGATAGCTTTAAAAATTCTTCCCCAGCCTTAAGGCCCCCTGGTCACAGTTTGTTTTAGCTGCTTTTGAGGAAGAGCAGAGGCCGGAGGAGAAGGAAGGAGCTGAAAGATGAGATGGACCTATCTAACACATACCAAAGGGGAAAAAAGAACAGAAATCTCCAAAGTTGTGGCTCCCTCAGGACCTCTGAAAAGCTTGCAACTTCTCTCTTTGATTTCTCGGATTTTACAAGCTCTGAGCACAGAGTGTTGGAAGTTAACAGAGCAGCTGCCCCAGGAAATGGTGCACTCATCCCACTGAGGGAGACTTCAAGGAAAATCACTGGGGGGGGGGGGGAAAGCAACAGGAGGTGGCAGTGGGGGGTGGAGAAGCCAAATTTCTCCACTAAATATCCAGTTTCCCACCAGCCTGAACTGTCTTTAAGCACATGAGTTGTTTTGACTTGATGTCTCTCCAATTCTGGTGCTTTTTTTGTAGAAGATTTTGGAGAATGCATTTGCTCTGTTGCTAACCAAGGGAACAGATTTATCCCACAGTCCTGGCTCTGCCTGGAGCTGAATGATTATACAGGCCTGGAGGGAGTCTTAAAGCATAAACATTTACTTCACAGAAGAGGTTCTGCAGACTGCAGGCTAGAGACAGTTGATTCTCAGTGTTTGATTGTGCTTTGTTAAAAGCCAAGTTCCCTCCACAAAACCCCCTCCCCAATTTCTGTCCTCCCCAATTCCAGAACCCAGAACAGAGGCATCCAGGGTTTTGCAAGGGTATTTCCTTTCCCCCAACTGAGAAGAACTCATGAAAGAGGGATCTGAGGGCAGCACAGAAAATTTGAATATACAGAAAGCACCAGGTGTATGGGAGAGTGAGTTATGACAAGGTCATATGCCGTCCACAAAACAGGATAAATGAGTGCTTGTGATGCCAGGCCGTGCTTCACAACCATGCAGGAGGGGGAGGGGGGAACAGACCACTCTGCTTGTTGTTGCTGCTCTCCAAAAAATGTTACATATTTAAGAATTTAACCCCTTTAAGTCACTCCATTGGCAAATGCTCCATTGTTCTGGGTGGATGTCTCACTCTGGATACATGTATATCTATATCCATACTTATATCTACAGCTACACAAATAATGTTTGTGTAGCAAGATGAAATACTGTTCATTGTGGCCCACTTTGCTTCTTTGACATCATTTCTTTATTTTTTCAAATAAACTTTGAAAGCTAGATACATTCTAAACATAGGATAAAATAAAGTGGTAAAGTTAGTTCAGTAAATATGAACAGGGATTACAAAGAATCCCCACCTTACTCCTTACACACACACATTTTTCCTCATTCCCAGCTTCTCTGCCCTTAAGCAACCAGATAATTACTTCAACTTCTCACTTTAATTTGAACATAGAATACAATCCAGATTTCCAGAGACTGTCTTAATGGCAGAAAAGTAGCAGGACTACTGTCCTTTAAATCAATCCAGGTGAATCTAATGGATTAGAAAATGATCCCATCTGATCTGACCCTTTGTGCTCAGACAGATTTGGAAATCTAGCACTCCTAGGCCCTAAAAAAGGGTTTTAGCAATTGAGAAGTGGTCTTTCAACCTTTATGAAATTCAGTTGGAAGTAAATGCAGGCTAGTGCCCTGGAAAGCCAATGTCTTGGGGATATGTATGGCCTTACAAAGTGCCTTAACTTGATTAAATGGTTTAATTTTTTTTTAAAGTACATATGTACAGGTCTCAGTCACTGCACAGTGTTAAAAGTAAAGTCTCAGAAATGAGTACCTAAGGGCAATAACCTAGACTCCTAGAAAGATTCTGTTAATAAACATGGAACTAGGTTAATGTTTCACTAGGGTGTGGACAAGACTACCTTCTACCCTACATGCCAATAGAGGCAAAGGAAGGATGAAATGGAAACTAGAGAACTGGCAAGTGGAAGGAGAGGGATTGGTCGATAAATAGTAGTAAAGCATGAGGAAAATATGAACTTCTGAATGCAGGGTAAGTCACAAGATCCTGTGTACTACCATAGATTAATGCTGTGAGAGATAAGTATTATCAGAAAGACTCTATCATGGCAGCCTCGGGCTATAGAATTGGGTACAAATGAATGTGAATTAGCCCTTTACAAGGCTCCTATAGCCAAGGCCACTGTTTGTGTCAAGGATCAAATAAGCAATGTTCAATATAAGGCAAGTAAGACTTTTGACTATCTTGCAATAATGAGGTCAACCTTTAATTATCATCACAAATATAGAGGAGCATTAGAGCAAACCATACAGAACAGCAGTAATCAAAATCACCCAAACATTTTTCTGGTCCCCAAAGCAGCAGTATTTGAATTTCTGCCCCCAAAGCAGTAAGTATTATTTGAGTTTCAGAGCCCAAAGGATCACACTCAAAGGGAAGAAACTAAGAAGCTCTCTGGCTTAACATTGGGATTGTTAGTCCAAATAGGTCCTTCTACATTCCTTTTGATAGACATTTTCTAAAGAACCTTTCTCAGTTCTTTAAAGTAAATCAGTTTTTTTAAGGCAATTTGCTTGCCTAACAAAGAACTTTTTTTTAATAAAAGGATATAAGAAGAAGCTAACTGGCTTGCCTCCCCACCCCTTCCTTTTGCCTTAAGCAAAATGTTATCCGTTCAATAATTGAACAACTAGGTATTCTGAAAAAGATCGGGAGGTTTTAGTGGACTTTACAAGCTCAATATGGAATAGCAGAATGATGCGGCAGCCAAAAAAAAAAAAGCTGTAATCATGAGTTGTATTTAGAGGGGAGTGGCTTCCAGGAACAGGGAGGTGATGGTCTTTCATCAGATCTTGTCTGGAATACTGGGTTCAGTTTGGGGTGTCATAATTTAAAAAAAGAAATTGAGAATCTAGGGAGTCCTCAGAGTAGGGCAACCAGGCTGTTGAAGCACCTTGAATTCATGTCACATGAGTCATGTTTAGTCTGGGAAAGACATAACTCAAGGGAAATGTAATAGTTGTCTTCAAGTATTTTGAAAGGCTATCATGGAAGAGAGAGGGACTAGATATGATCTGTTGACCCCAGAGGATAGAACCAAGAACAATGGGTAGAAATTGAGAGGAGGAAAATTCAGGCTTGATATCAGGAAAAGTTTCTTAACAATTAGAGTTGTGGAAAAATTCAATGGGTGCTCTCCATAGATGGTAGATTTCCCCCTGGGCACTTAGTCAAGCATTTAAGTGGTTACTATATGCTAGGCAGTGTGCTAAATACTTGGGATACAAGGAAGGCAAAAACAGTCCCTATTCTCCAGGAACATACATTCTAATGGGGGAGCCATCATGGAAACAAGCAGGTAGGCATAGGGTACATAGTAAATAGAGATATAAAGGACTCTGAGAGGGGAAGGCATTAACTGCTGGGAAGACCAGGAAAAGCCTCCTGAAGTATGAGGAATTTGAACTGAGTTTTAAAGAAAGAGAAACTAAAAAAACAGGTAAAGTAGTAGAGAATTTCAGTCATGGGGGCTAATGAGTACAAAGGAATAGAAATGAGGGACAGAAGGTCATGTCCAAAGAACTGCACTTAGATGAGTACTGTTGAAATATATAGAATGTGTTCAGGGGGAATAATCTATGAAAAGACTGAAAAGGTAGAGAGGGGCCAGATTATGAAGAATCTTGAATGCCAAATAGATGACTTTACATTTTATACTGAAGGTAATAGGGAACCCCAGGAGTTTATTAAGCATTGGGTTTGACTTGGGCAAATGTATATGTTAAAAAAATTACCTTGGTAGCTGAATGGAGGAAAGACTAGAATGAGGAGAGACTTGAGACAGGGAACTAATTAGAAATCTATTGAAGTAAACCAGGTTAGCGGTAATGAAGACTTGAATCAGGGTGGCAGCTGAATGAAGAGAAGGGGATATATATGAGAGATGTTGGATGGATTGGATATGTAGGGTTAGTGAAACTGAGTAGTAAAGGATGACATTGAGATTAAGAGCCTGGGTGACTGGAAAGATGATGGTTTCCTCAATAATAAACTGAGAAGAGTGAGAGGTTTGAGTGGAAAGATACCAAGTTCTGTATTTAACATGTTGAATTTGTAGCCTACAAGAGAGCTGGATATATAGAACTTAAAATCATCTGAAGAGAGATGATAATTGAACCTATGAGATTACCACATAAGATATTAGAGAGCAAAAGAGAAAAAAGAACACAGGACAGAGCCTCAGGGATGGCCAAGGTTAGCCAAGGCTTGATGGGACAGTTAGATGTCTCCATGCATAGAGTCAGGAGGACTCAAATTCAAATCCAGCCTCAGACACTACCTGTGTAACCCTAGGCAAGTCACTTATCCCTATTTGCCTCAATTTCCTCATCTGTAAAATGAGCTGGGGAAGGAAAGACAAACAATTCCAGTATCTTTGCCAAGAAATCCCCAAATGTAGTTACAAAGACTCAGAAATCACTGAACAACAAAGCAAGCTTGAAATGAATGAAGAATCAGCCAAGGAGACTTCAAAAGAGTGGTCAGACAGATGGGAGAACCAGGAGAGGATAATATCAAAAAAAGCTAGAAAGAGGACAATGTCCAGAAGTAAACAACAACCAATATAGTCTTCAGAGTGGTCAAGAAGAATGAGGATTGAGACAAGACTATAAGATATGGCAATTAGAAGATTATTGGTAATTTAGTAGAAGCTAGTTCTAGTTGAATGATGAAGTCAGAAGTCAGACTTCCAAGGGTTTAAAAGACCACAAAAGAAAGCAGCTGTTTTAGGGAGTTTAACCAGGAAGAGGAGATAAGATGTAGTTATTCAATTAAAGGCTGGATCATCACTTAATGGAGGGTCCATAGAGGGGGATTATTCTAATGTATGAGTTGGACTAGATGGTTGCTAAGGTGCCTTTCAACTCTCAAATTCTGGGGTTCTGTGATTTATTAAGCACCTACTATTGGAAAGATACTAACTATAACCCTATTATATTATCTCTTGCTAGAGGCCATATTCCTAAGAATTCTAAATGACCCCAATTGAAAGGTGTGATAGTAATGGCAATTAAAGATTCCCCTGTATTGGCTTGGTTTTCAAATTGATTGTGTTAAAACCCAGAGTTTGTTAATCCCACCTGTGGGATGGGCTTGTTGATGTGAAAAGAAAGTCCTGAATTGGGAGGAGCTGGTGACGTAGATTTGGAGACACAAGAGAGAGGCGGAAGATCTTTTTGGAAGCAGCACCTCGTGGAGAGAGAGAGACTAAGAGAATTGCTGGTGGCCGCTTTGAATTGCCCTGGACTTTTGAGACCTGCCCCCTGAGCTGCCAAGGACTGAGGAGACATGGCTGTTTTGCTGGTACTTTGTCTGTCTGTTTTGATGTTATTTTGCCAGATTTGTCCACTGGTGAAAGACTGTCCTTTTGTTGAAGAAGTCCTGGAACCTGGCTGTTTGCTAAGAAGGCCTGCGACTGTCCTGCAGACAGAGAGTGAATACTGTCCACTGGTGAGGGACAGTACTGTTGTTGCAGGGGTCTGGAGACTGTCCTGCAGACAGAATGAATACTGTCCACTGGTGAGGGACAGTACTGTTGTTGCAGGGGTCTGGGAGCCTTTCTGTTGGTTCAGAAGCCCTGAAGAAGGATTTTCTTGTTGTATGTTTACAGAAATCCTGGGAGAGGGCTTTGCTAATGTGTTCAGGGGTTCTAGGACTGTTCTACAGACAGAGGACAAATTCATGAAGGGACTGGCAATGTATCTTATGGCCTTGCTAAGCCTTGTCTCCCCAGGAACTAAGATTGCTGAGAACTTGCCTCGTGTCAAGATGAAGAAAAGAGCTCCATTTGGGTATTAAGTGCTGTGTTTAAACTTGATGTAACTCTGGGGTAGATTCAATTGTGATCCAGGAGGTGGGGAACTTTTGACCTTATTGTGCTCTGTGATTGACAAATGAAGGTACTTTACCTATGTTTGGAAACTAATCTCCATTTGAGAAGAGGGGTTTTGTGGTGGACTTAATTAAGGTATAGCCTAGGGGTGGAGTAGTATTTAGAACTGGGACTTTGTAATTGATTGAATGATTGGAAGATCCAGGGGTGGGGTAGTACTTGGAGATTATTTAATCACACTTAGTAAATGCTGTATTTTGAATGATGTCATGTTTTGATCTTCTCTGTTCTGGGTTTGTTACTGAATAAAATAGAGAGCACCTATGCTGGTATTTTGAACCTGGGAAGTTGCCTTCTTTTGGCATTACATTACAAAAGGTTGGAGGAATGCCCCAGAAAACCAACCCCCTCTTTGTTACCTCACTTTAGCCTTACCTTCCCTCTTGACCACATCTCTATACAGCAGCTTACTATTTATTAATCTGAGACACTAGAGAAAAGATCAGCAAATGGTATAGGAGAGGAAAAAAGTCAGGCCCATCAGAGAATAGAAGGATCTAAGAAGAAGAAAAAAACAAATGGAAACTCGGTGAAGCAACAGAAGGGAAGAAAAGGAAGTATACAGAAAAACTTATTGGGAAAATAAAGTGGACAATGGAAAAGATGACAGAAAAGGAAATGACCACTAGAGCACACAATTAACACACAATTAGAATAATTGGTAAGTGATTATGAACATACTGTGACTTGAATCTACTGTTACAATTAGCATCCAGAGGGAGCCTTCTGGGTTACTAAATTCTATTAAATCCATGCAATTCTTTAGATCCATCTATGACCCAAAACACTCTCCTCAAATCCATAGGCAATGTCAGAAGGAGGAAATTAATCCAAAACTTCAACAAGTTCCACATCTAGGGGGGGAAATAGTGAGAAAGGCTGGAATAAGCTACATTTTCCTGGACAGTGAACTGAGAGCCCAAGACAATCTACCAGCATGATGGCCTTATTCAACAATTTTCAACCTGATTTTATAACATTCTAGAATTTCTTTAATTAGTGGATGGGGCATCTGGGTGGTGTAATTGATAGAGCACTGGGCTTGGAATCAAGAAGACTTACCGTCAGGAGTTCAAATCTGGCCTCAGACACATACTAGCTGTGTGACTCTGGCCAAGTCACTTAATACTATTTGCCTCCATCCCTCATTTGTAAAATGGACAGGAGAAGGAAATGGCAAACTTTCATCTTTTGCCAAGAAAACCCCAAAATGCGGTCATGGAGAGTTGGACGTGACTGAAAATGATTATATGACAACAAACTGGGGTAAATATATTTTTTTTTTCTAAATTCACACCACCTTGAATTAATTTTAATTTATTTAAATATTAAAAGCAATAGACACTACACTGACTAGGTATTACTAAATCAAAGAAACATTATTGGTTTATTTGTAAATCACAGATGTGCAGCTTGCAAATAATAACAGGCTACACTCCTTAGATTACTAGAGGTACCTAAGTTAGAATTATAGAGCATTTTAGGAAAAAGGAAATTATGAAATTTCAGAACTAGAAGGAACCTGTAAGATTGTCTCCAATATTTTATAGATGGGGAAACAGACTTAGAGACATTGCTACTTATTTATCAGTTTCACACATTAAATTACTGGTGGTGCCAGAAGCTGGAATCTTCTGATTCCTAGGCCAGAGATCTTTATATTGTTCTAGACCATTTTCAAACCTAACTCATTTTTAATTTTATGTAAAATCATATTCAGAATTTTACACTTCGATGGACAGGACAGTTGATAGCCCTACTTGAGTATTCACAAGTGACCTATTTCTCCATGGATACCTTAATTCTGGAAAGGGGGAAAAAACCTTTTTAGTTATGCATCACCTAGGAACATATTTTTAAAAAATAAAAGTCCTCTCTACACAAGTAGGAAAAGCCATGTGGCTAGAATACCCAATATCCTGCTGCTTAGTCTAGCAGCTAGCCTCTTTTCCTCCTTCCATTGGTCATTTCCCCTAACAGAATAGAAACTCTTTGAGGGTAGTGACTGTTTCATTTTGTCATTATTTCTCCAGCATCCAACAGAGTGCCTAGAATATAGCAGGTACTTAATAAATGCTTATTGAATACTGTGCCAAACTTCTGGAGCCAAAGGTCTATTTTCTGCTTTTTCCATTTCTTCATCACTCGTGCAGCAATAGAAAAAGTGTTGGATTTGGAATCAGAGGCTCTGATTCAAACCCCAGTCTTTCTACCTGTGGAATCTTGGACAAGTTATTGAATATTAATTTTCTCATCTGCAAAATAAGGGGATGAGCTTGAAAAGAGGTGTCAAATATGTGACTTGTAGTTGCATGCACCTACAACACTCGAGTGCTGCCCAAACCAGATTAAAATGTCATTGGGAAATTAAATAAGAATACAATAAAACATAAATAATATTACATTTTAAAACAAAATCAACATGGCACTGCAGGGATCCTTATGTATGGATTAGTGGATCCATTTCTACTTGAGTTTGATACCACTGGGCTAGAAGACTTGGATTTCATTAAGGATCCCTTGATCCTTAATGACCAAGCTCCAGCATTTTATTGAAATTATACTTTTGAGTATCACCAAAATGACCTTTATATTATGTAATTGCTGTTGTTCAGTTATTTTTCAGGCATGTCCAACTCTTTATGACCTCATTTGGGGTTATTTTTGTAAAAATACTGGAGTGGTTTGCCATTTCCTTCTCCTGCTAATTTTACAGATGAAGAAACTGAGGCTAACAGGGTTTAGTGACTTACCCAGGGTCACACAGCTAATAAGTGTCTGAGGCTGAATTTGAACTCCGATCTTCCTGACTCCAGTTAAAATTTGGCCTCGGATACTTAATAGATGTGTTACCCTGGGCAAGTCACTTAACACTGTTTGCCTCAATTTCCTCATCTTGCAAAAAAAAAAAAAACACTGGAGAAGGAAATGGCAAACCACTGCAGTATCTTTGCCAAGAAAATCCCAAATGGAGTCACAAAGAGTCAGACATGACTGAAATGACTGAACAATAACAATAGCATGTATCAGCTTAATCACTCTTTTGGCATTACCATGCTTACTAGTATCATTATTCTCCCACATATTTATGTCTCACTTGCCCAATTCAATGAAAAATTTATTAAGCATTTACTGTACTATGCTAGCCCCAGAAAGAAATGCAAAGGTGAAACAAGAAACAGTTCTTGGGTTTCCTTATCTATTTGGTATCTCTCAACTATTTGTATCCCCTGTAGCATCTGGTAGGGTGTCTTATATACAACATGTATTAAATGAATATTTTTTATTAATTAATTGAATACATACCCATAAGTGGTCTACATTTATACATAAACCTTGTGAGAAAATAAAGAGAAATATTTGATATTTTATATTGAGTTAGATATTTTAATACCTACTCAAAATTAATAGTTTTCAAAGAAATGGAGTGGTAGATCAATGGAATAGATTAGCAACATAATACACAGTAATAAATGATCCCAGTAATCTACTATTTTATAAACCTTCAAATCCATCCTTTTCAAGGAGGAACTCAACACTTGACAAAAATTTCTGGGAAAACTGGAAAGCAGTTTAGAAGAAACTAGACATGGATAAAAGATTTAGACATGAAGGGTGATATCATAAGTAAATTAGGGAAGCATGGAAAAATGTACCTGTGAGATCTATGGATAAGGAAAGAGTTTATGACCAAACAAGAGATAGTAAAATAATTTTGATTACATGAAATTAAAAAGCTTTTGCACAGACAAAACTAATGCAGGGCAAATTAAAAGGAAAACAGGAAACTGAGAAGGGGAGAGTTTCTCTACTAAAGGTCTCATTTCTCAAATATTTAAAAGGTCTCATTTCTCAAAAACTGAGCCAGTTTTATAAAAATAAGAGCCATTTCCCAGTTGATAAATGGTCAAAGGACATGAACAAGCAGTTTTCAGAAGAAGAAATCAATACTATCAAGTCACATCAAGAAATGCTCTAAATCACTACTAATTTGAGAAATGCAAATTAAAACAACTCTGAGATACTACCTCACACCTATCAGATTGGCTAACATGATAGAAAAGGAAAATGACAAATGCTGGAGGAAAAATTGAGACACTAATGCATTGTTGATGGAGTTGTGAACTGATCTAACCAATTTTGAAGAACAATTTGGAACTATGCCCAAAGGACAATTAAACTGTGTATATCCTTTGATCTAGCAATACTACTACTAGGTTTCTGTCCCAAAATGATCAAAGAAGAAAGGACCTGATTGTACAAAAAATATTCATAGAAACTCTTTTTGTGGTGGCAAAGAATTAGAAATTGAGGGGAATTGGTGGAAATTCCCCATCGGTTGGGGAATAGCTGAACAAGTTGTGGTATATGGTTGTGATAGATTACATGCTATAAGAAATAACAGAATAATTTCAGAAAAACCTGGGAAGACCTATATTAACTGATGTAAAGTGAAATGAGCAGAACCATTTATTGTACATAGTAAAAGCAATACTCTAAAAATGATCAACTGTGAAAGACTTAACTACTTTGATCAAGACAATTATCCAAGATAATCCAAAGGACCCATAATGAAAAATGCTATCCACTTACAGAGAGAGAACTGATAAACACTGAATGCAGATCAAAGTGTACTATTTTTTCTACTTTATTTTTATCTTATTTTGTGTTTTCTTTTGAAATATGATTGATATGGAAACATGTTTGGCATGATTTCACATGGATAGTTGAAATCAAAGTACTTTTCTTCTTAAGGAAGGGTAAGGGAGGAAGAGAATTTGGAACTTAAAAGTTTAAAAATGATTTTTAAAAAAAGTATGTGCAATTGGGATATAGTTAATGAAACAAATAAAATAATTTTTAAAAATTAATGCTGGTTTCTATGAACTTCATCCTGCAGCAGTCTCCACCATTGACCTTCAGGGCCTGGAGAAAGATCATGAAACATTAAACCATCATTAAAATTAAGTTCAATAATTCCTAATGGAATGTCACCTTTGAAATAGCCATTAAAGTCATCATGCCTCATAATTTGATATAATCCAAAGTATATGACTTCTACCTTGTCCACCTAACAGTCCATTGCCCAAGAGAAGTTCATTTCCCAATGTACCCTTACAACCTCTGTTCAACTATCTCTATAGAAAGAGACGTCACTAAAGCTATAAAGAAATGTTGTTTAATTACCTAGCCTGGTCTTTGTTAAGACGTACCATTTGGACATCTGGATAAAAACAAAAGCTCAAAAGAGTAAAATGTGCAAATATCAACAATGGGAGGCTTATTTCTTTGATTTTGATCTATCCAATCTAGATTTGTTTCTTAGATGATAAAAGTTATGCCTCTTTTAAAAATAATAATAGCTAGTATGTATGTATGTATATATATATATATATATATATATATAAAACACTTTCTGTGTGTGAGGTACCATGCTAAGCATTTAGAAATATTATCTCATGTGATCCTCACATAAACCCTGGGAGGTAAAGCAAAAGGGGCTTTACAAATAGGTACTAGTATTATCTCCATTTTACAGTTGAGGAAACTGAGTCAAATAGAGGTTAAGTGACTTGCCTAAGGTCCCACAGCTAGTAAATTTCAGAGGCCAGGTATGAGCTCAGGTCTTTCTGAATCCAACTCCAGTGCTCTATCCACTGTACTACTTAGCTGTGTCAAAATAACTCACATTTATAGAGAACTTTGAGGTCTAACATATGCTAATTCAGCTAATTCTTACAACAATTCTGTTAGGTATTTGCTATTATTACCTCCATTTTACTGGTGAGGAAACTGAGGTCCAGAGAAGTTAAGTGACTTGTCCAGAGTCACACAGCTAGTAAGTC
>NW_027187299.1:1041552-1042041 GCF_028583685.1 Petaurus breviceps papuanus | reverse complement strand
CGAACTCAGGATTTTCTGACTTGAAGTCCAGCATTCTATCCACTATACCACCTAGATGAAATTACACAAAGAGATGCATAATTGTTTATTCTTTTTTACCTATTGTATACATTTTATTTTTAAAATAAATTTTATTGGCTAAGTGTGATGGCACATATCTGTAGTACCTGCTACTATGGAGACTAAGGTTAGTGGATAACTTGGGGTCCAAAGTTCCGAGCTGCAATAGAGCTAAAGACAGTTTGTCCATACCAAGTCTGGTACAATATGGTGAGACTATGGGAGCAGAAGGGGTCACCAGACTTCCTAAGATGGATAAGAAACAAGTCAGAAACAGATAAGATCAAAACTTCTGTGCTGATCAGCAGTGGGATAGGATTATGAGTGGCCACTGTATTTCTAGCCTAGGTGATAAAGAGAAAAAGAAAAAGAGAAAGGGGAAGAGGAAGGAAGGGAGGGAGGGAGGGAGGGAGGGAGGGAAGAAGGAAG
>NW_027187299.1:897498-1041542 GCF_028583685.1 Petaurus breviceps papuanus | reverse complement strand
GAAGGAAGGAAGGAGGGAAGGAAGGAAGGAGGGAAGGAAGGAGGAAGGGAAGGAAGGAGGGAGGGTAGGAAGGAAGGAAGGAAGGAAGGAAGGAAGGAAGGAAGGAAGGAGGAAGGGAGGGAGGGAAGGAAGGAAGAAAGGAAGGAGAAAATTTCATGAATGTCTTTTATTTTTTACACTGTCACTGTTGGGTGTAATTCCACCTTAAAACCTGAACTGTCTATTATATTAAAGAAAATGTTATGCAAAATAACCAATATAGTTACATCTGTGACAATGTATGTAAGATATGCCTTCCTTATCTCCCACCTCTATGACAAGAAGAGGGAAGCATATTTTATTATTTATTCTCCAGGACCATAATTGGGTTTCCATTACTTAGAGTTTCACTTACTTTCAGTGCTTTTCAATTAAAATCTTTTTTTTATTTTTAATTTATTTATTTTTCGTTTTCAACATTCATTTCCACAAGATTTTGAGTTACAATTTTTCTCTCCCTGTCTTTCCCTTACCCCCACCCCAAAATAGCAAGCCTACTGAATACCCCTTCCCTCAATCTGTTCTGTCTTATATCCTCCCCCTTGAACCCCCGTAACTTTCTTGTAGGGCAAGATGGATTTCTATACCCCAGTACCTGTATATATTATTTCCCAGTTGCATGCAAAAAAAAAACAAACAATTTTTAAACATTTGCTTTTAAAACTTTGAGTTCCAGATTTTTCCCCTTCTTCCCTCCTCATTCACCCCTACTGGGAAAATAAGCAATTCAATATAGATTGTACATGTGTAGTTACCCAAATCATTTTCATAGTAGTTATAGTGTGAAATACTAACTATATTGCCCTCCACCCTATCCCTCCCCTCATTTATTCTATTTTCTCCCTTGACCCTATCCCTTTTCAAAAATGTTTGCTTCTAACTACCCTCTCCTGTAGGATAAGATACCCAGTTGAGCATGTATGTTATTCCCTCCTTAGGCCAAATTCAATGAGAATCAGGTTGTCCCATTCCCTTTCACCTTCCTGTTCTTCCCCTCCATTGTAACTGTTTTTTCTTGCGTCTTTTATATGAGATAATTTACCCTAATCTATCGCTCCCTTTCTTCTTCTCCCAATAAATTCTTCTCATCTCTTAATTTTATTTTTTAGATATCATCCTTTCATATTCAACTCATCCTGTGCCCCTGTCTATGTATACATGAACATACAAATGCCCACACTAACATATATATTTATATACACATACATCCTCCTATACATACATATGTATGTATACATATATGTTCCCTTCAGCTATCCTCATACTTAGAAAAGTTTTATGAGTTACAATTATCATTTTTCCATGTAGGAATGTAAATAGTTCAAATTTAATAAGTTCCTTATGATTTCTTTTTCCTGTTTACTGTCTCATACTTCTCTTGCTTCTTGTATTTGAAAGTCAAATTTTCCATTCTGCTCAGGTTTTTTCATCAAGAATGCTTGATAGCCCTCTATTTCATTGAATGACCATATTTTTCCCTGGAGCATCATACTCAGTTTTGCTGGGTGGCTGATTCTTGGTTTTAGACCTAGCTCCTTTGACCTCTGGAATATCATATTCCAAGCCCTTAGATCCTTCAATGTAGAAGCTGCTAGGTCTTGTGTTATTCTGATTGTGTTTCTACAACACTGAAACTGTTTCTTCCTGATTGCTTGCAGCATTTTCTCCTTGACCTGGGAACTCTGGAATTTGGCTATAATATTCCTAGGAGTTTTCTTTTGGGGATCTTTTTCAAGAGGTGAACAGTGAATTCTTTCCATTTCTATTTTGCCCTGTGGTTCTAGAACATTGGGGCAATTCTGCTTGATAATTTCTTGAAAGATGGTGTCTAGACTTTTTTTTTTATCATGGCTCTCAGGTAGATCAATAATTTTTAAATTCTCTCTCCTGGATCTATTTTCCAGGTCAGTGGTTTTTCCCATGAGATATTTCACATTGCCTTCTATTTTTTTCATTTGTTTGGATCTGTTTTATAGTATCTTGATTTCTCATAGCTTCCAATTTGCTCCACTCTAATTTTGAAGGAGTTATTCTCTTCATTTAGTTTTTGAAATTCCTTTTCCATCTGACAAATTTGTCTTTTTAAAGCATTTTTCTCCTCATTGGCTTTTTGGGCCTCTTTTGCCATTTGAGTTAGTCTATTTTTTTTTTAAAGCAATTGGGGTTAAGTAACTTGCTCAAGGTTACACGGCCGGTTATTTCTGGGTGTGGTGCTAAGTATCTGAGCCCGGATTCAATCCCCAGGTTATCCTGACACTGGAGCCAGTGCTCTTACTCACTGAGCCACCTGGCCACCCCGAGTTAGTCTATTTTTTAAGGTGTTATTTTATTCAGTGTATTTTTGGGTCTCCTTTAGCAGGTTATTGATTCACTTTTCATGATTTTCTTGCATCATTCTTATTTCTCTTCCCAATTTTTCTTCCATTTCTCTTACTTGATTTTCAAAATCTTTTTTGAGCTCCTCCATGGCCTGTAACCAATTCATATCTTTCTTGGAGGCTTTTTTGCAGGAGTTCTGATTTCACTGTCTTACTCCCGCTTTATGCCTTGATCCTTTTTGTCCCCCAAAAAGGATTCTATCATCTGTTTGTGTTTCCATTGCTTGATCATATTGGCAGCTAATCACTTGACTTTTGAACTCTTTGCCACATTAAACTCTGCTTCCAAAATGGAGAGAGCTATGTCCCAAATCGCTGGGGTTTTTGCAGCTGCCAGAGCTATTAAACGGGTGCCCTTTCTATAGCCCCCACATGCTCTGGCTCACTGGTCACACACCCCAAGACTACCACCCAAGACTGCAATCTGGATCCAAGCAGGTCAAAGTAAGAGTGATTACCCTCTGAATGGTCACTTGATCCCCCTACAATCTGCAAGCCAGGAGCTCCAAAAGCAATCACACGGCAATGGTTATAGCCACTGTGCCTCCTCAGCTTCTTGCTCCGGGGTTAGCAGCCAAATCGTGGTCCCCTTGTTCCAACTCAGTTCCACACTGACCTTTTACTTTGTCTTCAGCATTTGTGGATTGAGAAATCTGGAAAGTGCTACAGTTGCTGGTGATTTACTCTGGTGAAGTCTGCTCCAGCCACAGCTGGTCAGGGCTGTCCTGGGACTAAAACTGTGGCTCAGTCTGGACTGTGCTTGGCTCCCAGCATGCATGATGGACCCTTCCTGCTGGCCTGCTGGGCTTCCTTCAGTGGGACCTTTGTTTCTCTCTGTCACTTTGTGGGTTCTGTAGCTCTAAAGTTTGTTTAGAGTATTTTTTACATGTATTGGAGGAGGTGGAAGCTGGAGCCTCGGGGAAGTCCTGTTTCTACTCCACCATCTGGGCTCCGCTTCCTTCACTTACAATCTTGTAGTTATTGTGTAGATTGTTCTTAAGGTTCTGATTATTTCACTCTGCATCCATTCATATACATCTTACCATGCTTCTCTGGATTCCTTATAGTCACCATTTTAATGGCACAATAACATTCCATTACATTCATATACTTCAGGTTGTTGTCTTTCCCCTATCAATAGACACCACAAAAAGGGGGTTACCACATTAGTTAACATTCTTTCTTTCAAAGGGATTTACTACTACATAGAGAATATTATGAGTCAACATAATGTAAAAGAGTGAAAACTGGTATCAGGGTCAGGAAAACCTGGGTTTAAGTCCTGCCACTAACACATACAGGCTGAATCACTCTGGACATATCACTTGATCTCTGTGCCCTAAGCAATGCTCTAACACTATAAATACTGATCAATCTGTGTTGGTAGAGGAAGTTCCTCATTGGGAACTCCCTGCACTAATGAAATCATAGGTGTGATTTAAAAAAAAAAGAAGAATCCTTGAAACCATCTGAAGGACTTCCTCACTAGATCTTTCCCTTCTTTCTTATTGCAAGAAGATTCCCTCAGTAGCTACATAGCTCTGCCTCTTCCTAGCCAGCAGGGCTTTGCCTTTCAACCTGTGATTTCAAATAACAATAATAATACGGGCATTTATATAGTGCCTGCTCTGTGCCAGGGATTATGCTAAATGTTTTGCACATGTTATCTCATGTAATTTGGGACTATGCCCAAAGGGCATATCAAACTGTGCATACTCTTTGATATTACCCACTGCTAGGTCTGTATCCCAAAGAGATAAAAGAAAAGAAGGAGGGGGGAAGGACCTTTTTGTACAAAAATATTTATAGCAATGATTTTGTGGTGGCTAAGAATTGGAAATTGAAGGGATGCCTATCAAGTGGGGGATGACTAAGCAAACGATGAAGATTTGTGAATGACCCTAGCTAATTCTTAGCAATGAAATGATCCAAGACAATCCCAAAGAACTAATGATAAAGCCTACTATCTGCCTCCAGGGAAAGAACTGATATTGTCTGAATACAGACTGAAACATACTGTTTTTCACTTTCTTTCATTCTTTTTTTTTAGTTTCCTTGTACAAAATGACTAACATGGAAATGTTTTACATAATTGCGCATGTATAACCTATACCATATTGCATTTGGAACTCAAAACTTAAAAAATAAATAAATGCCAAAAAATTGTTTTAACATGTAATTTGGGGTGGAAATAAAATATTATGTAAAAAACAAATGTTATCTCATTTGATCTTCACAACAACCCTGGGAGATAGATGTTATTATTATGCTCATTTTACAGTTGAGGAAACTGAGGCAAGCAAAGGTTGTTACTTGCCCAAAGTAACAT
Organism: Petaurus breviceps papuanus; assembly: GCF_028583685.1. Taxonomy (NCBI): domain Eukaryota; kingdom Metazoa; phylum Chordata; class Mammalia; order Diprotodontia; family Petauridae; genus Petaurus; species Petaurus breviceps. The sequence goes on along the minus strand of NW_027187299.1, from coordinate 1,036,796 downwards.
AATTAGTATCTGAAGCTTGATTTTTAACTCAGATCTTTACACTAAGCCTAGAAATCTATCTACAGAGCCACCTAGTTGCCATCCTTCAATTCAAGCTTATGACATACCTCATATGTACAAGGCAGTGTTAATCCAAGAGAGAGGGAGAAAGATACTGATTGACCAACTCTATGAATTGTCCATACAACTTCATCTCATAATCTGTACAATTAGTCATCCATTTGATTTTTCCTATGTGAATAGGAAGTTCTTCTTGTGCGAAGAGGCAGCTAGATTGCAATCAATTGGAATTAGGGAGACCTCACTATGGGCAAGTCACTTAACTTCTCAGTTTCCTCATCTGTCAAATGGGGATAATGATGGCACCTAACCCCCACAGGGTTGTTATGAGGATCAAATGAGATAACATGTAAAGTGTTTTGCAAATCTTAAAGCACTACATAAATGCTATTATTATTTGTATTAGTATTGAATAATTAGATTGAATTTTTTTGAGGGATTATAGCTCTAATTTAGGAGGTTCTATAATACTCTGAGACTATATGCAAACAGTATAACGTCCTTTCCAAATAGGAACATCTAGAGGATAGAATCTATAGAAAATCTCTTTTCCATTTGGAATGCATGCTGGCAATTCTCCATGATGGCAAGAAAACACTTTGGGTGAACATATGTCTCCATGTTTTATGCCTCATTTGATATTAATTATCAGGGGGTGGTGGAACAGCTATATCTCTGGTTGTATCTTTCACAGAATCTTACCTGATTTGAACATATGAAAGATGCCTCAACAGAGGTATCTTTAAAGTACCTTTAAAATTTTGCTCTACTACATCAAATGCTTTTTTAGAATCAAAAAATATTCATTCCAGTGAGATCTTGTATTTCCATGTCTTTTGATTAACTGAATAAATGTTGCAAGGGGGGTCTGGCATATGTCCAGATCACCTATGATAGTCTCTCCCATGGGAGACCATCTCATGTCATTGGAGCATACAGCAAACTCTGTTACACTGTAAAAAGTGTATTCTGCTATAGAATATCACTAGCAAAACCTGTCCTGTTTCCTTTTCATACTCTTTTTTTCCCCAGAATTTACTTATTTATTTTTAGTTTTCAACATTCATTTCCACAAGATTTTGAGTTGCAAATTTTCTCCGCATGTCTCCCTACCCTCCACCCCAAGATGGAAAGCATACTATATACCCCTTCCCCCAATCTGCCCTCTTATATACCCCTCCATTCCCTCTCTTACTTTCTTGTCAGACAAAATGGATTTCTTTTTTTTTTCTTTTCCTTTTTTTTGGAGGGGGTAGGTCAATTGGGGTTAAGTGACTTAACAAAGATCACACAGCTAATACGTGTTAAGTGTCTGAGGTCGAATTTGAACTCAGGTCCTCCTGACTCCAGGGCCGGTACTCTATTCACTGTGCCACCTAACTGCCCCAATCAGAGTTCTTAAGTCTTCCAAAATTACTTCTATGTAGACTTTAATTATAAGAGTAGAAATTTACTAAAGCAAGTTAATATCAATGCATCCAGGACCTATATACCTTAGCCCATTCTCCTTAGGTCCTTGCCTATCCCTAGTGACCTGCAGAACAAAAGCCTGAACATTCAGTGTCACCTCCTTCTATTAGCAGTGAGCAGGCAAGGGCATTCAACCAGGGCTTTTCACTCAGGACAAAGGTCCTTCAGTAAATCAGCATCTTTTGAGGTGATAGGGAAACTTGGAGACTCTAATAAATAGTCTCACCTGGTTGATTGCTTGTTATCCTTCATTCTCAAAGAGGATCAAACTGACATCACTTTGCTAGAGTGAAGTTACAGTGCACCCGACTGTGACTTATCAGACCAATATGAGCTCGGAATGCTCTACCACGGGTTGGGCACAAATACTCCATGTGAACATTTAAGGCGATTCTCTAAATTTGCGCATTTCTTGTTTCCTTTGAGCTACTTCAATTCTGCTTGGCTCATGGAACACAGCACCTTTTCTGATGAGGGCATGCCATGCTGGGTGTCTTGTGCCAGTCTCTCCCATGTCATGCAATCAGTTCCAAAGTTCTTAAGAGAGACCTTGAGAGTGTCCTCATATTGCTTTTTCTGACCACCACGTGAACACTTGCCCTGTGTGAGTTCTCCATAAAATACTCTTTGGCAAGCGTACATTTGGCATTTGAACAACATAGTCAGCCCATTGGAGTTTCACTCTCTGCACTAGGGTCTCTCCTAAAAATAGTATGGATTGCAGAAGCAGAGCAATAACCCAGATAATTCTCTTTCAATATATCATATATCTATTTTCAGATCCCTAGTGCTATCAAGAGCGTACATTTAATTCGTCTCTCTCCTTGTTTTTGTTATGGAGTCATTTCAGTCATGTCCAACTCTTCTTGGGGTTTTCTTGGCAAAGTTACTGGAGTGGTTTGCCATTTCCTTCTCCAGTTCATTTTACAGGTTAGGAAACTGAGGCAAACCGGGTTAAGTAATTTGCCTTGGGTCACACAGCTAGTGTCTAAGATCAGATCTGAACTACAAGATGAATCCTCCTGATTCCAAGACCAGTGCTCTATCCATTGTGCCACCAGGTAATCCTGCAGAACACAAACCACTTGGCTATCATATTCCCTCCAAGGCAGCCAGAGAGACCTGTTCCCATAAGAGGGTCAACCCATTCCAATCTCCATGTTCCAATTTATCCCTTTTAAATCCCCCTCATTTTCCTGCATCCATCACAGGTGCTCTCTTCATATTCATATTCTTTTTGTGACACTGTATGGCTATGAGTCATACAATATCACAGTCTCTGAAGAATGAAAGTTGGGGGTCACCCAGAAGGACAATAGAATGTTGTATGGTGTAAGTAAGTAAGAGAATATTATCGATGAAGAATTATACAGAACATGCTACATGAAGAATGTCACAAGAAAATGTATGAACAAAAAATGAAATGGGTCCATTGTATAAGGGATAGCTGATAAGCAACCAACATGATCCATTAGTACTTATACAATGTCAAGGGAGCTAAAGATAGACTCCTTATTATGAGAGAGCATGAATGAGAACTGCATATATTTTACTGGATAAATGACAATTGGTTCCATTGGAATGAATACCTTCATTGATGATATCAGAGATCCTTCAGAGTTCTGAAGTCTTGCTGTTCAAAAATGTCAGTCGTGTCTGATTCTGTGACTCCATTTTGAGGATTTTTTGGCAAAGACTGGCATTGCTATTTTCTTTCTCAGATCATTTTATAAATGAGTAAACTGAAGCAAAAAGGGTTAAGTGACTCACCCAGGTCACAAAGCTAGTAAGTGTCTGAGATCAGATTTGAACTTATGAAGATGAGTTCTAAGACCAGTGGCCTATCCACTGTGCCACTTAGTTGAGTCCATTATGATATAAAAGTCTCCAAGCCAAGAAGTTTTACAGAATCTCAAAGTCCAAAAAAAACAAAACTTAGTGTGGTACATATAATGGAAAGAACATTGATACATCTTGCCCTCAGTTTACCCATCTGCAAAATTAAAGGTTGGGCTCAATGACCTTTATGGCCCCTTGTAGTTCTAAAACAATAGTCCTGGGCCTTCATTTCCTCATCTTTAAATGAAAGGGTTGAACTACATGATGGCTAAGGTTCCTCCCAACTCTGTCAGTCAGTAAACATTTATTAAGCAGCAACTACATTCCAGGCATTGTGCTAAGCACTGGATAGCTCTAGATTTATGATCCTAGTCAAACCTATACCTGAACAGAAACCCCTTCTACAATATCCCTCCTAAATGATCATCCAGCCTCCACTTAAACACCTTCAGTGATCTGAAACCCACTACCTCCCAAAGAAACCCGTTTCACTTTTGGACAGTGTTAACTATTGAATTTTTTCCCTCTATTTTAAAACAAAATCTACCTCTGATATTTCCACCCAATGCTTTTAGTTTTGTCCTCTGGAGCCATCTAATCACTCTGCTACAAGATAACCCTTCAAATATTATTCTCCCTTCATAAAATGTCATATCTCTAAACTGAACACCCCTGATTCCATCCATTGATCATCAAATGGGATGTCCTCTAGTCGTGTCACCATCCTTTTCTGGATGCTTCCTGTTTTGTCAAAGTCCTTCCTAAAACATGGTGATCAGGATACAGTACCATACTCCAAATGTGACCAGACTAGAGTAGAGGATAGTGGGACTATCTCCTCCCTCAATCTGGATAGTACATCTCTTTGAATGTGGTCCAAGATTACATCAGCTCTTTTGATTGCTATATCCCATCATAGACTCATATTCTACCACATTAAATACATCAGGTCATTGTCTCACAAACTATTGTCTAGTCATGCTTCTTCCATCATTCTTGTGCAACTGATTTTTTTTTAATCCAAATGTAAGTAAAACTTTCAATTATCCCTATAAGATTTGATCTCATTGGCTTTTGCCCATCATTCTAGTCTACTGAAACCTAACCTACTGAAATCTAGGTGGCACAGTAGTGTAGAGTGGTGGGTCTGGAGTCAAGAAGACCTGAGTTCGAACTTAGCCCCAGACGCTTACTAGCTATGTGACCCTGGGCAAATCACAACTACCAACTGCCTCAGTTTCCTCAACTGTAAAATAGGGACAATAATATTCACCTTTTTGTTCAATCATTTCAGTTGTGTCTGACTCTTCATGACCCCAGGTGGGGTTTTCTTGGCAAATATAGTGCAATGGCTTGCCATTTCCTTCTCCAGCTCATTTGACAGAGGAGGAAACTGAGGCAACCAGAGTTAAGTGACTTGCAGAGGGTCACATAGCTAGCAAATGTCTGAGTCTGGATTTGAACTCAGGAAGATAAGCGTTCCTGACTCCAAGCCCAGTGCTCCATCTACTTCATCACTTAGCTGCCTTAATCATACCTACCTCCCTCGGTGTTCTTGTAAGGACCAAATATGATAATAATTGTAAAGTGCCTAACAAACAGAAAGCACTCTATAAATGTTAACTCATTATGACTATGCAGCTAAGTGGTGTGATGGGTAGAGTGCCTGGCCCAGAGTCAGAAAAACTCCAATCTGTCTTCAGATACTTACTAACTCTGTGACCCTGGGCAAGTCATTTAACCCTGTTTGCCTCAGTTTCCTCATCTGTAAAATGAGCTGGAGAAGGAAATGGCAAACCACTCCAGTGTCTTTGTCAAGAAAACCCCAAATGAGGTCACAAAGTAAGACATGACTTTTTATTATTATTTTATTTTTACAAATTATTACATTTATTAATTATTATTATATTTTTAGACTTTGCCATCCATGGTGTCAGTTATGCTTCTCACTTTTATATCATTGGCATATAGGAATAGCATGCCATCTCTGCTTTTCTGTGTCATTGATAAAAATGTTTAGCAGAGCAGGGCCAAAAGCAGATTCCTGCAGCCCTCCACCGAACTTCTTACAAGTCAAGTAAATAGCTACTGTTCACATCATTGCTTTCCTGTCTGAAACTTAAGAGTCAAATGTTTAAAAAAAAAAAAATAGCTCATGCAATTATTCTGATAGGACTGCTTCTAATCTGCTTAAAACATTCTCATATCTTTTCATTTGGAAATAGAAAAGAAATCCTCCAGGCTCCCTTGAGATTACTTGTAGCCTTAACTATGTTTAATATCAGGGCAGGGGCTCTAAATCCTTAAATCATCTGATCTGGCAGCAATGCCAGCATTTCTAGAACTTTCACAGAAATGAGCCAATATAGAAAGGCCCACATTCACTTCCGGGAGAGACAGAACAGAACAGTTTGTCATCCTGCATGTCACAACCTCATTTAAGGTCACAGAAGTTGCAAAGCGAGGCTGGATTGTGTATTCTAGACACTTGTAGCCCAGCCAGAAAACTGTCCTCACAGACTGATGATCAAATGCTTTCAGCCTGTGTTCTCTGAGCTCTGCCTCATTCCTTAAGTGGAATAAAGGCCAGTCTTTTCTCCTTCATCCTGATGATTAATGAAATCAGGGTATGGACCTAGAGACACAACATGCTTTGAGAGTTAAACAGCAATGTGGAAACTCTAGGACTTCCAATTCTAACATCTTCTTGGCATAGTGAATGGACAGCTGGCCTCACACCTTGGTTCAAATCTTGCCTCTGACCCATGCTGGCAATGCGATCTTGGACAAGTCACTTAACCTAGAAGAACTCTAGGCTACAAGCTGCAGAAACAATGTCTATTTGCATTATAGAGTTTCCTTGTCAAGTAGTTCCTGATACAAATGAAATTGCAAGTCTGGTTCCTATCCCATCCTAACCTTCAGAAAAATTGTTTAAAGTCCCCAAGCCTCCATTCCCTCGTTTTTAGAATATGGCTGACAATACGAACATTCTTCAACATATATGAATTCTCAAAGTTGACGGCAAAACAGAATTCCATCTGTCAAATGCTGCAACAATAAAAATCACTTTGGAGGCAGTAAGGTTAGTGGAATGAGGGGGAGGGAGATGGGTAAGGAAAACCAGGCTAGGAGTAATAGCCTTCCCAACTCTGCTTAGGTCCACACCATTTGGCAAATTTGCACAAGACAGTGAGGAGAGCCTGTTTCTAACCTCCACGAATGGAGTGATATTGCCAGGCAACAATTCCTTTGCTTTTACTCCTTATAGAACACCCCAGGGTGTCAGATTCCACTAGTAGAGAATTAATTAAATCTCAAAACAAAATCCATCAGTGTTAATAATCACACCCATGATTCAGATTTTAATTTTAATTCTTAGATGATGGAATTAAAATTCACCTTCTCCCCCCCCACACTCCCAGTGAAATTCATTCCATAGACAACTATGGCCCACTACGTGCCAAATATTGGGCATGGGATATATAAGTATAGATGCTATCTATAGTGCAAGTCTTCAAGGAATTTGCAATTTAGTAGCAGACACACAGGACCTTAAACTAATATAGTAGTGTCAGAAGGCAAGAATCAGAGCAGGGAAAATCAAGCTCCGGGCTGAGAATCCCACCCTGCAAAGGAACAAAAATCATTCTCTATAACAGAAAGAATCCATAGATATCAAGGCTAAGACTGGGTTTCAATTTTTATTCTGAATCTTCTGATTCAATTTCACATTACTACAAATCCTGGACTAGCACTGACTATTAACTCCCTCTTACTATATCCCATCCTCATCCTTATTAACCCAGACTGCCTTGGGAATATTTGATTAGATTGCTTTGGAGTTTTTTTCCCCCAAAAAAAATGGCCACCTGGACAACAGGGGTAAGACATGCATAGGTAAGTATAATATAAAAGATGAAAAAATCACATGAACTAAAGAATAGAGGAAACTAAATCCAGGGTACTTTTGGAAAACTACATATAATGAACATCTACTACAGTGAAATTAGCTTGCCTATTTATCCAACAAAATTACCCACCTCCAAATATTAAACTATACACATTAATCCTTTAAATTATTGTTCAGTCATTTTTCAGTCGTGTCTGACTCTTCTCAACCCTATTTGGAGTTTTCTTGGCAAAGATACTGGAGTGGTTTGCCATTTCCCTCTTCAGCTCATTTGACAGAAGAGGAAACTGAGGCAAACAGGATTAAGTGACTTGCTCAGGGTCATAGAGCTAGTGTCTGAGGCTGGATTTGAACTCAGGAGGATGAGTCTTCCTGACTCCATGCCTGGCACCTCTATCAACTGTGTGTGCCTCCTAGCTACCTCATCCTTTAAATAAATACTTTCATTTCTCTTTTTCCTTTTCCAATTTTTTGCTTTGTTTTCTATTTTCATATTTTTTAAACAATCACTTACTTATTTAGCACACTCTCTGACAATGAGTAAGGGCTTAATAAATGCTTTTTTCATTCATTCAGACTAAGCCCTAGTAATCATTCTCTCAGTGCTAAAAGGCTATTTTCTTCTGTTCTAATTTCAATAAAATAATCTTTTATAATCCTTTCTTCTGCTTTTGCCAACTTGAGTGGCACTAAATTTGCCAATGGGCAGCATAGTAACAGTGTTTCTATAGAATTTTAAGGGATTGCAAAACATTTTACTTTGTGTTATATCATTTGATCCTCACAAAAACCCCTGCAAAGTAGGTGCTATTATTATTTCCATTTTACAGAAGAGGAAACTGGGGTGGTGGGGTGACTTGTCCATAGTCGTGCAGCTAATCTTAATTGTGATTTTAATAGTTTTTTCATTTAATATTTTAAAGACCCAAAAAGTCTTTTAGGGTTTTCTTTAATTTATACATCCAAAATGACCTTCAAAGCTGGTGGCTAACCTCCATAAATCTAAATTAGAGCAGTGTGGATGGAGCATAGGACTCCGAGAAGGGAACATTTCAAAATATTGGTTGGTATATAATGACAGAGAAATGCACTGAACCATTTCTTAAGAATGTTGTCAGCAGTGGTCAATAATCAAGGTAGCTGGGAAAATCTCTGAACCCTAAATCCAACCTAATGATCAGGCCATTAGAACATTTTAGTAAAGGGTTTTTTGCTTTTGTTTTTCTTTAACAACTTCCTAGCCCAAGTTTTGGCATATTCAATCAGTCACTGACCCCTCCTTGCTGTTCTTACTGCCAGGTTTGATCAGTGCTAATTGTAGAGGAAAGTGTAACCTTCATAAAAGATCGATTGCTTCATTGTCTTGAGGACTCATGGTCCTCTCAACCTTTGCCAAAGAGACAGGCTAACACAGATCCTGTGGTCTCCTTCTCTTCACCAGCTTGAATTCTCTGAGCAAAGCCGGCCTGATAGAAGTAACACAACAGTTTGTGAGGCCATCTGCCCAGTGGAAGATCCACCTGCCTCATCAACTTGGCTCCCCTCTCTGTCTCTCTTTGGAGACCCTCCTCACCTGGCATTGTTTCTGGAAGCAAATGGGCTCCCTGTTGGGGAGCTCAATCTGTCACTCCCAGGGTTGACAAGGCTTTAACAGACTGCCCTTTCAAAGAGCGAGTCTGTCTCGGTCAGTCTCTCCTCACCAAGGGAAGAAGTAATGGTTCTCTGTCCTAGGTAGTTTCCTTATGGTCTAAATAGCACCCCCATCCCCACCAACTGCCCCCTCCCTCCTCAGCATCCAAAACACAAACGATCGAGGAAGGTTTTTAATGCAGAATGGTTGTGTTAGTGTGTTTGTGCAAGGTCTTCAAGATTCAAACCTCTCAGTCCCATTGTAGACATATTTATGTAGCCTGGGGTTGCCTCAGTCTGTCCCCTCACTCTCAGCTACAAGCTGAATCTCATTGGAATTGACATCTATTCAAATTCACAGCTCCAACCAAGCCCCTGCTAAGATCTTTCTTTGTAGTCAGGAAGTTTTTTGTTGTTGTTGAGTCACTCTTCTGAGGTTTTCTTGACAAAGATACTGAAGTCCTTTGCCATTTCCTTCTCCTGCTCATTTACAGATGGAGAAACTGAGGCAAACAGGGCTAAGTGACTTGCCCAGGGTCACACACCTATTAAGTGTCTGAGGCTAGATTTGAACTCACAAAGAGGAGTCTTCCTGACTCTCCACCCAGGGCTCTATCCACTGAGCCACCTATCTGTCCTGGAGTCAAGAAGACCTAGGTTCAAATCCTGCCTCACTTACTAGTTGCATAGCCCTAGACACGTCTCCCTGGGCCTCAGTTTCCTCAATCTTGCATTAAAATAAGGGTTTTTATCCCTGTTAACCTCTAAGGTCCCTTCCAGCTTTAAATCAACTATACACCACCTTGCTACAGAACCACAAGATAATATGGAATTGAATCAAGGATTAATTACTTTCAGCACCAATTCCCATACGGTTACCATCCCTTGCAAGTCTCCTGGGAACATTAGTCAGCTCCCAATTAACCCCTCCATTCTTCAATACAGTGAGAAAAGAACATAGCAAGTCATGGACAAAAAGTTTCTAAGGATACTGAACAAAGGTAAGTTAAGAACTCCTGATCTAGGTTATGGAGGAGAGATATCTTTTCTCTGAAGAGAAATAATTTAGTTAGTAAAAGGAAGAATGCAGGATTGGTCTTCACTGAACCTAGGGTCAGAAGACATAGGTTTAAGTGCTATGACATCTGTCAAGTCAATTCACCTAAGCCTCAATTTCCTCACCTATAAAATGGGTATATCATAAACTTTGTGCAATGATGAAATAAAGTTATGTGGCGTTGTAAAGCATCACGTAAACCTTGGAAGCTGTAAAGTACTTTACAAATGTAAGATCATTTTTTCATTTTAAGAAAGGCCACTCATTCTAAGCATCACACAAGAGTGGCAAGTGTCCCTTAGCTGTCATCAGGAAGAGCTAGTTTCCATGCCATTGCTCCCTCGGAGATCTGAATCTACTTTATCACCTCTCCCAGATGGTGAAAATTGTTTGACATCACAAGCTTCATGCTAAAGTGAGCCTTTTTACCCATGTGGGTAAAAAGCAGTACAGGGGGGCCACTAGGTGGCGCAGTGAGTAAAGCGCCGGCCCTGGAGTCAGGAGGACCTGAGTTCAAATCCGGCCTCAGACACTTAACACAAAAAAACTAGCCTTGTAACCTGGGGCAAGATACTTAACCCCAATTACCCTCCAAAAGGCAAAAAAAAAAAAAAAAAGCAGTACAGGAGAATGAATTCTGGCTTAGCAGGCAAGACTTGAGTGTGAACCCTGCTTCTAAGTCTTACCCACCTCTTTGATCTTAGACAAGTCATTCACTTTTCAGGAGTCTTTCCTGGTTCCGTCCACCACCAACACCAGCGCCCCTCCCCTGTCCTTCTGAAATTATCTTCCATTCACTGTAAATGTCATATGGATATATGTGTGGATAGTTGTTGGTTACATGTTATAGCCTCTGTTAGAATGTCCTCTTGAAATCATGGTCTAACTTTCAAAAATCGTTTTTTATTTTTTTCAATTATCAAACATTTATATTTTTTTCTTCCTTTTATTTTGCCTGCCAAGGAAAGAGAGACAGAGAAGGAAGGAAGGAAAATATTGGAGAAGGTTTGTGAAAATAGGCACATTGATATACTGTTAGTGGAACTATGAATGAGTTTAGCTTAAAATTTGGAATTATACACAAAAAGTTACCCAAAAGTACATGGCATGCCCTTTAACTCAGCCAAACCACTATACTCTATGCCCTATATGCCAAAGATGTCAAAGAAATTGGAAAAGTTCTGAATGGACTGTCTTCTTTTATTTGTTGATTTGACTTGACTTCAGAGACCAGGAATCTGAATTTTAATTGTGACTTTGTTACTTATATTGTCTATATATCTTTGGGCAAGGTATTTAATCTCTCTGGGTCTCAGTTTCTCCATCTATAAAAAGGATTGGAGATCACCTTTAAGATACTTATCTAACATGTAGCACAGTTTTATATGTTTCTAAGGGCTTAATAAATTTTTTTCTTCATTCATTTCTGGCCCTATGATGTCTCTCCCTGCAGCTACTGATGGTATAAATCACAAAAGAATAAAATATGTATTGATTTGAACCACAAATTACAGTTGAGGCTAGTCTTTTTTTTTTTGCCTTGTTTTGAGGGAATTATGTGATTAATGCTATTACTTTATGGGTTCAAAATTTGGGGAACACAGAGATAGCTGAGTGGATTCTTGGTCTTAACACCCCAACCAGCTGGTGATGTGTTTTTCCCCATGGTCATTTGGAGTCTCCTGTGAATGACTGAAGAAGTCAAGACTCCTCTTCGCCTCTTCCCAGGGTAACAATTATATGAAACAGGCCAATGAGTAACACAGGTCTCTGCTGTTGATTATCAGGTATTATCATCCAATAAAAATGAACCCTGAATCTTGGTCCAGACTCTGCTGGTTTACTTTGTGATCTTAGGTAAGTCATAGGATTGTAGATTTAGAACTGGTAGGTATCTTATTTCCCATTTTACAGATGGAGAAACTGAGAGATTAAATACCTGACCCAAAGACACATAGGCAATATAATTAGCAAGGCCACAATTAGAACTCAGATTTTTAGACTTCAACGTCAAGTCAAATCAATGAGTTTTTATTAAGCACTTACAACGTGCCAGGCATTATGCTGAACACTAACCAAAGAAAGGCAAAAGCAGCCCCTGCCCTCAGTCTAAGGAGGGACACAACCTGTAAATTAATTTTGTACAAACAAGATACTTGCAGGATTAATTGGAGTTAATCTCAGAGGGAAATTCATCATTCTATCTGCTGCCCTAGTCTGCCTTCCTGCATCACATCATCTACCTGTACCTCAACTTCCTTACCTACAGAACAGGAATAATACACCCTATGTCAACATTGTTGATCCTTTTTGCACATGTAAGTTATTACTATTTCAGGCATCTGAAACCCAATCAAGTTCCCTAATTACAGAAAATAACACTTGTTGATTTCTTCTCTAACTTTCATGTGGTTAACAAAGTACTTGACCAAACTTGCCTCTGAGATAATCTTAAGCTTGTTCTTTCCCTTACTTTCTAAGAGGATGTCAAAAAAAACTATTAGTTCTCATTTCCCTTTGCAAGGGAGTATATTTCTTTTCTTTTTCTTTGTTTTTGTTTTTTTGGAGGGGGAAGGTAGGGCAGTTGGGGTTAAGTGACTTGTCCAAGGTTTTTTGTGTCAAAATGTCTGAAACTGGATTTGAACTCAGATTCTCCTGACTCCAGGGCCTGTGCCACCTAGCTGCCCTGAGTATATTTCATTTTTTTAAACTACATTAATTTTATACAGTATTAGGTTGGAAAGTGGACTGTTTCTCTTCTCTGACTACAGAGAGAGATAATGCATCCGTCTGCTAAGCACAAGTAGAATCAAAGGTTACATAATCCCAGCATTCCAAGGTTTTCCAACCCTTCTTCCCTTAAGGAAGGTCTTTAAGCCAAGGACTGAGAGGCCCACTGGCTGGTGATGCTTTAGAGGGGATCCTTCTTCAGAAAAGGTTTAACCTCTGTGGTCTTTGGGGTCCCTTCCAGCTCTGAGATTCTGCTCTTATTATGATCCTGAGACCCTCCAGGGGGGAGGGGTCCTTCTCTTTTCATGCTTTCTCCCTCTTCCATACTCCACCAAGCCAGGCACTGCAGAAGCTGGGGAAGGCATGCAGAGAGGCTCCAAGTCATGACTGTAGTACTTTGAGAAGTTTGTACAGCTGTTTTCTCTTACAGCTATTCAGACTCTCCCATTACTTCCATTTTTCCTGGGTTAGTTGGTACCTCTCAGGACCTACTTCAGGGTTGTTGGTCAGTGATAGCTAGGTGGTGGGTAGGTAGATCGTGCTGGGCCTGCAGTCAAAAAAGTCATCTTCCTGAGTTCTAATCTAGTCTCAGACATTTCCTAGCTGTGTGACCCTGAGCAAGTCACCTAACCCTGTTTGCTTCAGTTTACTCATCTGTAAAATGAGCTGGAGAAGGAAATGGCAAACCACTCTAATATCTTTGCCAGGAAAATCCAAAATGGGGTCACAACGAGTCTGACATGACTGAACAACAACAGTGATGCTTTACATTTATATCATAAGCAGCTTGGTATAGTGCACAGAATACTGGACTTAGAGTCAGGAAGCCCTGGGTTCAAATATCACCTCAGATATTTATTAGCTGTATGACCATGGATATTAACCTCTCCGTGCCTTGGTTGCCCCACCTGTAAAATAGGACTAATAATATGTGTAATAGTGCCCTTGTGGGTTATTATACAGCTTAAGTTAGATGATCAGCATAAAGTGTTTGTAAACTTTATGTGTGTGTGTATGTGTATGTGTGTGTAGGATAGAGATGGCATGTGCTGTAGTGTATAGCAAGCTGACCTTAGAGTCAAGAAGGACTAGATTCAAGACACAACTCTAATATTCTGGCTGCATGATCCTCCCTGAGCGTATTCCTTCACCTCTTAGAGGCTTAGAGAGGTGGTGTGGGCACTAAGTTACAAAGCAGGCATCCCCTAATATATGTGCATGTATGTGTATACACATCTATGTGTATGCATGCATATATGTATCTTATATACATGCATCATGTGTATGTCTATATACCTAGTGTATAAATGTGTATACATGCATATACACATTTATACGTACACATACCCACAAATACATATGTGTGTATGTATATACATTATGCATATATAATTCATCATCCTGGTAACTATCCAAAGAGCTCTAAATATCTCACAGATTCCACAGATGGCAGATATGTTCCCCATTTTACTACTGTGGAAAGTCAGAAACACAACAGAAAGTCATGTTCAAGGTTATGTAGTAAGAATTTATGGCAGAAAAGGGGACAGAAGCTGACCCTCCCACCCCATCTCTTTCCCTGTTGGAAAAGACACATCTAGTTTTCTGTCTCAGTGGCATGTTCTCATTTTTTTCGTCTGTTTGACTCCTGCCTTGCCCAATTTTTCATCCCAAACTTTACCTCTGTCAGAGTTAGCAGGAAGGGGCCACTGCCTGACAGGAGGTGCTGCCCTTCAGTCTCTCATCCAGAGCCATCTCTTAATGTAGCTCCCAAGGCAACCTCACTTGCTTCCATCCAGGGGAGGGCATCACGTAGGAGCCAAGGACATTCAGTGCACAGTAGACTTGAAGGTCTTTCTCCTTGCCATGATTGTTTTCTGTCATCACACTGACAAAAGAAACTTTAGGGAGGGCCCTGGTGCCACAGATGCTTGAACTGCCAATGTTTTGACCTTTTTTTTTCCTTTCTCAGTCATCCGTCCTGTGGTCTTCCCTGGTGGGATAGAAAAAGGCCTTCCAAAGCACTTCATATTGGTAAAGGCTTCCACGATTGTGGATTGTTTCCTGATTCTACAACCCTTAGGAGTAGACCAAGGACAAGTCCCATCCCCCATTTTACAGATAGAGAAACCAAGACATAGAAATAAATTATCCCTGGTTTTGAACTTAAGCTTGAACCTTGGACCATGCTTCTGAGATAACACTCCCCTACTATTGTGGGATTTCATTTGACTTAAATGAGCTAGTTTTGCCCACAAAACTTGTCCACTTCAGAATGATCAAGGTCAGATATGACACCTTGCTTCACTCCAGCCAGATAGAGAAACCCAAAAGTGGCTGGTCAGAACCAGAGAACAAGGCAGGCACTGATTAGGGATATATTCACAGAAAGCAATTTCCACATAATGACCAGGTGCCTTGACCCTAAAGAAGAGTTGGAAAAATGTACCTCCTTCACTTCATTATGGAAGTGGGGGACAACGAGAACAGATATTACATATGCAATTTCCACATAATGACCAGGTGCCTTGACCCTAAAGAAGAGTTGGAAAAATGTACCTCCTTCCCTTCATTATGGAAGTGGGGGACAACGAGAACAGATATTACATATGCTCTCAGATACGGTCAATGTGTCCGTTGGTTTTGTTGAACTCCTTTTGTTTTTTCTTTTAAAATGTTTGCTTCGTGTTAAGGCTTATTGATCAGAGGTAAGTAATGTATTTGGAAATTAATAGGATATGTATAAAAAGGCATTGGCAAAATCTATTTTACATATATATAAGCACAAAGGTGCAATATACATGTATATATGTATGTATGTATGTATATATTCCCTTACCTGGTGTTGTATACTCTGTGATGGTCCAAGATCATTACATACACATTTGTGTATCATAGGAGTTCTTTTAATAATCACAATAGAGGAGGGGGAAGGGAGAGAGGGGAAGTTTCATACCTTACCAAACAGAAAAGCAGAAATCCAAGGGAGCTTCTCTTGTTTGGGTGAATCCTTAGCCTGAACAGGGGGCTAGCTAATCTTAAACCACCTCACCAGGCCTGCATAAATAACAGGCACTAGCATACCAAACTAACTCTAGCCTTTTCATCTAGCTGGTCACATATGTATTGCTTAGAGGTCTTTTCCTCTGCCCTGCATCCTGCTGCTCATTTTGTCCATTTTGTCTCATTCTTAAATGAAGTCTTTTCTAAGGCTTCTTCAATTTTATAGAACTTTTTTCCCCCTTAATCTCTGATGGTAACTAGTTGGTGGCTTTGACCAAGTCATTGAAGAGCCCAGAGCCTCAACTTCCTATTCCAGAAAATGAGAGAATAGAATGGATTCAATTCAATTAACATTTACTAAGTATCTACTATGTTCATGAAACTATGCCAGGTGCTGGGGGTACAAAAACAAAAATGAAACAGCCCTTGCTCTCAAAAAGTTTACAATCTACTTCATGGATACAACCAGAAGTATACTGGTAAATGTTTAACAAGTGGCTCTCTGGGGAGGAAAGTATACTCATGACACACTTTGAAGTTTTATTTTCATTATTAACATTTTTTCCATCACTTTCTGAAGTCAAGATAATCAGCAAAACAATAAATCAATCTCTGATTTGTAGCATTTGCCAAAATACTTGCACTGAAAATTTAACAATCATCTCTCACAAGTCAGTTCAAGCTGGCTTCAGCACATCTCTGGAAACAACACGGGTTATAGTTCATGCCTGAGGACTTGTATGTACTACACCCTATGGACTACATCTCTCAGAAGGCTTAGAGGCAAAAAGTCTAAGAATCCTGAAAGTGACACTCCAAGGGTTTGTGAATGCATGGAAATCATTGCATATAGACCTTCAAGGAGAAGATTAGAAGGATTAAGAGACAGACAGAGGAAATAGAAGTTGACCACGTATCTTTTCCCCTATAGGTAGGAAAGTGCAATGAGGAGGCCCTCCAGAATCTTCAATGCCAATGCAAGTATGAGTAGAACCTTCACTTAAATATCAATGTTAACAGCAGGGCAACTAGGCCTGAGTTAACAACATAGATAGACAACAGGTGGAAGACCTAGGCTTCTACAGTCACTCAGACCAAAAGGAGAAGTTGGTGCTAATTGATGCCCAGCAGGAGGCAGGAAGCTTTCATTAAACCAATTAAATTTTTGTTTCTTTTACCCCTTCACAGGGAGTCAGGGAGAATAAGATTCCTCCCTATGGGAAAGTAGGGAATTAAGATGATTGCAGCTTCTGAGATATAGGTTGTTTGTTTTTTATTCAACTTTTATCTAATCCAATTAAACTGCTTACTAAGTTTTTGCATAGATGCTTGATAGTCCTAGTGCACTGGAAAGGAATGGAATGTGGAAAGGCCAATAGGATGCAAGCAAACAGATCAATCAGTAAACATTTAATAAGTGCTTACTGTGTGCTGGGTATAGTGCTAAGTGCTGGGGATACAAAAAGAGGCAATAGATAGCTTTCAAACTAAAGATAAAATTCATCATATTCCTCAGTGAGAAGGACCAGGGTTGACAGGACAGTATGGGCAAGGCATGAGGGATATTGACAGTCATCCCTGGCCATGGCCTTGACTGTTGATGGAATGTTGCTGCAATATACTCCCATAACATAAACAAATAAGTAATTACAAGGTCATTTGAGAAGGAAAGAACACTAACATCTAAGAGGATGAGGGAGAGATGACACTTGAACTGAGCCTTGAAGGAAGAAAAAGATTCTAAAGAAATGAAAAAGGGAGGGAATACATTCCAGGCATTGGGAACTTTGTACCCTCTAAGGGCCCTTATAGGGCAGCTAGGTGGTGCAGAGGATAGAGTGCCCAGCCTGGAGTCAAAAAGACTCACTAAGTTCAAATCTGATCTCAGATACTTACTACCTGTGTGATGCAGGGCACATCACTTATCCCTGTTTGTCTCAGTTTCCTGTAATTTGTAAAATGAATTGGGGGAGGAAATGGCAAACCACTGCAATGTCTTTGCCAAGAAAATCCCAAATGAGGTCACGAAGAGTTGGATATATCTAAAATGACTAAACAACAATGAGCCTTATAAGGCTAAGATTTTGTGTTACTTATAGGTGAACATGACTTCAAACTTCACAAAACACTTTAATAATATCTGAGCCTTAAATTCAAAGAGAGTTCAGACCTCAGTAAGTTTTTTAGCTTAGTTTGTTCAGGTAAAAGAAGAACCAAAGTCCCTTTGGACAAAGTAATGAAGAAAGATTCATTTGTCTTTCAGGCTTGCCATTTTCCCTTTCCTTGACTTTTTCCTTGCTTCCAGCTCCCTTTCCTTACTCATAAACTTAAAATAATAGTTCCTTTCCAGCTCTATAATGTTGAGATATCATCTAGTTCATACACTTACCTCGGAGTAAGGCCTTGCTTAAAGCCATTCCAGACAGCAGCTGCCTTGGTCATGAATCCTAATGTTTTATTAGCCTTCACTGTCAGGAAATGAGTCAAACTGGAGAAGGTATAAGCAGAGGATAGATAAATAAAAAAGCCCTGGGGGGTTTAGAGTACCGCGAGCTCAGTGTATATCAATAGAATGACCAGCAAGCAGCCCAAAAGACTAGCATGAGCTTAGGTTATATGGATAGAAACACAATGTACAGGACAACAGAGATTAGAGGCTAGCCATGCTCTGCTCAGCTCAGACTATATCTAGAGCAGTCTTGTGTTTAGTTAGGAAGAGTGCAGACAAGCTGGATTGCATCAGGAGGAGAGCCATTAATCGGATGAGGAAACTCTAGACTGGCCAATGCAAAGACAGTTAATAGACCTGGGAATGTTTGGAGTGCTGGGAAGAGAGAAGACATGTCTGCTGAGGGGGGAGGAGGAAAGGGTGTAAAAGTTGTCTTCAGGTATTGGAAGGTTTGGAAGGGTTGTGGTAGGGAGGTCAGGGACGGGAAGGGAAGAGGGATTAGATTTGCTCTGTTAGGTCCCTGAAGGAAGAATCATGAATAATGGCTGGAGAGAAGTTGCAGAGACAAAAATTTGCTGACAATTAGAGCTGTGATAAAAAGTGTAATGGGTGGGTGGTGACTTTCCACTCACTGAGGTGTTCAGTCAGAGGATGAATGACCACATATCAGGGATAGTGAGGAAAGGATTCCTGTTCAGGTACAGAGGAAGGGAAGGGAAATGAATAAGCATTTATGTAGTAACTAGTATGTGCCTAGCACTGTGCTTTGCAAATATTCTCTCATTTGACCTTCAAGATCATTCTTATCATCCCCATTTTACAGATGAGGAAACTAAAGCAGCAAAGGGTAAGTGATTTGCCCAAGGTTATACAGCTAGTATCTGAAGTCAAATTTGAACTCAAGTCTTCCCGACTCCAGGCCCAGTGCTGTGTCCACTGGACCACACAGCTGAACTAGAGGTCCCTCCCAACTCAGAAATTTTGTGTTTCTATGAACACCAAATCCTAGAAAATAGCTATTCACTACCTTTGATACCTATCCAAAAAGTTATCTATTCTCCCTCCCCCTAAGTAACTCCCATATAGATTTTTCAAAAACTTGCTGAAGAAGCCCAGTTGTCCGGGTGGAAATGTTTCTGTGGGGAAAGATAGATCACAGATTTAGGGTTGGAAGGTACTTTTTTTTTGTTCAGTCTCAGTTTTCTGTCTTGTGCAACTTCATCACCTCATTTGAGGTTTTCTTGGCAAAGATACTGGAGCGGTTAACCATTTCCTCCTCCACTTCATTTGACAGATGAGGGAACTGAGGCAAACAGGGTTAAGTGACTTGCCCAGGGTCACACAGTTCGTGTCTGAGGCCAGATTTGAACTCAGGAAGATGAGTCTCCCTGACTCCAGACCTGACACTCTATCTACTTCTCCACCTAGCTGTCATTGATTGACAACTCTGAAGAAGATCCTCAGAGGCAGTAAGTGACCCAAAAGAAATAAGGAGGCAATGGAAGAGTCCGGAGAGTTCAAGCACAGGTGGCAACACTCACTAGTGTGGACAGAATCAGATGAAAGATCCTTATGCATGCTACTCCAATCCAATCTCCCCATTCTGCAGATGAGGTAACTGAGACATTTAGTAGTGTGCCTCAAACATAGTAAGTGTTTAATAAATGCTTGCTGACTTGACTTCTCCAAGATCACATAGGGAGCAAATGGCAGAATCAGGATTTGAACCGGAGTCCTACCTCCAAATCTACTTGTATTGCCACTGTTGTTGTTGTTGAGTTGTATCTAACTCTTCATGACCCCTTTTGGGGGGTTCTTGACAGAGACACTGGAGCAGTAAGCCATTTCTTTCTCCAACTTATCTTACAGATGAGGAAACTGAAGCAAACAGGGTGAAGGTCACACAGCTAGGAAGGGTCTGAGGCCATATTTGAACTCAGGTCTGCCTGACTCCAGGCCCCAAACTCTATCCAACTGACCCCATAGCGGCCACACTCTCAAATTCCCAGGGTAACTGACACAAAGGCAGAGTTTCTAAGGGCAGCAAGTGCCTAATGCCTCTTTTATCCCCACTGGAAATGGACAAAAAATTCAGGATTTCCCAGAGGTCATGGAACAAATGCTTCCTTTACCTTTAGGCTACTCCAATCCATCTTCTTTCTCAAACTTTTAATTAATGTTATGTTTCCTGTCCAGGCCATCTCCAGGCTCTTTGTGTATCTTTAGTTACAGAGCTCAGGGCCATGCATACTCTAGGCACCGACCGACTGGAGTCTGATCAGGATCTTCATTGGTGGGTCAAAAAGTCCCTTCCAGCTGCAGCAATCTGATCCTAGGATCTTTCCATCATGTATCTATCCACTCTAGTCCTTTCTACCAGGCTCACTTGGCTTCCAGCCTTCCAGCAGGCAACAGATGCCTATGGCAAGAATGAATCTGATGAGACTCCAGCCATATGACATAAATCTCTAAGAAACACAGGCTTCATTACTTTGGGTGCTCATCTTACAGGAATCATTGTTTTGGTTTTTGTTCTGCTTCAGTGTCACTGAGTAACTGGATGTCACTGTGACAGTCACCATAGAAATGCACAGATGGGCTTTAGCCGTCCTCTGCTATTTTTCACTACCAGTTAAATCCCTCCAATGAATACCAGGAGGCCATGTGCCTTGTCAGCTACAGAAGTGAGGACAGCCTCCTCTCCCCACTCCCCGTGGCTCATTCTAGGGGTGAAGAGGTGGTCAAGGGGAGAGAGGAGGGTTTCATTTTTGCCTTAAGCTTAGTTAAATTGTTTTTTTCTTTACCAGTTGAGGAATAGTTCTCCTTGGCTTTGAAATTCGCTGCTCAGGTCTCTACATGTTTTCTGTAAGATTACTCTTATTAAGTGACATCCACGACAGTCGGTTGATATCTCTAGGAGGTGACTGTCCCAGCCAGAAGCTTGGCGGGCAACCCGTGCCTGGAATCCAGGACCTGAGCATTAGCTCCCCTTTGGATGCTGCAAGAATCAGCTAGGAAGGAGATAGTCCAGTGGAGATGACTGGGGGATGTGCCTGATCAGAGGGGCAAAAAATTAGAAGGTTAACTGATTTTCAACCCCTTTCCTTTCCTTTCTCCACTACCCATTGCTTTTTGGTTTTTAGCAGTCAACTATTTTACTTTAAGTATTTTTTTAATTTAAAAGAGCCATGATTCCAACTACTTTATTCTTTTCTTAAAGGTTTTCCATTTAAAAGAGCTATGCTTCTTGTGGAAAAGAATCTTTGTATTTCTCTGAGCTCTTTCTGACCAAAATAAAGATAATTAAGGGAGCTAGTTCCAAAATCCTGCTTTCAAGGATCTTAACACCCAGAAGGAAATCCCAGCTCCCTTCTCAAATAGATCACCACCACCACCTCTGCCCTCATTATCATTGCCAGCATCATCTGCAAATTAAAGTGAGCTGAGCCAGAGCATTACACACAGTAACAGCAATAGTGTACCAATGATGATCAATTGTAAAATTTGTCCTCTGATCAGTAACAGAGGACTCCTGATGAAAGATGCTGTCTGCCTCCAGAGAGAGAACTAATGAACTCTTAGTGCAGATTGAAATATATTATTTTTCACCTTCTTTATTTTTCTTGCTTTTTTGCAACAGAACTAATATAGAAATGTGTTTTGCAAAAATCATCATCATCAGCTTTCCCCTTGTGAGCTGAGAAGAGTGTTCTTAGATATTCAGGAAAGATGTGGTTTCCTTTGTCCCCAAAAATGCAATCATCAGGTGGGACAGTCCCTGAGAACCTCTCTCTAAGGACCAGAGGAGAACTTAGTAACCACTCACCCTGGTAATGCATCAAAAAATTCTTCCCTGCTAAACCCTGGATGTGCTTCATTTGCCCATACACAGCCCAGTAAACAACCAAGGGCAGGGTCAAGGATCCTGCTAGCACTGCTGGGCAGCAAGGGAAAGGCGAGCTTGGCATAATCCAAAGAATATTACACTGAAAGTCGGAGAACTGAGATTCAAGTCTTGTAGCTTGTAGGTCACTTAAAGAGAACTATCAGGGTCTCTCTTTCTCAGCTGTGATGACGTTCAAAGAATCATCAAAGAAACCTGAAAGGGAGAAGTGGAAGGGAGATAAAATAAATGCCTATTCATTGAAAAAAAAATTTAAGTTATTTCCTCAAGATTTCATAGGAAATGATAGGGCAAGGGTTCAAACTCAGGAGATACGACACCAAATTCATCCATTGTACCATCCCTGATGATCTTTAAAATCTCTTCCTCGGGGCATCTAGGTGGCTCAGTGAATAGAGCACCAACCCTGGAGTCAGGAGGACCTGAGTTCAAATCCGACCCCAGACACTTAACACAAAACTAGTCTTGTGACCTTGGGCAAATCACTTAACCCCAACTGCCTTACCTTCCCCCTCCAAAAAGGAAAAACATAAATGAATAAATAAATTTTGATTGGCTAGATGGCACAGTGAACAGAACACCAGCCCTGGAGTTAGGAGGACCTGAGTTCTAATTCAATAAACATTTACCCAGAGCCTATTTTGGACAAAGTGCTGCTGTGTATACAAGGAAGGGGAAGGAGGATAAGCATTTACTAAGCACCTACTATGTACCAGGCATAGTAGTGCTTATACTTTACAATTATTATTTCATTTTCTCCTCACAAGAACTTTGGGAGGTAGGAACTATTATTATTCCCATTTTACTGTTGAGGAAACCAAGGCAAACAGAGGTTAAGTGACTTGCCCAGGGTCCATACCTTGTAAGTGTATGAAGTTGGATTTGAACTCAGGTCTTCCTGACTCCAGGCCAGTATTCTATTCACTGTGCTGTACACTTGTGGTCCTTGACCTTAAGGAACTTAAAATCATAGAGTGTGAGAAGGGAGATTAAGCAAACATACAAATATCTATTAATGGGGACCCTGATTTTGCTGCAGGATTGCCAGCAACTTCTGCTAGCTTTGCCTTGAGGCTTCTCAGAGCCTCTGGGTAATTAGTATAACCTCTCACTAGTGGTGGGAAGTGATGAGTGGGGATGAGGAGACTGGAAGAGCAAATGCCTGAGTCCCTTTCATAGTGCTGTTGTTCTGTCATGTTCAACTCTCTGTGACACCACTCAGGGTTTACTTGGCAGAGACATTGGAGTAGTTTGCCACTTCTTTCTCCAGCTCATTTTACAGATGAGAAAACTGAGGCAAAATGGTTAAGTGACTTACCCAGGATCACACAACTAGTAGAAGTCTGAGGTCAGATCTGAACTCAGGAAGATGAGTCTTCTGACTCCAGGCCCAGTACCCTATCCATTGTGCCACTAGCTACCCCTATATACTACAGTACAAAGCAGAATATACTAATATACAATGATGATCAAACAGTAATCCCAGGATCATAGATCTAATGTTAGAAGGGACCTCAGAAGCCATTTAGTCCAAACTCCTGCTTTAACAGTTGAGGAAACTGAGGCTTAGCATGGTTAAATAATTTGCCCAAGGTCACACAGGTAGTAAGAATCAGAGGCAGGATTTGAACTCAGGACCCTTGATTCCATAACCTGTGCTATTTCCACTATTTCCCAACAGGGTTTTGGAGAAAGATAAATAAGGGAAGCATCATAGTAGAACAGAAAGGGTGCTGACTCTGGATATGGGTTGGAGAACCTGGGTTTAAATCTTTCTTCTGACACTTATTGCCTGTTGACCTTGGGAAAGTTACTTAAAGTCCCCAGCCCTCAGTGTCCTCATCTGTTATATCAGGGCATTGGACAAAATGACCTCTGAAGGGTCTTGAAGTTCTAGACCTTTAATACCATGTAAGAAGAGGTGACTCGTGGAATAATACTAAAAGTTTACCTTTCTATTCTTATGGTTTTTACAGTTCTTATAGCCTTATGGTTTTCAATGTGCTTTCCTCATCATAGCCCTATGAGAAAGGTAATTAAAATATTATTACCCCCATTTTACAGATGAGGAAATCGAGGCCCATGGTAACACAGATAATAAATACTGAAACAGTGGGAAATGGTTAAACAAATTGTAGTGTATGTTCATGAAAGAATACTGCTCTGCTCTAAGAAATGATGAGCTTGATGATTTTAGAAAAACATGGAAAGACTGGCATTAAATAGTGAAGAACAGGACCAAGAGAATGCTATATACAGTAACAGCAATATTGTTTTAAGAATAACTTTAAGCAACCAAGTCATTCTGGCCATAATAAATACCCAAATTAACTGCAAAGGTCTTACGAAGGAAAACACTGTTTGCATCCAGAGAAAGAACTGACATATGTGTGTAAATATACATATATATATACACTGCACACACATATATGTATATGTGTATGTGTGTGTGTGTGTGTCTAATGGTAGCCATCTTGGGTGGGACAGGGGTGAAGGTGGCGAGAGAAGGTTTCACGATAACTTTGTTGTATATTTAAAAGGAATAGCAAGTTGTACATAATAGACCTGCAGTTTCAGGGGCAATCCTCTTTTTCTTTTTATCTCATCTTGTTATGGAAATGCTTGTTTTATTTCTTAAATTCAGAATATTTAAAAATAAATTAAAAAATATTGAGATAGATTAAAACCTGGATCTCTTCATTAATTCATAGGATCATAGATTTAAGTTTGATTTTGATGCCTTGTATGCTGCTCCCAGGATTCAGAGCTGAAGGGGTCCTTAGGGTCACACAGCTACCTCATGGCAGATCCAGCATTAGACCCTGAATCTCTTGCATACGGTTCCAATGCTTCTTCCACAGGTGCCCTGTGTCACCTTGCTTCCTGCCTGTATATTTTTGGTTTGTTTCAGGAAGCTGTTGTTAATCTGACTGTGAATTTATAATGTTAGTGCTGATCATTCTTCAAGGAATTCAGTAAGATATCTGCTACTCATTATATTGGTAATTTAATCTTGCCAAAAAGACAGCATCAGCCCTCTGCAGCCACCATCCCCACCCTAATCTGAGTTTATTTCATAAAATATGTGATGAGGGCTTTCATCAGTGGCTTCATTGCTAATAAAGTTATTTTTGTCCTCAATTCTATCCACCAACAAGGAATTTTGAGGTGATCGTTAACTCAGAAAAATATTTCCCTTTTTCTTTCGGTTGTATTTTGATTCTTAATTTCAAAGACTAGAGATAGAATGACACAACAAAATGGCACTATCCAAGCCCTTATTATCCACAAACCCATTGTATGCCCAGCCAGATGTTACAGAGATTAATTCATCCATAGAAGAATTATTGAGAAGGATATCACCTACTGTAAAATCAGTACAATCTCTCCCACAGGAGTAGGTACAGCAAGCTCAAATGAAGAGAGGGCTGACATTTCCATTTAAAGCACTAGCAGGCTGCAGGTAATGTTTCATGCATTTACAGAGCAGAGAAGCATGAGGATGGAAGTTAACTGAAGCCTTCACTGTACCCTTGGCTTTGGTTTGGAGCAGTGATAGGGTTATCTCAGTCTATTATTCATTTGGCCCATGGATACGTAGACTTAGAACCATAAGGGACCTTCGAGGTCTAAGTCCAACTGTTTCATTTTGCAGAGGAGGAAACTGAAACCCAAAGGGGTAAGATGCTTTATTCGCTTTTATCCATGTACCCCTAAGCTCTTCACATAGTATTTGGCACATGGTAAATACCCAATAAATGCTTATTGTTTGATTTATTGATTTCTGGAGCTACCTTCACCTAAACAGTTCTCACCACCTTGACAAAAGTCAAGTCCCAGTGGTGCCAGTCAAGAATATAGGAGGGACATAACATAATCTGAAGACTATGACCTGAAATCAGACCTGGAAGGAAGGCCATCTTAAATCTGCTTCTCTGAAGTTACAGGTTACAGCTAATGTTACAGCTTATCTGTGGAGATCCAATTTAGTAAAAATGGTGGCCCACCTCACCAGGTCTGGGTAAGCATTAAGGGCCTTGGGCATCAGGTTGTCATTTTAACTTTTAACAAACAACACTGGTGCCCCAGAGGGAGTGGTCCACGGCTGGACAAGTTACAAGCGGCTAAGTGAGGGAGTTAGGTGATGCAAGGACAGAGTGTTGGACTTAGAGTTAAGAAAGATGAGTTCAAACTCTTCCTCAGACACCTACTAGTAGTAATAGAGCTCTCACAAGGTTGTTGCTAGGATTAAATGATATAATACATATAAAGTGCTTTGTAAACCATGAAGAACTATAGAAATGCTAGCTGTTCAATTGAGCATGATTTCTTAAGCCCCTACAACATGCAAGACCACCATGCCAGTTTCTAGGAAAATAAAGATTCAAAAATGGAACAGGTCTTGCCTTCAAGGGGCTTACATTTTCCTGAATGGACGCAACACAGACATAGATGAATAAATGTGAAGTGTATACAAAGTAATGTCAAGCAGAAATTATTTGAATACTAATAAATTAAAGAATGTTAACAAATGGGAAAATCAGGGAAGGCCTCTCATAAAAGACAACACCTGAGCTGTTTTTAATTATAGTGTCCCCAAATTCCTTCAGGGCTCAGGGTTCAGGTCCTGAGAAGAAATGGATATGACCTGGGGGACCCCAGGAATATATGAATTTCCCAATCATGGGGATAGGGAGGCAAAGTATAGCTTTTTTGACACTAAAGATGCTTGCATTCTTGTGGTATTTGGCTGGGAGAACAAGGCCAGCAGCTTAAGTGACCATATAGTGTAATAGATCAGGCACTGAACAAGATACAAGAGGACCTGGGTACAAATTTTGCCTCCTACACTTACTAGTTGTGAGACCTTGTACAGGTCACAACAGGTCTGTGCCTCTGTTTCTTCATTCTCACGATGGAGGTGAGGAAGGGGGAGGTTTGGGACTCAATGGACTACAAAGTTCCTTCCAGTTCTAGACCTACGATACTATGAACTTCTGAGTGTCTGGGAGTTGAGCCATAAGGATGGGAATAGTGCTAGAGACAGGAAAAGGAATAAATCTGCTTAAACATCAAGAAGATGTGAGGATCACAAAAGATCAACCAGCAGATTCCCAAGAATCGCCAGAAACAAGGACAAGCAAGCAACATTGCAGGTGTGGGACTCATGATAATATCCCATATTGACCTGAAAAGAACTTTGTTCTCTATCTAGAGAAGTTAGAAGTTGTTTTTTCTACCACGATGGTGGCACAGGGGCTATATAGCCCTAGAGTACCCGAATTATTATCATTTTTATGTATTGCATAATAACATTTTATACTATCATATAATTTACATTATGTTATGTTATATTACATTATATTGTTAGGTTAGGTTTTAATAGTTTACTTTTCCACCGTATTTTAAGGTTTACAAAGTACTTTCTGGAACAGTCCATAAATCAGCCCAAGGTTCAGACCCACAGTGACTAAGATGTTCTAAAAATAGAAGCTAATTTAGCTGTCTGCTTGCCAAGTCCATTTTGCAGGCTGGGGCTAGGTGGTCCTACAGCTGCCCTCATTGCTGCAGGATACCTGCTTTTCACTCCTTCCGTATGCTGTGGGCGTTCTTGGTTAGACAGCTAATGGTGAAGTGTCCAGGCTGTCTATAATATCAACAGAAGCCTTCAGCCAAATGGTGGGAGTTCTCTACAGGAGTCCGCCATAGCTGGCTTACCTCCATCTGTATAGCTGTCAATCGATCACAGGCTCATAGGATCATAGATTCAGTGCTCAAAGGGACCTTAAAAACCATCTGATTTCGCAGATGAAGAACTGAGGTCCAGAAGAGTTTTAAATTTCTTGTTCAAAGTCACACAGGTAAGGAACAAAACAGATCCCAACTTATTTCCTTCAATTCCAAATCCAAGGCTTTTTCTCCCTATACTTACTGTCTTGCTGACCAGTTGCAGGAGGCCAAAGTGATTAGGGACTCTGCCCAAGATCTGAATTATAGTATAACTAGATTTTCATGCATTACTCTATGGGGGTAGGGAGGCAGTAGTAGCCAGCTCCAAATGGCCTAATTCATCCTTGACCACGTCAAACAATTCTTTTATAAACTCATTTGCCAGTGTTGAGTTGTTTTTTTTTTGTTTTTGTATTTTGTTTTTTGGAGGGGAGAGGAGACAATCAGGGTTAAGTGACTTGCCCAAGGTCACACAGCTAATAAATGTCAAGTACTTTTTTAAAAGAAGATTTTGGACAAGGGTCTATGGTTGTTTGGGTTTAACAGAGTCCCCTGATGCCTCCATTCATGTTTGCAGCCTGAAAGGGGGAAAAGCACCAAAGGTCTTCTCTGCTATTTACTGAAGACTTCCTAGTGTCTCAACTGCTGGTTGGTTTCATACATATACAGCATAGCCCAGACACCAAAATTGCAAACCATTATAACACAAATCCTGCCTTGGCCCAGTGAGTAGGAAAGCCTTGGGGCAAAGTTCAGGTCCAGTCTAAAAAGTAAAGTAACTCATTTGTATGGCCTGGATATTTGGGAGTAGAATCTAACAGTAAGTAGTGCAATATAAGACGCAATACCATAAATTGCTAAATTGGATAGAATCTGGGTACTAGGATTAAGTGGTAAGGAATACAAGAAATCAACATTAAAGAATAAATAGTAAGATTTGGGAAGATGGATATAAGTTGTAGAGGACATTCCAAGCAGGGGGAAACAATGAGAGCAAAGACTCAAGGGAAGGAACAAATATGGCATCTGTGGTAACAGTAAAGAGGCTTGACTTGACTAGAGAAGGGAGTAATGGGCAAATGCTGAGAGGCAAATTTGGATAAGCCAAGTAAAGTCAGATTTTAGGGGGTCTTGAATGCCATGAAATGGAGTTTGGATAAATCCTCTACACCTGAAATTCTTAGCCTAGGTCCATGAACTTGTTTTTTAAAAAAATATTTTGACAACTATTTTTCAATATAGTTGGTTTCCTTAATAATCCCATGTACTAATGCTGGAGAGGATGTGGACAAATTGGAATACTAAGGCATTGCTGGTGGAGTTGTGAACTGATCCAACCATTCTGGAAAGCAATCTGGAATTATGCCCAAAGGGCTATAAATAATTTCATACCCTTTGACCCAGCAATGCCACTTCTAGGGTTGTATTCCAACGAGATCAAATAAGTGGGGAAAAGACCCATATGTACAAAAATATTTATAGCAGCTCTTTCTGTGGTAGCAAAGAATTGGAAATTAAGGGGGTGACCATCAATTGGGGAATGGATGAACAAGTTGTGGCATATGCATGTTATGGAATACTATTGTGCCATAAGAAACAAGGAGAAGATAGACTTCATATTTACCTGGAGAGGCTTATGTGAACTGATGCTGAGTGAGAAGAGTAGAACCAGGAGAAATTTGTACACAATTACAGACACAACATATTTGTTATGACCAACTTTGATAAACTGGACTCTTCTCAGAGCAATTCAGAGTCATAAGTCAAACCCAAAAGGCTCATGATGGAGAGAGATGTTTACATCCAGAGAAAGAACTGAGATTGAACCCAGTATGAAGCAAACTACCTGCCCTTTTTTGTTTTCTTGTTTGGTTTTGTTTCCTCTTTCCCATTCTTCATTCCATCTGTTACAATCCTTCTTTATAACCTGACTAATGCCTAATGTGAAAGTATTTGCAGATCCTATACTTGATTGTATGCTGCCATGGGGAGGAGGGGGAGGGAGGGGAGAGGGAGAGAAAATTTGAAACTCAAGGAATTGTAATGAATCTTGTAAACTAAAAGTAAACAAATTAATAAAGACCAAAAAAAAAAAAAGAGAGAGAATAGTGAATAAGGAAGGTTGTTTTGGTCTAGAGCCAGGGTACTTAGCCTGGGATCCGTAGATTCAAAGGAGTCTGTAGATAAATTTCAGGGGGGAGGTGTCTGTGAACTTGGATGGGGAACATTTTTATATCAATATGATGGTTTTCTTTGTAATCCCATGTATTTCATTTTATGAAATTAAAAGCATTATTCTGAGAAATGGAAAAACACAACAAAACAAAAAAAAATAATCCCATGTACTTTATTTTATGTATTTCAAAACCTTTTTCTGAGAAGGGGTCCATAGGCTTTGGGCAGTTAGGTGGTATAGTGGATACAGCTCCAGGCCTGGAGTCAGCAGGAGGATCTAAGTTCACACCTGGTCTCAGACACTGACTATCTGTGTGACCCTGGGTAAGTCACCTGACCTTGTTTGCTTCAGTTTCCTCATCTATAAAATGAGCTAGAGAAGGAAATGGCAAACCACTCCAGTATCTTCACCAAGAAAAATACAAATAGGGTCACAAAGAGTCAGACAGGACTGAAATGACTCAACAACAACAATAATCATATGTTTTACCAAACTACTAGAATGACCCATGAACACAAAATATAGTTAAGAAGCCCTGCTCTGCATGTTTGATAGATTATAAGGGAAGATCCTTGAGGATCTTTTTGTTTTTCTCCTCAGTGCATAGTGATGTACCTTGTACACAGTAGGTACTTAATGATTAATTGAAACTGAAATGCAGAGCCAGAGAAAGGAGAACAGGTAAAAGGCAAGAGTTAGCAAAAAAAAAAAATCTTGTCAAGGTCTTAGTTTGCAGAAGATTATCTTGGACCTCTTAAAGTTTCCCCTGGAAAGGAAAGTTTCCCACACAGAGAGAAGCAATCCTCCAAGGAGAAATGGTGGCTTGTCCAAAGAGGCTGAAAGTCCAAAGGAAAGTCCAAAAAGTCCTAAGAAACTGAAAGAAAAGTAGATCTTTGGTACAGAGACTTGGTCAAACCCTAAACTAAAAGGCATAATGAACTTCATAAATTACCCAAAAACTACCTTTGATTTTTTTCTACTGAATAGTGCTAAAGATACTTTAAAATACTATAGATAATGTTTTTATATTTTCCCCAAGTACTTTCACATAATTCCTCACTGAGCAGGTCCTATCCATATCAGATATCCTATCTATGAGGCAGGACAAACAGCATTACCCCATTTTCTAGACTAGGAAGCTCAGGCTCACTGAGATTGATTGACTTGCCCAAGATTGCTGAGCTATGTGGGCAGAGCCAGAATTTTCATTTATTCCTGACTCCTAGGATGATGCTACTTCCACTTCATCATACTGCCTTCCATCCTAAACTCCCCAACCCAAGGACCACTTTGAACTTGACCTGAACCTATAAATTTTCTAACAGTATTAAACTGTACTATTAAAATACTATACCTAACAAACTTATGTTTCATTTGAGTCCCCACTTTACAGAGGGGAAGTCAAAATGAGCCTATTCTCAGGGGCCCAAGCAGAACCAGGGTCTGAGATCAGCACTGAGAAAGGCAATTGGCAAACATGACAGTGTCTGCCCTCAAGGAGTTTATGTTCCAGTTGGGGAGACAAGATGTAAATAATTACAGGATATATACAAAGTCAATGAAAGAGAACCTCAGAGGAAAGTCGCAACATCTGGGTGGAGGTGAGGGGTTTGGAAAGGCATTCTACAGTATTTGAGCTGTTTTAATAAACCAGGGATTTTAAGAG
This sequence comes from Petaurus breviceps papuanus, assembly GCF_028583685.1. Lineage (NCBI taxonomy): Eukaryota > Metazoa > Chordata > Mammalia > Diprotodontia > Petauridae > Petaurus > Petaurus breviceps. The sequence continues at coordinate 1,005,170 of NW_027187299.1, read as the reverse complement.
GCAGGGGTGGAGAAAGGACAAGGAAGGGGGGATAGTCAGCACAACAAGGCAGACAGGAGATGGAGTGTCATTTGTAAGCAATAGCAAATAGGGCAGCATGGCAAGATCACAGAATTTGTAAAAAGAACTAAAATAGAAGATTAGAATGATAGAAATGAGCCAGGTTAGGAAGGGCTGTAGACAACTTTATATCCCACCATCTTCCCAGGCTCACAATCTAGGTCTCGTCCACAATGCCTTACTGGCTCCCACTCCCATATCCGGTCTGTTGCTAAGTCCTATCCATTCAACTATCACAGCATCTCTCACATGTGCCAGCTTCTGACACTACTACCACCCTTCTACAGCTTCTCATCACCTCACTCCTGGGCTATTGCAATAGCCTGCTGGTTGGTTTCAGATTCTGCCTCATGTCTTTCCCCACTCCAGCCCAAACTCCAACCAGTTATCAAATTGACCCGCAAAAGTGCCAGGAATGTAATATTCAGAATCCAGATGTTTTACCTCAAAGGAAAAAAAAATACCATAAGCATTCAAGTACCAAGGAACTAGAGTCAGTATCAGTAGATTTTTAATGGAATAGATGACCTTTAAAGCATTTCTGATAAAAAGACCAGAATTAAGTAGGGACTTTGAAATGCAAACAATGATAGTCAAAAAAAATCTAAAAAGGAAAAAAATATATTTTTTAGTAATTAGAAGGACATGTATAGATTTTCATTATTTGGTATGTGAGAATACAGACATGGAGGAGGAAGTAAGATAAGTGGGCATCAGATGAACTTCACCATTATCTGAAACAAAGGAGGACTGAACAAAAATCTATACACACAAACATTTTGATGTAGAAATACAACAAACTTGAAAAACAGGATTTGAGGGCAGTTAGAGAAAAGATAATTATGGAATATGGAATAATCACAAGCAAAACAAACTTCCTGATCCCAAAAGGGTAAGGTGGATTATAAAATGAGAAAAGAACTAAAATTTAAAGGGGTGACTTAAATTGCCTCTTGGATAATCGGGGAAGAGCTGAACAAATTGCAGTATACAAATGTAATAGAATATTATTTCACCTTGAGAAATGACAAAAGATGGGGAGGCTAGGTGGCACAGTGAACAGAGCACCGGCCCTGGAGTCAGGACTAGCTGAGTTCAAATCCAGCCTCAGACACTTAACACAAAAACTAGCCATGTGACCTTGGGCAAGTCACTTAACCCCAGTTGCCCTCCAAAAAGCAAAAAAAAAAGAAAAAAGAAATGACAAAAGAGATGATTTCAGAGAATCCTGGCTTATGTGAACTGATGCAGAGTAAAGTAAGCAGAACCAGGAGAATACTTTATAAAAGGAAAGCAATATTGTAAGGAAAAAAAAACTTGAAAAATTTAAGAATTCTGATCAATACAAAGACCAACTACGACTCTATTAGACTTTGTTTTTTTATATATATTATTTTATTTTTTCCAATTATATGTAAGTACAATCTTTAATATTCATTTTAAAAAATTTTGAATTCCAAATTTTCTTCCCCCCACCTTCCCCCTTACTACAAAAGTAAGAGTTTTAAATGGGTTATATATGTGCAATCAAATAAAACCTATTTCCATATTATTTATGCTGTAAAATGGAGAAGAAATGGACCAAAAGGGAAAAACACACACACACACACACACACACAAAAAAAATAAATAAAGTGGAAATAGTATGCTTTAATCTGCATTCAGACTCCATCAGTTCTTTCTCTGGATGTGGATAGCATTTTCCATCATGGATCTTCTGTAATTGTCTTAGATAATTATAGTGCTGAGAAGAGCTGTCATTCATAGTTGATCATTGTACAGTGTTGTTGTTACTGTGTACAATGTTCTCCTAGATTTGCTCATTTTGCTTTGCATCAGTTCATATAAGTCTTTCCAGGTTTTCTGCAATCTGCCTCTTCCTCATTTCTTATTGCACAGTAGTATTCCATTACATTCATATACCACAACTTGTTCAACCATTTCCCAATTGATGGACATTCCTTCAATTTCCTATTTTTTTGTCATCACAAAAAAGCTGCTATATTTTTATACACGTACATCTTTTCCCCTTTTTTATGATCTCTTTGGGATACAAACCCAGTAGAGGTATTGCTGGATCAACGTGTATGCACAGTTTGATTGCCCTTTGGGCATAGTTCCATATTGCTCTCCAAAATGGTTGGATCAGTTCAAAACTCCACTAAAAGTGCACTAAGTGCCCCAATTGTCCCACTTCCTCTCCAACATTTATCATTTTCCTTTTCTTTCATATTAGCCAATCTGATAGATATGACGTACTACCTCAGAGTTGTTTTAATTTGCATTTCTCTAATCAATAGTAATTTAGAGCATTTTTATATGACTATAGATAGCTTTGATTTCATCTGAAAACTGCTTTTTCATATCCTTTGACCATTTATCAACTGAGAAATTATTTGTATTCATATCAGTTTGACTCAGTTCTCCATATATTTGAGAAATGAGGCCTTTATCAGAGTTATGGGAATGGGAATCTTAAGATCTTCCCTGCCCCTAGGCCCTTTGATAGGCTAAAGTGACTCTGAAAACCTTCTTTAATTTGAAAATATACTCTGCCCCCTAATAGGCTGAATGTGGTCACCTGGAGCCTGTGGAGTGAGGCTTGTTTTTCAGGAATGCCCACACCTTGTTGCTTTGTGATTGGGCAGTGGGTCAAGAGGGTTGTGACATTCTCTGAGCCAGGAGAAGGCTATATATACCCTGATGTGAGGTTTTGTTTTTGGGCTCACTTTGAGAAGAGTTACGTGATTTGACTAGACAAGACTCTGGGCAGCTGTTGAGCCTCCCAGCTTTGAAAATCCACATGTTGGTGCTTCCCTCTCTGGTAACTGTGACTAGGTATGGATGTAATGGTCAGGCAATTGGAAGCCTGTCTGCTGATCTGTTTCTCCATCTGTTTGTAACTTCTGCTTGTAACTTGTTTGTATTCTCTGAAGTTCAGGGTGCTGACCTTTTTCCCCTGAGCTAGGCAAATGACATATGTTTGATTAAAGCAAGATTGTTAACCCATTTTGAGTTGCTTTCCTTTAGAAAAGCAGATCTAAGAACCTGTGTTGTCAGCCACCCTAGGTATGCTAGGGTGCTTGCTGCTACAATCAGAGACACTGTTTGTGATTTCAAAGTGCTATAAAAATTGTTTCCCAGTTTTCTGCTTTCCTTCTCATCTTGGTTGAATTGATTTTGTTTGTGCAAAGTTTGTTTTTTGTTGTTTTTTTTTATAAAAGCAAAATTATCCATTTTACATCTTGTAATGCCCTCTATCTCTTGTTTGGTCAAAAATTCTTCTGTTCTCCCCTCCATAGATCTGACATAAATTTTCCTTATTCTCCCAATTTGTTTATGGTATCACCCTTTTTTCCCTGGAATTTATTTAGTTTTCAACATTCATTTCCACAAGATTTTGAGTTACAAATTTTCTCCCCATCTTTCCCCTATCACCTACCCCCAGATGGCAAGCATACTGAATACTTCCCCCAGTCTGCCCTCTCTTATATCCTCTCCTATGCCCCCCTTGGATCCTTCCCCCTTACTTTCTTGTAGGGCAAGATAGATTTCTATACCCCATTGCCTGTATATCTTATTTCCCAGTTGCATGTAAAAACAATTTTTTAACATTTGTTTTTAAGACTTTGAGTTCCAGATTCTCTCCCTTCTTCCCTTCTTATCCACCCCCTACTGGTAAGGCAAGCAATTCAATATAGGTTATACAGTGTCACCCTTTATGTTTTAATCTTGTACCCTTTTTAACTTTATCTTGGTATACTGTGTAAGATGTTGGGCTATACCTAGTTACTGCCATACTGTTTTCCCATTTTCCCAGCATATTTTGTCAAATAATAAGTTTTTGTCCTGGAAGCTAGGGTCTTTCAGTTTATCAATCACTAGATTACTATAATCATTTACTACTGAGTCTTATGTATTCCCCTAATCCCCCATTCTGTTAATTAGCCAGTACCAGAAAGTGTTGATGATTGCCACTTTATGATATAGTTTTAGGTCTGGTGTGACTAGGCCACCTTCCTTTGCATTTTTTTTTCATTAATTCCCTTGATATTCTTGATATTTTGTTCTTCCAAATGAATTTTATTATTTTTCTAGCTCCATAAGATAGTTTTTCAGTAGTTTGATTGGCATGGCATTGAATAAGCAAATTAATTTGGCTAGAATTATCATTTTTATTATATTATCTAGTAGGCTTTGTTATGAAGTCTATTACCCATCTCCTGACAGAGAAGTAAGGGACATAAGGTGTAGAGATAGATATTGTTGGATATGGCCACTATTTGGATTCATTTTTCTTGACCAAGCATATTTATTCCAAGGGATGTTTTTTTTTCCTTTTTGTTTTAAATGGAGGACAGAAAAGGGGTAAGCTAGTAGTAGAGATGCCAACAAAAAAATTTAGATGCATCAAAAAGAACAGAAGGAAGCTCAGAAGGAATCACAAACAGGATATATTTGAAAATAAGTAAAACTTATTATATGCTTTTGAAAAGCAAACAGCATGAAATAGAGATGAATGGTTTCACAAGGAGTCCTATTTTATGTATTGGTGTGTGCATGGAAATTTTTTTTCCTAGTGCTTAAATTCATAATGATTTCTTTATAACTGGACTTGATGGCCTCATAGGTCCCTTCCAGTTCTGGCTCTGTGCTATGATCATTTATGATATCAAATGCAGGGTCATCCTAAGATATTTAAATATTATATTATATTTCATTTTTAAAGCATGGGAACATTTTTACCAGTTGGGTAACTCAGGGACCACCTACATTCTTGTATTAATCGTGGGTGGTGCAGTTACCATGATCCATATACAAATAAATTACTCTGTTTCATTACTGAAAATTATGAGTGTGGATAGTTTCTAAGGTCCCTTCCAATTCAAACAGGCTCTGAGCCTAGGAGACCACCACTTTACACATCATCATTTTTTGCTCTAGTCTAGCAGATAGCTAAGGTGCCCCACAGGAACAGATCATGTGTATTTAATTAAAGCAACTGAACCTATGCCATGCTTCTCTGTCAACCCCAGATGGGGGTGGTAGGGGACAAAAAGAAATCATAGGACTTAGATTTTAAAGGATTCTTAAAGATAACCTAGTTCAATCTCTTTATTTTACAGGTAAGAAAACTGAGATCCAGAGAGAAAAAGCAACTTGCCCAAGGTCACATTGGTAGTAAATAACAAAGCCAGGATTTTAACCTAGGTTCTCTGACACCCAACTTGGCATTTTTGAAGATCACATTCATTGATGTAACATTCCCTTAGAAAATGCACAAATTTTAAGTACAAATCATATCTAACATTATTTCTGTAGTTGAGATTGAAAAGTACATTATGTAAGGAGATATAGTTGATTTGACCAACTCAATCAACAGAATTCTTTTTAAATTTTTATTTATTTTGAATTTACGAAATAACAAAGCATTTCCATAACATAATACAATAAAAGGGATGATTATATATGAACTTAAAATCAAAAATGCAAATATGCATAACTGGTTATTTCTTTTAAATACATAATAAAGTTATCATGTAAATTTCCCTTTTTTTTCCTTTCTTTTTTCTTGCCACCAGAATTCTTGCTCCTAGTATCATAGATCCTCAGAATGCAAAGTTACTAAAGAGATCATCCAGTCTTAGACCCGAGCTTCTGTTCATACAGCCTACTATCAAATTCATCATTTTTCTTTTTGGTAGCAGCCACACTATTGACTCATATAAGGTTCCAGTCCACTAAGACCACCATCTCTTTTGAGAGGCAGTATGGTATTGTGGATAAACTTTGGGCTTGGATATTAGAGGATATATTCATATCTAAAGTCAAATCCTTGCTTTGTGACCCTAGGTAAGTCACTTAAACTTTCTGAACCACAGTTTCCTCATCTATAATATAAGGAGGTTAGACTAAATGGTCTCTAAAGGATCTTCCAGTTCAGAATAGATGATCTATCACATACCACCCTCAATTTATCTTTTCACAATTGTTTCTTTTCTTTCTTTTTCTTTTTTTTTAACTGACTGCAGGACATTAACATCTATTCTTACAAAATTTCACCTTCTTAGATTAGTCTATCATTCTGTTCTTTCAAAATCCTTTTGGATCCCATTTTTATCATTTAGTGTTAGCTATCATTCCAAACTTTGTACATTCTATTAGTCAAATGCCATCTATGACTTCATAAGTGACTTTGAATTTTTTAATGTTGGCTAAAACAGTGTTATGGATAGAAAAGAATACAATGACACTTCCTTCCAGTTTGAACTAACTCTGCTAATTATCACTCTTTGGGTATGATTCCTAACCTACTTACTATACTATCATTCATCCCATTCATCTTTCCATAATGTCCATAAGGATATTGTGAAAGATTTTGTCAAATGCTTTGTTAAAATCTCCATATACTAATATAACCTCCATTACCCTGTTCTCCCATTCTACTAACCCTATTCAAAAAAAAAAGAAGAAATGAAATTAGTCTGGCAGACATGTTCCTATTATCTTTTCTTTTTAAATATAACTAACCCATCCTTTTAATAATTCGTTCTAGAATTTTGCTAGAAATTGGAGTCAGATTTATCAGCCTCTAGCTTGAAGAACACATCTTCTCTTTCTTTGAAAATTGTTGTATTTGCCTGTGTCTTATGCTATGGCACATCTCCTGTTCCCCAATAACTTTTCAGAGATCATTGATAGTGATTTCGCAATTACATTCCAAAGTCTTCATTACCCAGAGGTGTAGTCTGTCTGGGCTTAATGACTTGAACTCATTGAATGTAGTTAGGTGCTCTTTTTATCATCTCCTTAAAGCCTTCTTGGGTTTCACTTGCCTGTTAGCAATTTTATGCTATTTTTCCCAGTCTGGAGATAATTTTCTTGACTCAGAAAGCAAGCAAAATAGGAGGCGAGTAGTTTGACCTACTCTTGATCATCCAATATTACTGTCAACTCTACTCTTTCCCTTCCTTGACTTTCTTCTTACCCCAACACAACACAAAGCCTTTTGTGTTATCTCATTGCATCTCAGCTCACTTGGGGTTTTGCCTTTCTGACATACATACAAGACTATGCCATTCTTTAGAATTCATCTTCAACTACCTGATCTGGCTTCCATCTCCACTTAAAATCTGGGTTGGTCAATAACAATTTCTCTTTAATTCTTCACTTGAATCATTGTTTATGACACCAGAATTTCATTTTTGAGAGCATTCCAATCCTCTTAAACAGATTTCCCTTATAGGATTCAAAGGTCAGATTTCTATACATTTAAGGATTTTTTTCACGCTATTTGTTGCTGAAAACAATAGAAGTCATTTGTCTTCTTGGGGCATGTATCCAAGATACAATAAAGAATCTTCCAAGATTTATCAAAACAGATGAAAACTATTTACTTTTAATAATTATTAATGGAACCAACTAACAAAAGGAATCTAAAAAAATATCACCGATGATTAAAAAGTCTTAGAAAAGACACTGAAGACCATAGGGGAATAGGTTCTGTTTTCCTCACTGTTAACCATTGAAGGTAACAGATTCAGAAAAAAAATTCATTTTGGAGGTAAGCAGCTGACTGAGGAGGTAGTATCTGAGAATAGGATTTGGATTTTTGGATCACAGCTAGCAATATAGAGCTGATTCCTGGCAGAGATACTGGAGTGGTTTGTCATTTCCTTCACCAGCTCATTTTACAGATGAGGAAACTGAGGCAAACAGGGTTAAGTGACTTGCCCAAGATCACACAGCTATTAAGTATCTGAGGTTAGATTTGAACTCAGGTCCTCCTGATTTCAGGGCTAGAATTCTATCTACTGTGTCACCTACCTGTTTTAGCTTTTTTGTTTGTTTTTATTTTTAATAAATAAAAAGAATGTCTGTTTTGATTGAATACTTATTAAAATGTTTGTCTGAAAAAATAAAATTTACTAGTTGCACAGTCTAATGAAATGTGCTATCATGGTTATGACATAAGCCCTCATTGCCATGTATCTGAATGCTGATTTACAAAGGTATGCTGATAAATGTTTAGACTGGCTCTACTCTTTTGAGTTTAATCTGCATTATCAATATTTTCTCCATCATTTTCTTAAGTCTAGCCAATCAACAGAACAATAAGGGAAGTCTTGATCTGTAGTATTTGTTGATTTCCCCGGGTCTAAACATTGACACTGAAAATTTAACAATCTGCTCACACTCACGAGTCAGTCTGAACTTATATTGGCCTGCCCTTGTTCCATCTCTTTGGCTAATTGCCTCACTGGGCATGCCCTTCTCCATTGATTTCCTCTTCTCTTCCATCCCTTCTCCTTTGGATTTTCCAGTTCAGAAATCATAATATCATCAGATGAATTCTGTCACTGTGTTCTGACCAGGAGTGGAACTTTGCCCAAGGTCATGGAGGTGGGAAGGATTGAAGGATCATTCCAAAGAGCTAGGAGCTTTTCTCTAGAGTTCTTTTGCCATTGTGCTTATATCAATGGAGTACTCAGGCTGTCTGGCATCACTTGTTCTCATATCTTGATTGGTACACCTCCTTTTTCTCACCATCCATCTCTCTGATGATATTCTTTAGGTGGTTTTCCTATGCAATTTTTCATTGGTAAGAACCAATTCATACCACCATGTACCTCTTTATTATCTTTTGGGTGACCTGCAGCTTTAAATTCTTCATAATCTGTCATACTCTATACAGCATCAACAAAATAATATTGATATTAAAGAGACATCATTATTTATGGGAGAAAGTTAGGGTCTCTACTAGCATTGTATAATTTCCTATCCACAATCATCCTGCTGTCTTACTCTCCATTCATTTCTGTGCTCAGTTCATCATCTTACCACAGCACCTATATAAGAGATATGCACAAACGGTCCAATTCTGTGACTTGTACATTCAACTGCAAATCATAGTCTAGACAGTGCCCAGAACATAGTACATATTTAGTAAATGCCAGTGGATTGACTGAAAAAACAGTATTCTTTGGTCACTTCATTTTTTTTTTTCTCTGTAGTTAGGACCAACTCTTTCAAGTGATTATGGTCCTCATTTAGGAGATCTGCAACTGACCACTCCTAGGCAGGAGCTTACTATGTTCTTCAAGAACTGGGATTCTCTTCAGTAGATGCTATTCTTCTGAAAGTCAGAATCCCTTCTAATTCAGTCAAAAGTCTGTCAAGAAACCCAGGTACTTGGAAATCAACCCATATCTTACAATGTAAAAGCAAAAAAGACAACCCTTTCTCAAGCCTGAAGTTAACACAGCCAGAAATTTTTTCTAAATGAATGGTGCCCCAATTGTACACTCATCTGGCAAGGATGTGACAGTAGTCAAGATAGATTATGAAAGACACGCCAAGAAGGTGCTAGAATTAATGGAAAACACAGGGTTGATGCCATCAGCACAATGTCATCTGCAAAGAGGAGCATTTGGAAAACCTTGTCATCTATGGAGTATCCTTCTTCCATTTCAATTGTTCACTGGACACTCTCCAGGACAGCAGCAAGTGCATTTGGCAAGAAAATATATCCCTTAGACTCAGTTTTGGCTAGGGTGTTCATGTACTAAGTGGGGTGAAGTCAGCTTCTTAAGGAAGCTATTCGTGTTCTCCTCAGAATGACAGTTCTTGCTTTCCATGACCCAGTTGCCTTCTAGGATAGGGATAGAGGTTGAGGTTACCTATAACCTAACACAATCAATAGTTCTCTCTTTTGCACTTTTCAAGAAATCTTGTGTGATTCTGACACAGCCTAAGAAATGTATTGTTGGAAGAGCTATTAAGGTGGCATTTTGTTCACCTTCTAATTCCCCCCCACACACATACACACAAACTCCCAGGGGAGCTAAATGCTATGGATCCAGTGTAGTCCCAATCCTAGGGCAATTGGACATTTTGAGGTAGCAACTTGTTGTTGAACACAGGAATATTTTTAATACACAAGGGAGAGGTCTGCTGAGGGACTGGAAGAGGATGGATCCCATCAAGTCTGCCAGCCAAGCATGAACAAGAAAAGTGGAACAATGAACTACAACCATGCCCGCCCACCACACCACCTCAAGAGGAAGGGAGAAATCTCAGAGTCTCAAATTCTCTATACCCACCCCCTTGTCCCCTAACCCTACAGGAGGATGTGATGCATCATTTTTCTTCCCTCCCTGCACATCTCAAGTCAAGAGAACCTGTGTTCAAATATGGCCTCAGTTGCTTACCAAGAGGTGTGACTCTGGACAAGTCACTTAACCACTCTCATCCTTGGTGTTCTGATCTATTAAACAAAGATGATAGCAGCACCTACCCCATAATATTGTTTGGGTTTTTTTTTTTTTGCTTATTTGGAGGGGAGAAGGTTGGGGTTAATGACTCACCCAAGGTCACACAGCTAGTAAGTATTAAGTGTCTGAGACCGGAATTGAACTCAGGTCCTCCTGACTCCAGGGCCGGTGCTCTATTCACTATGCCACCTAGCCTCCCCCATAAGATTGTTATTAAGCTCAAATAAGATGATATGTGTAAAGTGCTTTGCAAACCTCAATGCACTAAATGTGTATGTTAGTTATTATTTAAGGGGAGAATTGGATTTGCCAAACAGTCAACACAATGGTGCCTCATTCAGGCTCTTCCTCACCACTTACCTAACTCCATTAGACCTGCCTCCTTTCCTCCATTCAGGCTGGCATAGGAGAACAGCTGATTGACATTCTCAGCATGCTAACTCTTGGCTCCCTTGTACCCATATGCTTCCTCCACTGCAGACTAAATCCTTGGTGGTTCTTTCATCTTTCTTCATATTGCCAACTGCTGGTCCTTTCATCATTTGCACGGCTCTTATGAACCCTCTCTAAGTCTTTCTGATCCCTTTTCAGTTGCAGAACTCCAAACTGGATTGAACAGTCAAATAAGAGTTTGGCTACTACTGAATTTTAGTGGCAAGGTTATCACATTCTCTCTCAATGTAATATTTTTATTTGTCATCTCAGCAGCATGGGAACTTTAAAAGAAATCACAGTCTACATTATATTAAGCCTTTCAGCTCTATCTTTCTCATTACTAATGTGGTTCAGTGGAAAGAAATCTGACTTGAGAGTCAGGGAATCTGGATTCAAATTCTGCCTCTGATGGTACTACTGTATGAGCTTGGCCAAGTTACTTTGCCTCTGTGGGTCTCAGTTTACATGTTTGTCAAAGGAGAGGGTTGGACTAGATAATCTATGAGATTACTTCTAGCTCTAAACTTCTAAACAGTTGGATTTTTCACCAGAGGTGTACTTCTCTCTTCTCCTGTGGATTTGTTGTTGTTATGACTTCTTTCCATCTTAGCGAGGTCATTTGAAATTTTAAGAATGTCCTATAGTGTGTGGCCACCCTCTCCCACTTAAGCATTATCCAAAAATTCAATTATAATACTTTCAAATACATCCAACCACCCAATAGTGACCATACTCTCTCCCTCCCCAAATAAACACTGAGCCAGGGAGAAAACTTTCTGCCAAGGTTGAGGAAGGGCATTCACGGGTTCTATAGCACTGTGTGCTTGTAGGGTTTATAGGACCCACTCCATAAAAAGGAATGTGTTCCCAGGTATTTCAGGAAAGCGTTTATGAGGCCACCCTTGAAAGCCCTTGATTTTAAGAGCTCAAACTCATCTGCTCTTCTCTGTATTCCAACAGAGACTTTATATACTGTTTTATAACAGCCCATGGACTCAGGAATAATTTTGCTATTCAAATGGTGACCATACATATTCTCAGCTCCTTCCTGCAGGTTATCAAAAACATTATTAAATGACATCGGTTTGGTACTAACTACTAAAGGATAATCAGACAATACCACTTTCTTCTGGACATTTTTATATTCCCCATACCAAGAATCTCTACTTCCAACCTTATTGTTAGAAGGTCAATGGACAAGGAAATTTGTTGCACACCTGGAAATTAGAAAATTACTCACCTACCTTTGACGTATATACCCTGAGAAAGAGGCTTGGGAGAAGAAGTATATTAAAAAAGAGGGAGAATACAGTCTAAGTGAAAGAAATTTGCTCTTAGCAATTCACATACAGAATAGCCAGACCAGAAATAGGATAGGATGGGATGGAATGAGGTGGGTTCCAAGATTCTGAAGGACTAAAATCACAACCATAAAAGTTTTTTGTTTGTTTGATATGTTAAGAAGTCTCCTCTGAAACATCACAAGCTAGGCAGCTGGTTTCCAAGGACTATATTAAACCAGAATTCTTAAAGTGTGTTCTAGTAACCCCCAGAGACCCTTTACAGGGGATCTCAGAAATCAAAACTATCTTCATAATTATACTAAGATGTTTTGAGCTCTAATACAGTAAATATTGATATATATGACCTATATAAACAAATGGTTTCTGGAGGGGATTCTTAATAATCTTTAAGAGTATAAAGGGGTCCTAAGATATTAAAAATTACTTTGAAAACCACTGCATTAAATCAATGCCCATGAAGTATGGGCATTCCAGACTTGGGTGAGTATGATCTCATGCAGATGTTTAGGTAACTATGGGAAGGAAATTAACACATTCAGGTCATGTATCTGGGAGGTGGGAGGAGAGGGTTGTTCAGTAGTGGAAAGCATTGATAAAAAATCCAGTCACTCAGGTGTTTCTGACTCATTTATTAACATTTTTTCACATTGTACAGTTGATCAGAATTTACATACAGAGATTGGATATTTTGATAGACCAAAAATCAAAGCAGAGAGACAGAACATTCAATTCCTTGGTTATACATGGAGATGGATTCATGAATATGGGATTGAAGTTGATCAAAAGTATTCCTACATTATATTATCAGGGAAAAAGCCAAACCCTCAAATGACCAGTGCCTCTCAAAAAAAAAAAAAAAGCAAATAAAATAACAGCAATAAAACAGAAGTTAAAGAAATAGTAAGATTAACCAATGTCTCTTTGGGACAGCTAGGTGGATCAGTAGCTAGAGTACCTGGTCTGAAGTCAGGAAGACTCATCATCTTCCTGAATTCAAATTCAGCCTCAGACACTTACTAGCTGTGTGACCCTTGGCAAGTCATTTAACCTTGTTTGCCTCAGTTTCCTCATCTGTAAAGTGAGCTGGAGAAGGAAATGGCAAAACACTCCAGTATCGTTGCCAAGAAAATCCCAAATGGGGTCACAAAGAGCCAGAGAGGACTAAAAAGTGACTAGGGAAAAAAAAAACTGTCTCTCAAATAGTCTCTCAAATTCCAAACTGAATGAAATAAAACAACCTGATTAAATTCTTAGCAAGCAGCTAACTTCTCATTCTTTGTTCCTGGTGTCAGGACAAGAGGATATAGATTAAACTACAGAGAGAGATTTTAATGACATGACTCCTACTTTCAAGGAACTTACAATCAATCTGAATCAAGGAGGCTTAAACCCACAAACTATTAAGTAGCAATGTAAAAGTGAAATAATAATATAATATAATCAAAAGACATCTCACCCATAAGATAGCATTTCATGAATTTGATTTATATCAGACAAAGGACTTCCTGAATGGAAGTGTTTTCAAAGTTTATCATACAATTTTCCCTAGATAGAATGACTAACTTAGGTCAGAAATGGTCATATACAGGACACCTAAAAGTTGTACCTGTGAATCAAACAATAAACCAATCAACAAGCATTTATTAAGGACCTCCTACTTACCAGTCACTTTGCTAGGTGCTAGCAGTACAAAGACAAAAATAGTTTACATCTTAATCTGGAAGATAACTGATATGCAAATATAGCAGATAATAGTATATAGTATATAATAGTGTACTATATATATAGCATATAATATATATTATACATAATATGTAATAGTATAATCAAAATATATATATAGCATATAATAGTATAATCAAAACAAACAAAACAGGTATGAGGTAACCTTCGAGAGGAAGGTAGGTACTAGTCGAGGAAGGGTCTTAAGCCGAAAGTGGGAAGGTGGAGCTTGAGTTGAGTCTTCAAGGAAACCAGGGGTTCAAAGGGCAAAAGTGGAATGGATTTGAGGCATGTGGTGTGGTCAATGCAAAGAGAGGTGAAATGTCCAGGTTGTATAAATGCTAGGTTGTCAGGGTTCCTGGGGATCTAGGCTGAGCTTTCTGAATCTCTGAAACTGCAGGTGTAACCCTAAATTCAAGCCTGGGGCCATTTGTATAAGTTTATCTACATATCAGCTGCTTTCCAAAGTCTTCTTTGCACACTTCTGAAGTATCTCCTAGAAAGGAGCCTGGAGCCCTGTGTGTTTGCTACCAAAAATGAAAGCCAGAAGGTCTCTCCCGCCCCAAGTTCTCACCAACTCTGTACCTCTTAATGAACTGAATAATTAATTTCTCCACAAATGATGTGTCTTTATAAATTCATCACATTTGAACCCTCAATTACACAAGCAAAACCTGGAGTTCTGTTCGTTGACTGGTCCTCTTGTTATCTGGGAAAGGAGGGAAGCTTATTAAACCTGCCATTTTGTTTGGGGAATCTGATCCTGATTCTGGGAATTTGGGAATCTGATCCAAAGCTGATCCTTTCCCTCTAGATAAAAGACACTTGATATTCATTCATGAAGCATTTACTAAATAAATACCTACTCTGTGGGGTGCAAAATGCAAGTTGCTAGGTATACAAAACCAAAAATGTAAGTCTCTTCTGAAAGAATTAACTTTCTATTGGGGAGAAGCAACTTATACACTGAAAATTAAATGAAAAATACAAAGTAGAAATCAAGTCATTTTCCAGGATGTAGCACACTACTGGGAGATGGAGTTAGGGAAGGGACACCAGATAAGTTTTAAAGAGAACTAATGATTCTATGAAGACTAGATGGAAAGAGGGTAAGGGGAGGGACATTGTAGGGAGGGAAGGGGGGAGAAAGTGAGGGATGGAAAACAATAACCTGTTCAGATACCCAGAGGAGGGGAATTAAATGTGGTATATGGGGAACAGCAAAAAGGCCAGTTTAATTAAAATTTAAAGTACGTGATGGAGAATGATATTCAGTAAGCCTGGGAAACAGATCAACTTTTTCCATGCTCCAAATAACAAGCAGTATTCCCACCCCATTGCTTGCTGGTTACTGCACACTCTTTAAGTAGCTTAAGGTATTTTCCCCAGCTTTATTCCTTCTACCTGGTTCCAGGATTGAGTCTAAAAGGTAGGCAGGTGACCAGAAGATCAAGAAAATAGCAGTCTGCTCCCTTCCACAGCAGGATAGGGAGTTTCAATTGAGGCTGAGAAAGATCATCATTTGTCTAATAGAATTTGCATAACATTTCATCTTAAGGCAAGGGAGTGGAGGACTAGAATGCTTACCTAACTCTATTCACATTCAACAGATAATTATTGAGTTCCTACTAAGTGAATAACACTATTCAAGACCCTTTGAGGTTCCTGCACTCCAGCTGGTGATCTTGTTAGGAAGACAAAATGCACACATATACACATAA
This sequence comes from Petaurus breviceps papuanus, assembly GCF_028583685.1. Taxonomy (NCBI): domain Eukaryota; kingdom Metazoa; phylum Chordata; class Mammalia; order Diprotodontia; family Petauridae; genus Petaurus; species Petaurus breviceps. Next base: position 989,654 of record NW_027187299.1, on the reverse strand, counting down.
AAAGTTAAACAATAACACACTCAGGAAATGTGAGAGATGCCATGAGGCATAATATAATGTAAGTGCCAAACAAAAAGTGCCTGCAGCAGTTGCTATGAATTCAGAGGAGGGAGACTGATTACATGAAATACACAATAAATACTGGAGAGGAAAAAGATCCCTAAGCAAAGACTGAGACAGAAAGGGAAAAGAACTTGAAGATTTTCTGCATCCTCAAAAATATATGTCCCCTCTGAATATAGTGTGGCTTTAATAACAATACCTTATGGGGCAGCTAGGTGGCGCAGTGAATAGAGCACCCAGCCCTAGAGTCAGGAGGACCTGAGTTCAAATCTGGCCTCAGCCACTTAACACAAAACCTAGCCCTGTGACCTTGGGCAAGTTACTTAACCCCAATTGCCCTCCAAAAAGCAAAAAAACAAACAAACAATCAATCAAATAACAATACCTTACATGTGAATAGTACTTTGTATTTTTCCAAGTACCTTTGAATTAATGATATTTGATCCTCACAACTCAAGCAGTTAAGTAGGGCAATATTAATATTTAATTTTTAATATTTATCTTAATTTCTCAATGTTTTCAATGAAGATCAGATATAAACAGGGACAAGTCATGACCTTGCTACTATTCTTTTTTTTTTTTTTTGCTTTTTTTTTTTTGGAGGGCAGTTGGGGTTAAGTGACTTGCCCAAGGTCACATGGCTAGGTTTTGTGTTAAGTATCTGAGGCCAGATTTGAACTCAGGTCTCCCTGACTCCAGGGCCAGTGCTCTATTCATTGTGCCACCTAGCTGCCCCTCCATGCTACTACTCTTTCATAATTAATGTTCATAAGAATCATAATTCTTCCATAATTGGTGTCCAAGTAGAAAAGAAAACTGCTTTGTGTAATTAAATAATCTCGTCTTCTGTAGAGTAACTGGAAGTACCTTTAGGATAACTTTAGTAAAAGACAGGATGATAGGAATGTACTTTGTCCTGTTCTCACATGGTATATTTGGCATAGTGATATATATTAAAAAAATATATATTGTTCTCAAATTTTTGTGAATTAATGAGATATCTGGGGTAGGGATGAAGGAGAGCATTATGGGCAACAGTTCTATCTATAAGAATCCCCTGTTTCTAATACAGCTTACTTACAAACTAATATATACTATTTCTAATACAGTTTACTAATTTACTTTCTAATACAGTTTACTAATTTAATTTCTAATTAAATTTAATTCAATTCTAATACAGTTTACTCACAAAATTCTCAAAGATATTTTGGACTTTGAATTTGTAGTGAAATTTGCCACTATTTAGTTTATAAAGTGAGTTTCCAATGTATAATTCTAACTATCAATGATATGTTATGGAATTTCTAACACTTGATTACATAATCTTCATTGATTGACCCTTTAAAGACAACCATTTTATAATTTCTTGTAGAATGACCTAATTCTAAATCACTGTCATAAACCCCCTCCATTTCTATAAAGAAACCTGCATGGCTAAAGCATTTTTCAATGTGTCTTTGTCAGCATACTGTTGGTTGAGTTCATGTGGATATCTCCCAGGGAGTGCCTTTTGATTCCACTCTTGAATCTTAGCCTCTTCAAAGGCTCTATCTGGAGATAAAACATCTTAGTCACATTCAACAAACTCATTGGTATATATCTGTTGTCAGCTTTTACTGTTGCATTGTGAAATGAAGTCTGTTTGTTTCAAAAGCATTTCTGTAAACTCTTAACCTGTTTATCTGAGAACATTAATCAATCCCACAGAAGAAATGAAAACCATTTGGGAACAGGACATGCCATCCCTTTTATCCTAAATGCTGCTGGAATTGTTCCAAAGATGCCTTCAGTGAGTCTATAGAAGCTAAGCTCATAACCCAATACTCTTATTCAATTACCAAAATGCAGTCATGTCATCCACTTATATAATAGGGTACAAAACATTAAAGAAGGAAGGAAACAAACATTTACTAAGCCCCTACTCTGTGGCAGGTACTATGATAAGCACTTTAAAAATATTATCTCCTTTAATCCTTGCAATAATCCTGAATAGTAGTTGAGGAAACTGAATAGTTTGGAAACTGAGGCAGGCAGAGATTAAGTGATTTATCCAGGGTCACAGAGCCCAGATTTAAACTTGGCTCTTCCTCACTCCCAGACCAGTTCTCTAACCACTGAACCAACAGCTGCCTTCTATCTACATTGTACATATCTTACATGTATAATTTTTTGCTTGTATATTCTCCATTAAAATGTAAGCTCCTTTAGAGCAAGGATCATATTTTTGCCTTTCTCTGTATCCTCAGCCCTGGGCATAGTCCCATAGCACTTCATAAATACTTGCCTATTAACCAAATCCTGCTTCAGTCTTCTTTCTATTACGCTATGCTGCCTTTAAAAAAAAAAACTTAACCCCAAATCACCAGCTTTCCTGAAAAAAAATCTTTCATCAGTTTTCTTTTTTGGGGAGGGGGGAGGGGTTCTGTATTCCCCCACTGATTCCTGCTGGATACATTCCCATTGAAGACTATATACTGGTTCCCACTACTTCCTTCAGCTGATGACTTTTTTAATATCTTTGAGAGGGGAACTCTTTGTCTTACTGAAAACAATAGTGCCCAATAAAAAGAATAAACAGTAATATAGGGAAATATGGTGACATGACTTAGAAATACTTGACTCCAAGTGAGTAGAAACAATTATAAATTCAGGATACACATCAGACACTGCACAGCTGCATCAACAGTATCTATAAGGGAAAAAAATTAAGACTGTACAGGAAGCCTTTGGCTACAGAAGCCAGGTACCTGAATCAGCCAAGATTTGGAATGAAACCATTTCACAATGTTCATGCTAATACAATGCTTGCAATAGTCCTTAATTTCCACTGAGATTTTCCCATTGAATAACAGCTGTAGACGATTCATAGGAAGACAGGGGTTTGAGCCACATCCTTTGAAAGTATTCATTTAGAAATGTTATGCTGCCCTTTGCTTTGAGGGCACAATAAAGGAATGCATCATACTTTAAAAGGCCGACGTAGATATACTTATGTTTTCATATTAGGCACATCACCACAATACCAAATGGTTGAGAAAAATAAAGTTATTATAATAGAAGAGCAGGAAATATGCTTCTTGGGGATTAATGTAAGAGGCCAGAGAGGAGAGACATCTTTGATTTATACATAAGAGAACAAGAAGTAAGTAAAAGTTACTAAGTCTAAAAGTATCCAAAAGGTTTGCAAGTTTATTATGTTAAAAAATATATATATTCCCCCAAGATGGCACCGAAGGAGAAGAAGGAAGCTGTTATCCCCCCCAAGACAGAAGCCAAGTCCAAGGCTTTGAAGGCCAAGAAGGAGGTGCTGAAAGGTGTCCATAGCCACAAAAAGAAGAATATTCGAACATCCCCCACCTTCCGGCAACCCAAGACACTGAGACTTTGAAGACAACCCAAATACCCTCAGAAGAGTGCCCCTTGGTGAAACAAGCTCGATCACTATGCCATCATTATGTTCCCTTGACCACTAACTGTTCTATGAAGAAGATTGAGGACACCCTAGTCTTCATTGTGGATGTCAAGGCCAACAAGCATCAGATCAAGCAGGCTGTAAAGAAGCTGTATGACATCCACGTGGCCAAGGTCAACACACTGATTTGGCCTGATGGAGAGAAGGCCTATGTCCGTCTTGCTCCAGACTACAATGCTTTAGATGTTGCCAACAAAATTGGAATCATCTAACTTACTGTGTCCAGCTGTGTCCCATTCCACCTACAATAAAAAGTTTTCCAGAATAAAAAAAAAAAAAAAAAAAATATATATATATATATATATATATATATATATATATATACCTTACTGTTTAACATATGAGTCGCCTATTAGGTTACCTCAATGACTCAATCTGAGTGAAAAATATGAACTAATATGTCATTGACCATACTTTTTTGGACAACTTTTGTGCCTGGTTCCTTTAATATATACAACAAAATATAGCTTGTCTATTTGCCCTTCATGGCCTACAAGTGAGTTATTAATCACAATACTGTGTTAAATATCTCTTGCTCAGGGACCTCATTAACTCCAATGGATTTGATTGTCCTCCATATGCAGATGACTCCCAAATCTATATCCCAACCCACATATCTCTCTTGAACAAGATCTTGCCCAGGTCTTCAGATGGCTCATCTGTACCTATATGTCCTGTAGTTATCCAAAATGAAACTCTAGTCATTCCATTACATCTAGAATCAAATGCAAATTCACCCCTTCTGAAATATTGCAATAACCCACTAATTGGTCTACCTGACTCTCCACTCTCAACCCTCTCCAATGCATCTTCCACATATTCCACAGTCAAATTGCTATTCCTTAAGTATTGTTCTGACCATGTCATTCTCCTACTCAAAAAGTTCTATTGGCTCCAAAGACATAATTATATGTGTGTATATATGTGTGTGTTTACATACATGTATGTATGTATGTATTGTGTGTACACATATGTATATGTTGTATTGTAGAGAGAGAGGTTTTTTTTTTTAATTTACTTATCTATGTATAATGGGGTCTGGCACAGTATGCGTGACCAATATGCCACTGTGGAAGAGGTTGGGAAGTAAGTTTCCAGAAGGGCATGATGGATTCCACCTCCTATATCCATATCTTCTCATAGGCTATATCCCACTCCTAGAATGTACTCTCTTTTTACTTCCAACCACTTAGAAACTCTGATTTCCTTCAAAATTCATTTAAAATGCCACTTCTTACATGATACCTTTCCTGATTCCCCTAGCTTCTAAAACTGACCCTATAAATTATCTTGTGTTAATTTTGTATATGATTCTTTTTATCTATATCTATATGTACATGCATATAGATACATACGTGCATACATACACATATACATGGAGAAAGAGAGTACATATCTTCCCCTATGGAATAGAACATGCACACACACATACTTTGTGGGAAGAGACTTTCATTTTTATCCTTCTATTACCAGAACCTAGCCACAGCGCCTGGCATATAATAGGTGCTTAATAAAAAAACGTTCATTGACTGAGTTAAAAAACCTAGAGTACTTCAGGAGCATCTACTCACCGGGACAACCAGGCATGAAAACACACATGTGTTGAAAAGAAACTTAGATTTGGATTCCATAGAGCTCCAAGGACTACCAATGTGATACTCTTCAGTGTGACCTTCCCTTCCTCAGAAGATAGAGCTATAATTGGCTGTTCTGAAGTAAGAATCATGAAAGACATCTTCAAATCAACTTTAAAATTCATGGTTTTAAAATAATAGAAGACAAATTCAGTTGAAGGGGAAGGGAAATAAGTAGCTATGTTGGTTCACAGATGGTTATCATTAACTATGCTCCCTCCCTTGGTAGTTTCCTCTTTTTAACTAATTATCCCTGCTAACTGGGTTTCAACATTGTTTTTGGTAGCTGTGTTTTGCCATTTTGTTTTTGGTAACTGTGTTTTGCCATTTCATTCTCCAGCTCACTTGACAGAGAAGGAAACTGAGGCAAACAGGGTTAAGGATCTGCCTAGGGTTATACAGCTAATAAGTGTCTGAGGCCAGATTTGAACTCCAAGTCTGGTGCTCTATCCACTGTCCCACCTGTACCAGAAAGATCATGTATGTGTAAAGTGCTTTGTAAACTTTGAAGTGTTATGTAAAGTTTGGCTATTGTTATTACTTAGGTTTTTTTTTTACAGTTCTTCACACCTACCCTGTACTTCACTCTTCTTTCTGAATGATACTCATTTTATCTAACGAAGTGGTGAGATGGGCAACCTATAGATCAGTAGATAGATAGATGATCGGTAGATAAATAAATGGGTACATAGATACATAGGTACAATCAGGTTCAGTCTCAGCTGTTTCAGTCATGTTGAACTCTTTCATGAACCCCTTTGGAGTTTCTTGGCAAAGATACTGGAGTGGTTTGCCATTTCCTTCTCCAGCTCATTTTACAGATGAGGAGACTGAGGCAAACAAGGTTAAGTGATTTGCCCAGGGTCACACAGCTGGTAAAGGTCTGAGGCCAGATTTGAACTCAAAAAGATGTCTTCTTGACTCCAAGCCCAGCACTCTATCCACTGTGCCACCTAGTTGCCTAGATAGATATAGATATCTTGGATAAACACTGAAAATGGATAATAAGAAAGGCCCAGAATTAAACAGAAGAAAGGAGACTGGATTGATTGCATAATTGTCTTAATAATCCCAAACTTCCCCCTGAAAAAAAAAACTATCTTTGTAATAACAGTATTCTACCAGCATTTTGTATGACTGTGATTCATAGGATGCAAGAATCTCTGAAGAATGAAAAATGAGAGTCATTCAGAGGTCCTTGCACATACAAGGCACTCAATAAATGCTCATTTAAATGTACTGGACTGAATTACCACTCCCAATTGGCTTGCCTCCTGCAAGCCTATCTAAGTTCCTTCTCCCATAATTTTCCACCATTGATCTTTCTTGCCCCAGTAACTTTTTGGAATTCAGGCTCTCTGGATCAAATAAAAGTAACACACTCTAGTAGAAATGATTGAGCAAAATCTAGAAATCAGTTTATGGAACTTCAAGAAGTAACACCAAAGTTGCATTCTATTTGTCAGCCTGGCCAAAGTCTTTGAAAGTGTCAACAAAAAATAGATTTCTGCCAAATATTTTATAGACTCTTTTCTTGTCGTTGAATAGATACTGATGACTTGTGTCCTATCCATTGCTTTAATTTCACTTTTACCACATGCCTGGCACAACTCCTCTTCCAGTGATATATCCTTCGTGCATTTCATTAGTATAGTTCTTTATTCATAATAATTCTATTTTCATAATATACCGTTTCATTGGCCAGTGTTGGAGACTGGAAATCCATGATTTGTAGTTACCCTGCATCCCTGGAAGAATATCAGTAATAAGAAGATAGGCCTTTTGTTTCAGAGAGAAAGTTTGGGTTGCTGAGTAATCTAGCCTACTCTCCTCCTCCTATTCAAATCTGGACCTAACTCAATGTTTACTGCATTCTCTGCCCAAGATGTATATATTGAAAGACAAAAATTATGGGTTGCCCTTGCAACTGCAAGTCATAGCGTAGACAACAGGCCTTCTTCATCCACTTGGTTTTTCCTAGGTGGAAAGTTAGATCAAAATTCTTTGCATGAAGAAAGATCTTCTCTAGAAGGTGCTTCAGTTTCCTCGTGCCTGATTAAATAGCAAAATGTAATCTATGAAAAGGCTTTATTTTTGATAAAGATTTTGTCCTCCATCATAGTGTCCCTTTGGCCAAAGGTTCATTTTGATGAACATATGTCTTATTAAATCATTTAATTCAATACTAAAATTAGTTATTAGGAAAAAAACTTCCTGATAATTAGAATTATACAAAACTGGCAATGTACCTTGAGAGGGAATGAGTTTTCCCTCAACAGAGATCATCATGCAAAAATTGGATGACCATTTATTGGGTATGTTATAGTAAGTGTGCTTCTTTTTGATTATGGATTGGTTTAGATAGCTATGGAAGCTCCATTCAACTCTTAACATTCTGTGATCTATAATAACTAGGAGTCATCAAAGTTATCTCTGTTGTTACATCTTTCTTGGAATCTTATATGATTTTGCATGGATTTTGCATACAAATGCATGGGAGATATCTTGTTGAGACAGAGACTTTAAGGAAACTTTTGGTTCTAACAAATTACAACCAGGAAAGTACAGTCATAGAAGCATGGTAGATAAAAATGTCCAGGAGGAAGGGATGGTGTACAATGCCAAAAACTGCAGAAAGATCAAAAGAAATGAGGACTGAGAAAAGAACATTATAAACACATTCATAAAGTCAGAAGGTGCTGAATATGTGGACATATAAGAACATCACAAAAATGAAATTAATTATATTGTATCAATCAGTCAATTAACATTTATTGAGCACCTACTAGATGCCAGGAACTATGCTAAGCACCAAGGATACCAAAAAAAAAAAATCTTGCAACTCAAAGTTAATGGGAAACAACATGTAAACCACTATGTATAAACACAATACATATATAAACTACATACACACACAGAATAAATTAGAGCTTTCCTCAGGAGGAAGGTATTAAGTAGGACTGGGAAGGGCTTGTTGTACAAGGTGGGATTTTAGTTGGGATTTAAGGAAGCTAGAAGAGCTAGGAGACATAGATGAAGAGGGAAAGTATTTCAGGCAAGGAGAAAGTCTGGAAAACTGTTCAAATTCAGAAGGTAGAGTGTTCTTTTTGAAGATCAGCAAGGAGACTAGTGTCACGGGGTAGTGGTGTATGTGGAGGGGAGTAAGGATAAGAAGACTAGAGAGACAGGAAAAGTCCAGGTTACGAAGATCTTTGAAAACCAAACAGAAGATTTTAGAATTGATCTTGATGGTAATAGGGACTCAGTAGAGTTTATTGAACAGATGTACATTTTAGAAAAATTGGTTGGATAGTTGAGTGAAGGATAGATCGAAGTAGGGAGAGACTTGAGGCAGGAAGACCAACCAGCAGGCTGTTGGAATAGTCCAGGCTTAATGTGTTGAGGGCCTGCACCTGAATGGTTGCAATATCAAAGTAGAGAAGGAGACACATGTGAGAGATGTTCCAAAGGTAGAAATTATAGGACTTGACCATTGATTCAAAATGAGGGGAGGAATGAGAGAGAGTGAGGAGTTGAGGATAACACTTCAGTTAGGAAACTGGTAATCAGGAGGATTGTAGTACCCTTGACAGTAATAGGGAAGGTAACAGAGGTGAGAGTTAGGGGTGGAAAGATGAGCTCAGTTTTAGAAAGGTTGAGTTTAAGATGCTAAAACTGAACTGGTAAGTTTAAGATATCTGGGGTAGTGGACAGAGTGCCAGGCATGGAGTCAGGAGGACTCATCTTCCAGGGTTCAAATCTGGCCTCAGACACTTCTAAGCTATATGACCTTGGGCAAGTCATTTAACCTTGTTTGCCTCAGTTTCCTCTTCTGTCAAATGAGCTGGAAAAGGAAATGGCAAACCACACCGGCATCTTTGCCAAGAAAACCCCAAATGGGGTCACAAAGAGTCAGACACAACTGAACACAATGGAACAATAACAAAAATGAGTCTGAGATGTCTACAGGTCATTCAATTCAAATGCCTAAAGGTAGTTGGAGATGAAAAAATTGGTTACTGATGTGAGAGTCACTTCAGAATTAGATGTCTGTCCACACATATCTGATGCTATAACTCAGCAGTGACTGATTAAAGTTCAAATTTAACTTGAAATTTTAAGGATTAAGATGAGAAGACACTGTGTTAAATTATAATAGCTGCAACTATCTTATTTAAACAAGATGCTGCATCTGAAAAATAAGAATGCATAAAGACATTGATTCTAATGATCATCATTTCTTTGAGAAGTTTAACTGCTCCCCCAGCACTATAGAACCCTTGTGTCTCTTTATCAGTCAGAAATGTCCCTGATGGTCCAGCATCTTATCTTTGAAGGAGCCAACAGGTGGCATTGATCTTATCACTACTTACTCCTATGTGGGAGTCTTCCAACATGGAAAGATGGAGAGTATTGTTAATTACCAGAGAAGCAAGGTCATCCAAAACTATGACATTTTCACTGACACAGAACATTTGATTTGTGATATTTTAAAAAATCAAGTTGCAATAAATTCCAACATGTTTTTAATGCCAAATGTCTGACTGGCCTCAGATTTGATGATGCTGTTGTATAGGCAGGCATGAATCATTGACCAATCACAAAGCTGAATGACACAGGCAGGCCAAAGATTCAAGTGGAGTGTGAGGGGAAGACCAAAGACTTCTATCCATGGTCCTGACAGAGATAAAGGGAATTACAGACGCTTATCTTACTAAAGACTTATCAATGTTGTTTTTACAATACCATTACTACTACGATACTAGAGTACCAGTTACTACTTCAATGCCTTCCAATATCAAGTCAGCAAAGATGCTAGAACAAAAACTGGTCTATAAATCATGAACAATACACAGTTCCTGGCACATAGTAGGCACTTAATAAATGTTTGCTACCTGTCTTCTGGTCAAATCAACTTTCAATGTTATTGCTTGTAGCTTGGACAAGAAGATTTGCCCTGAAAGAAATGTGTTGCTTTTTGATCCTAGAGGTAGCATTTTTTATGTCACTGCTGAAGATAGAATCTTTGAAGTCAAGTTCATAGCTGGAGACATCCACTCAGGTGGGAAAAACTTTGACAACCACATAGTAAGCCATTTCACTGCCTAAAGTACAGTTATCCCTTCCACGTTGTGGGGGCAAGGGACATGGTGCCCCATAATTTGGAAAATCCATGTAAAAACTTTTGGCCCTCCCTCCATAACAAAGAAGTCTGTATTTTTATGGTATTAAAAGATAAAATATATTGACATTATACATATATTTTATGCATTTCTGAGTTTCTAAACTTTTTCTGTATCATTTGCTGGTCTTTGGTTATCGTCTGTGACTTCTGCAAAGCTCCCAAACAATTCCTATGTAATTTCTTATTCTGACCCATGATATATACAAACCATGATGGGGAAACATCATAACATGGAAGGGATAACTGTATAAGCATCAAAAAAAAACCTCAATTAATACAAAAAAAGACAGTTTGCCACTATCACACTGCTTGTGAAAGTATAAAACATACTCTTCTAGCAAGCAAGTCAGTATTAACATTGACTCTCAATATAAAGGTAATGGCTTCTATACTTATATCACCCCTGCCTGGTTTGGAGAGGTGAATATCTCCTTGTCCCATGGAACACTGGGTCTTTTGGAAAAGGCCCTATGGGATGCTGTTTTGGGCCAGATCACAGGTGGAACTGGGAAGACATGGGTTAACCCCACACATTCAATACCAACTGATACTGTTGTGAGCAACATAGCAGTAGTGAAGGCCTGGGACAGCTGGGGTTCCTTTACCCCAAACTGAATTGATCTACAACCCAACTGTGGACCCTTTGGACAAGCAAAATATAAAGGTAATTTTTAGGACTTAGGCTGGAAGCTCCTAAAACTCCCAAGATCTTCCTTGCAACTGGTTTTTAATCTCTTTGCCAGAGGCTTTGATCATTCTGAGGTGCCTCTAACCACCTTGAGAACTGCTTCCATCTGGGGGTATTGGAATATGTCTTTAGTAAAAGGCTGCTTTTTTGGATCCCTCAGGTTCTGTGTCATCTAATGAGTGAAAAACAGAACCACAACTGGAAGAGATGCTAAGCTGGCCAAGTTGCAGATCCAAAACATTGTCATAGCAGGTGGATCCATTAACATGTCCAAGATCCAGAAATTCCTGGGGGACCCAGACACCCAGCCCAGTGAGCTCACCCAGATTTATGAAGGTGAGGGGGCAGTGACCAAAGACAGTCATCTCCTTGGCAAGTGTGAACTCAAAGACACTTTCCCTCCCACTCCAGCTGCTGAGGTATCCCTCAGATTGAAATGACTCTTGACAATGATGCAAATGATGTCTTCAATATTTCTGCTTTACATAAAAAAGCAGGCCTTCTCAGAATAAGATAACCATCACCAAAGACATGGGTCATTTAAGCAAAGAAAGGTGTGTGACTGTTCCAGGAAGCTGAGTTATAAGACTAAAACTTTGTGGAGTTGTGAACTAGTTCAACCATTTTGGAAAGCAATTTGGAACTGTGCCCAAAAAGTTTTGAAATCATGCCTACCCTTAGAACAAGCAATGACGCTAGTAAGTCTATACCCCACAGAGATCAAAGAAAGAGGAAAAGGTTTCATATGTACAAAAATATTTATAGTAGCTCTTTTTGTGGTGGCAAAGAATCGGAAACTGAGAGGATGCCCATCAATTGCAAAATGGCTGAGCAAATTATGGCATATGAATATGATAGAATACTTTTGTGCTATAAGAAGTAATAAAGGGATGGGGTGGCTAGGTGGTGCAGTGAATAGAGCACCACCGGCCCTGGAGTCATGACGACCTGAGTTCAAATCTGGCCTCAGACACTTAACACAAGACTAGCCATGTGACATTGGACAAGTCACTTAACCCCAATTGCCCTGCCTTCCCCCCTCCAAGAAAAAAAAAATAAGTAATAAAGGGGATGGTTTCAGAAAAACCCAAGTTGTATGAACTGATGCAAAGTGAAGTAAGCAGGACCAGGAAACCAATTTATACAGTAACAGCAATATTTCAAAGATAATCAACTTTGAAAGATTTAGTATCTCTGGTCAACACACTGACTAACCACAGCTCCAAAGAAGTCACGATGAAACAAACTATCCCTTTCCATATAGAGGATACAGTGTACAAACTGAAGCATATTTTATTTCCTTCTTTCTTTCCTCTCTCCCCCTTTTATCTCTTCTTCCCTTCCTTTCTTTTTTCTTTCTTCCTTTCTTTCATTTTGTTTTGGATGGCTAACGCAGGAACTTGTTTTGACTTGACTATACATATTTGTAATGGGTTTTGTTTTTCTTGCCTTCTTAATAATAGGGAGAGAAGGGAAAGCTAGAATTTAAAACTGAAAATTTAATTTAATTTAAAAATAAATTAATATAAGGTTGAAGATAAGAAGTTAAGAGATGAGGTGTCTTCCAAAAGCTCCTTTGAATCAAATGCTTTCAACATAAAGTCCATAATGGAGGATGAGAGATTTCAGGATAAATTGGTGATGAAAACAAAAAAAATCTTTGACAAATGAATAAAATCATGAACTGGCTAGAAAAGAACCAATATAGCAAAGAGGAGATTTATTTAGGTACAAACTGTACTAAATGGTCTCTGAGGTCCTGTTGAACTCTAAAATTTTGTGAATCTATGTAACTAAATTGTATTTACCTTCAGGGCCTGCCCAGGAGGCCCAGCATGATTTCAGGATCCCCAAATAATCTTTTTTCCTAAATCATTTCCCTGTTTGCTAGTGCTAAAATTCCTGTTAACAAAAAAACCACCTTTCATTCCACAGGAAAAAAAATAGCTTAAAATACAAATTCCGGTTGAAGTAAGGCTTTAGGCTGAATGAATCTCAGTTTCAAAGTCTGCAATCCATCAATCAACAAATGCAAATAGCTGATAATAGATTCTTCCTGGTTTGGACAAAGAGAGGCTGGGCTCAGAAATAGGAAGGCATTCAATGCCTAAATGGCGAGAAGGGTTATGACTAAGGTGGTAAAGAATGTAAAAGAAGTTAGACACAGAAGGCAAACTCTACTATGGGAGGAAAACCTTAAAAACAATCTAGTCCAATTCCTTCATTTAAAAACTTCCTAAAAATTACAGATTTGCCTAGGGTAGGCCCTGTTTACCTTCAAATAGGTGGAGGCAAATAGAAGTTGTGCACAGAGGTATTTTTGTCATGTAGTTGCAACTCTGCTTCCTGAAGTTTTAGGGTTTTGTTTGGGGCGTTTTTTATTATTTTAAAAATTCAATCGACTTTACATAAAAGAACTTTATTCCCAGGGGATTTGTTCATTGAAGCATCTGTGCATAGTACAAAGCTAGTGTTCTTCCTAGGAGAAATTAATCTGGTATGTGAAGATGGAAAAAAAAGATATTTTGACCTATTTCCCCTCTTTTTTTTTTTTAACAAGATCTGTGATTTCATTGATATAAGGAGTTTTGAGATGTAGCCTCTTTCACATTGGCATGTTCTAGTCTTAGAGGATTGTCTAGAACATTGAGAGCTTAACTAACTTTCCCAGGGTCATATAGCAAATATTTGTCAGAGGCAAACCTTTGAACCCAAGTATTCCTGACCCTGACACCAATTACTTACTCCACACTGCTTGATTCTGGTATGAATGCTTTTTGTTCATACTAAAATGCATTTTGGTGTGACCATGTGTCTGTCCCTTAACCTAATGGAGAATGTACACCTACATAAAACAATGCAGCTCAGTTTTTTTTTTTTTAACATAGATTGTCATGTTACTTTCTACCTACACTCTTGACATCCTTTCCTTGTGAAAGTGTCTACTCCCTAACAGTTCTGTATTACACAATGTGCCTTTGTACCTTGCTAAACAATGAGCAGGCTTTGTAGCCTTAGTGCCTCTGGTTCATGCCATCTGAGAGACGCCATATGATCATTTTAGTCCACGTGCCTTGAGAGATGGGCCCACGTGCTCTTTACTAGTAATGGTAGCAGTTTCATAATGGCTGTTAAAGTGTGACATATGAATGAAATACAAGTTGACAATTCCTTCTGGGGAATTTACAGCTGTTGATGTAACCATCCGAGTTTTATTCACAATCTGTTGGGCTTTTAGACTATTTTCTTCCCATGTGTAATGAATGAAGTGTAAGAAACACAAGATATTGTATCTAAAGTGGAAATTATGGGGCAAGTTGTTGTCTAAAGAAATCCCATGTAAGTAAATGATTATTGTCTTGCTTCTTATCTGAAAACAAGTATTTTCTTTCCTTCTTTCTATCTTCCTTCCTGGTTTCTTTTTTCCTCTCTGAGGTTTTGTTTGACACAAGCCAAAGACAATTATAGCAAATGAAAGAGAAAGGCAATTTATAATTGTCTAAAAGAGCAGGGTCATAGTGGTCTATTTAAAGAATAATCTAGTATAATATCTGCTGTGTGTGTGCGTGTGTCTGTGACATTTATGTTCAGATTCTTTCATGCACAGGTCCCCTTCAACAGAGCAAGTATCTAATGAAGTCCTCCAATAGTCCTGAATAACTGCTTCTATTGAACATCTTTTGGCTGTCTCGTGCCAACCAGGACATATGTAAGGCTATTGATAAGGACTAGATCCTTGGGGTAGTCAAGGCTTTGAGCTTGTGCCTGAGTGAATTTGTAGCACTGTTAGAAGTAGTTAGTTAGGTCCCAGGACCATTCAGACCTCCTGAGGAATTCTTTGTCTGTGAATAACCCAGGCCTGAGACCTTATTGGATTAATCAGAATGGACCAGAACTACCAGTCCACCAGGGCTGGACTAAGACCAAGACATGATAGTATTAACCTATTAAATTTTAACAGTGGGACTTATAGGCAGACTAACCAGTTATGGGTTCATAGAGAATCTTCATCTGTATTTCTGCCTATTTCTAGTATATTGAGTGTTCTAGAATATTTGGGAGAGGAGTAGGCTCCGCTACACTTAAATACATATCTAATTTATCTTTATCATGAAGTATTTTAAAAGTTTATTCCAGCTTAAAAATTCTGTGATGGTGCTAGGATATGTTTGTTTAGTCATTTTTTAATTGGGGGTTTTCTTGGCAAAGATACCGGAATGATTTGCCGTTTCCTTCTCCAGTTCATTTTACAGGTGAGGAAACTGAGGCAAACAGGATTAAGTGACTTGCTCAGGGTCATACAGCTAGTAAGCATCAGAGACCAGATTTGAAGTCAGGAAGATTAGCCTTCCTGACTCCAGACCAGGCACTCTATCCACTGTACCATCTAGTTGCCCCATTTATCAAATGTCAAACTGTTGTTCTAGGTGTGTGAGATGCAGTACTTGACAGGATCCTACCACACATTCAATATACAAGGATTTATTAAGTATTTATTACATGCCAGGCACTGGGCTAAACATTTCAGATACTAAGAAAGGACCACCTCGGGGTGGGGGGGGGGGGACAACAACATAGTCTTTGCCCTCTAGGAGTTTATAGTTATCCAATATGTCGCAGGTCAGCCTAAAAAATTAAACAGGAATTTAGGGGGAGTTTTGCAGAAGCTACAGACAACACAGAGCCTATGACCAAATATTTACCCAAATTTTACAGTAAGGTGCTATAAACAGCCCATAGAAAAAGAAAAAATCCAGACTTCTCTGTTATGAAGAGAGGGCCAAAATCTTTTATGTAGATTTTCCAGATTGCAGTTACATCTTTTTATCATTCTGATGCACCCCAACCCCTGCAATGTGAAAGGGATAACTGTACATTCTAATGGGGAGTGGAGATGGCATATAAATACAAGATTTATATATATACATACAAGATTTATGCCGATTATATGGAAGGTGCTATGAAAGAGGATTAGCATTAGCAATATGGGAACCAAAGTGAAGTGCAGGATTTCCACGTAGGCAAATCTTCTAGAGAGGCTTCTTGGTAAAGAGCTCTCCCTAATTCTGCAAAGGATCCAGTATACCCACAGAGAATGGGACGGCAGTAATGAAATCCATTCTTGCTTTCTTTACTGATCTGTGTAATAGGACATGACCTCCCGCTGTAAATCAGGCACAACTAAAAGAATATTCAGAATCTGTCCTTTAGTACAGGACAATTAAAGAGCCCTTGTCTCCCTGGTTTTACACGTTTGGGCTGGATTTTATTTTTAAGCCATCTCAACCACAAACATCTTTTCAGAAACTGCAGCCTCATTCTAATTCAGTGTTTTACTTTGGACAATTGACTTTATTTCACCTCTCTACCCCTGGGATTTATTCTCCCCAGGATATACATGTTCATCTCCCATTAGCGTCATTGGGAGCCACGGCAGACATATTGAGGCCAAAGGGAGAGCAGACCCCTGTTAATATGCATGCCATGGTAGTTAGTATCACAGAATCCGAAGCTGGTAAGTGCTAATAGTCCTAAGTGGTGCCTTGTGAGCCATATGCCGTCCTAAATTATATTTACATTTAGACACACAACATCTTGTTATCAAATGAAACAAGACCTAACATAGGCAGTAGACAGACAGATACCATGACAAGTGCCAGCATCTGCCCGCGATATATGTGAGCATTATTACATGGGTGTTTAGTCTGGCAGAAATTCAGATTGTAAGGTCACTGGGGAGAAAGAGTGTCATATTCCTGGGGCAGATGGGCTGTTTCAGAGAGGAGGAAAGGAGGCTTTCTGCATTAGAGACAGAAAAAAAATATTTCTCATTGTGATATTTAGTGAGATCAGGCTGCCGGGTCATGGCTTAGGGACCCCAAGAAGCCTAAAAGATATAGTTTCTTCTATTACACCCCTGCCTCAACATACCCCCCTCAAGAGGGCAAGTCTTTCAGAAAGAAAATTTGTGTGGCAGCTTAGGTGAACCAGGTTCAATAAGATCTCCCTGAGACATCTTATCAAAGAGTCAGGAATGGAAGCAGAGCTTGCATTTGCCTGGATGACTGTCTGCCTGTCTTTTCCCAGAAGGGCCCAGGTAGTCTAGCAAGGTCACCTGGCAACCTAATGAGCATGAATGTTGGGCGTCTCTGGAAGAGAGGAATGAATGTTCACATTGTTGCTTTGTCTGAATCAGTGTTTTGTAACTTGGAGAGTCTTTATCCTGCTACAAGCTATGTTGGTCTGTTGTTTGAGATCAGGTTACTCAAAGGCACACATGTGTTCTGGAAATGAGTCTCTCCTGGTTTTCACTGCAGCTGCTTCATCTGTGAGAGGTCCCTGCATCCCTCAGCCATAGAATAAACAAAAAGGCTTGTGAGATGTAAATGGGTCACAGGCAGAAGATACTTGTTTGCAGTGAAATGGGGTGGGCCTTTGTACCCAAGCATTTTGTATCGCATGGAAGGACCTTGCTTCTCACCTCTCTGAATTCAGTACTTTCATATAGCCTGAGCCTTCTATCACAGAGAAAAAGGAATTAGGGCTGTAATGTTTTAGGCACCTCGGGAGAATTTTCATTTTGCAAAAGAAGCAGTGGAAATTTTCAACACTGAGGAATGAATCATTAATGGAATATTAGGCATAAGGGAGAGATCTATAGGGAAGCAGAGGATGGCCTTCATGGAGATCCCCAAACAAAGTAAAAGACAGCATGGTAAAGTGAGGAGGGTACTAAATTTGTAATTGGGACCTGGGTTTGAATCCTGTCTCTGCCACTTACTACCTGTGTGACCTCAGGTAAGCAACTTGACCACACTGGGTCTCAGTTTCCTCATTTGCAAGATGAAGTGGTTGGGCTAAATGATCTTCAAGGTTCTTTGTGCATCTAAATCTATGATCCTATAAACCACCTCCTTTAAAGGCCAGCCCTATTATCATTTAAGTTCATTCCATGTCTAGAGAGGCACAGAGATAGGCTACTTGAACTCAAATCTCTTCCTACTCTGAGATTCTACGACAATTTTTTTTTTTTATCTCAAGCACTGCTGTAGGAATCCCACTACTAATGAAGCATGGCAATTTTGTCCTGCAACCTATTGTCTAAGAGTTACCAGGGAACACTGAGAGGTTAACTTGACCAAGATCTAGCCAGTATGTCTCATAAGTAGGGCTTGAACCTGTGTCTTCCTTATTCTGAGGCTTGTTCTCTATCCAGTATGCTATGTGCCATCCTTCTATGATTAATGATGATATTAATAATGATATCATAATTCCTTGGTCAGGATAATGTCACTGCTTTGGTGGGTAAAGAGTGGCTAAATTGTTCATGATTCCTCTCTCCCTCTATCTCTGTTTCTCTCTCAATTTAATATTTATACCCACTGCCTATGACTTTTTGGGCACATGGTTTAACATTATCAATGAGCATCTTTTATGTTCAATCTGAGTAATTTCTTCCCATGGCAGCAGCACACTGTGACAATTAAAAAGTTTTGGGAGATATAGTTTCTGGGCAATTTAATCATTTTATTAATAAGGCCAACAGGTTGTTAATAAAAGGATGGTCATTTTGGCTATCTCTCTTAGACCAAAGACCACTAATGGCGGTGGGGTCATAGTTTATATGCCCTTCAAAGAGCAGGCTTTCCTCAGGAATGACTACTCAACTCTGATTGGTTAATCAAATGGGAGGTGGGCTATCTGAGGGTACATGACTTAGTTCACTCAAATCTTGGCCAAAGAGACATCAATTTCCACATCACCTGTCTTGATAACAGGAAGAATCAACATTTTCCCAGCACCTTTCTGAACAAACACAATGAGCAGGAATACAGCCATTAGCCTAAACTTAGAATTTATTTTACTGTCTGATTAGATCATGGCCTGAGCAAATCTTTCAAAGAGATTTCCTATACTGGTTGGTTTCTGGATAAGGAATTAGAAAAGGGGAAAAACTTTAGACCTACTACGATAATTAGTCATTAAATATAAGAGAGAAATATTCATTTCTCACAGCGCCAACCCTTTGTTTCCCTCTCATTGGTCATTCTCAGTGGTCCCTATTCTAAAGCTTTTTTTATGCTTCTCTTGTCCCAAATCACCCCTGGGAACATGGCAAGTACTCAGCAAAGCAACAAATGCTTGTTGAATTGCTTTTTCATTGGGCCTCTCAGGGTAGGCCTGAGACCCTCTTCACTTCACTATATAGCAAAGGTTGGGCCTCTGGGTGGCCATCTCTCCTCCTCCCATAGCATTGTCCTTCATAGTTTCTCTTTCCCCAGGAGTGCACCCTGGCCAGAACTTCAGTGTTAAAGACATAGCATTGCTTTTAGATATTTAATGTGAACAGGTAGGTGATGCTGGTGGGACATAGTCAGGAGGTGAATGATTCCAGATGTAAATCTAACCCATGTTCTGACATCTAGATAATATTATTTCAGTCAGATGTTCAACACCTGGCATAACCTTCTACTCGAGGACATGTTTGCTTTTTTATGGCTTTTCTTTTTATTCCCTGAAGAATTAAGTAGGATTTTTAACTCCATGAACTTTAGCAGAACTTTTAAATTCTGGGATTGGGTCTGTGTGGTTCAGAATATGGGGTGGGGGGGGGGAATGGAAAATAAGTCAGCTCAATACTCAGATGCTTGGTTTCACAATACAAACATTCTGATTGTGGTTTGCCCTGGGCGAGTCCTTTGTCCTTTCTCTTTTTCAGATTTGCAAACCACTGTGCTTATTTGGGAAAATAATTTGTGCTGGGTCCCCACAGAGGCTTTTGCCTTTAAGAACTGTGTGTGGGTGGGGTCACACAGACACACAAGGGACAACAGCTGACAGTGTGCCTGCAAGCAAACAACTGTGTCTTAGAATCTGCACTAGTCTATCTGGTTCTTATTTTTACACCTTGTTTATCTTGATTTGGACAACGGAGCAGCTTTTCTTGACCCAGGTCTCAACTCACCCTCAGGAACCCGTGCTTATCTCAATCCCTGCTTCCTCATCTCTCCAGGTCTGGACATCACCACCAGACTATTCGACTCTCATGAACTACAGACTATTAGACTCTCTCAGACCTCTGTAGCTGCTCTCACTTTTTTTATCCTTGTCCCAGCTTTCTCTTCAAACGTTGCCCAAATGAGTTCTATCAGTAGCTAGCTCCTAGTTATGTCCCAACCATTCCAGTCCATCATCTATCCCCTTGATGGGATATCTATCCCCTTGCCTCCTTTAGTTCTGACCATCTGGGAGTA
Organism: Petaurus breviceps papuanus; assembly: GCF_028583685.1. Classification (NCBI taxonomy): domain Eukaryota; kingdom Metazoa; phylum Chordata; class Mammalia; order Diprotodontia; family Petauridae; genus Petaurus; species Petaurus breviceps. Next base: position 969,358 of record NW_027187299.1, on the reverse strand, counting down.
ATGGAACCATCTCATGGGAGTTTTAATTAATTTTTTAAAATTAACACACATTTATTTTCTTTTCCTCTCATATCTCTTCCTCCATGAGAAAGAAAAAAGTGAAAGCCCAAACCCTAGTAACAAACAGGCATAGTCAAGCCAAACAAATCCCTATATTAGCCATGTCCAAAAATGTTTTACTTTTTTTTTAATTGGGCCTCTCAGGGTAGGCCTGAGACTCTCTTCACTTCACTATATAGCAAAGGTTGGGCCTCTGGGTGGCCATCTCTCCTCCTCCCATAGCATTCTCCTTCATAGTTTCTCTTTCCCCAGGAGTTATATATATGTTATATGTAGAAGTTTACTTCTACATATTTCGTCCATTAACTCTCCATCCCAAGGTAGATAGCTTGATTTATCATTGGTCTTCTGAAATTGTGGAAGAACCATCTCTTGTGTGGTATATGTTTCTATACCCAAACCATTTTGAATGATTATTTCAGAGATTTTGGTAGAAGTCCATGAAAGACTAAAACATTCCTGGAACTTAAGTATTTAGGCTTTTTTTTTTTTCACAGTGTGGAGGAGCTAGTGAGTCCTACTTGACATACTATCTGGATACCATTTGTGATATGGAGTAAGGTCCAACAAGGCTGCACATGCGTACCTCGTGTGTTTCTGATGAGTCTGTCTGTAATCAAAATATGATTATTTGTGACACTAATACAAATAGTATGGCCAGTAATGTCACTGGTACAAGTTGTACAGACCTGTGTTCTCATGTGGTATGAATGCATGTTCCCAGTCACTGTGTTCTGACAATGCCCTTACTATCTACTTTTGTTTCTCCGTTTCCTCTTGCTTTCTCATCATGGAATCTCCATACATACTTGAGAGTAGACAGATACATCCATGATGGAGGCTTACACTTATGTATCACTTTAAGGTCTGCAACATGCTTTCCTTATCTTATTTTGACTCTCACATAAAGTGAGGTGGGTGCTATTATTATACCCATTTTATAGATGAGGAAACTGAGAGTTTAAGTGACTTACCCAGAGTCACACAGGTGCTAATATATCTGAGGCAGGTCTTCCTGACTCAAATTCAATGCTCCATCTACTATATCGAGTTGCCTTCTCTAAATGAGGCATGGTAATCAGAACTCCCTGACAGAAGGGACTTGTTCGCACAGTCTGGTTTTTATATAGCACTGTGATGCTTTCAAATCACTTCAGAAATATAATTTGATCTTCCCAACTGCCCTGTGAGACAAGCACTATCATTACATACATTTAACATATGAAGAAATTAAGGCTTAGAGAGCATTAAGTGACTTGTCCATGATTCCACAACTAGTAAATTGTGTTGAAAAGGAGTCAGGCTTCAAACCCAGGCCTCTCCTGACTTCAAGCCCAATGCTCTTTCCACCACAGCCCATTGTCCCAATGGGGTTATCACTTTCATTTGTACAAACTGAGCAGTTACACAGGGTTTTGTGACTCTGAGGTCCAAAGAAACTGCATTAATTTACTGTTCCTGAGCTAAAGTCTAAGTCTAAGACTAAGAGAAGTAGCTCAGGGTTAAACTGTTACTCATTCTAATAATAACACACATTAATATAGTGCTTTACAGCTCTTTAAAGCAATTTTTCATGCAGGTAGTGGATTGTTTCTATGTTTTACAGATGGGGAAACTGAGGCTCTGAGAGACATAGTGACCTACCAAATATATATAATTAGTAAATGAAAGAGTCGAGATTTGAACTCAGATCTCCTGATTTTAAGGCTTTTGTTCTTTCCATTCCTCCATGTCTTCCTTTTCCAAGATTAGATTTTACCCAAAACCCAAATAAGAAAGATTTCTGTACTGAAATATTTCCCTCATTAATCAGTCACAGAATCATGGAATCTGAGTGTTGCAAAGGAACTCAGTGGCCATCTTGTCCAATTAATGCATAAAAGAAATCGCCTCTGTAATATACCATCAAGTTGTCTAGTTTCTTCTTCATGACTTCTAAGGAGGGAGATATCACCACCTCCTGAGGTTACCCCTTCCACCTTCAGATAACCCCCGTTGTTGGGAAGTTTTTTTCTGGCACAATACCTAAATTTGCCTCATCACAACTTCCATCCATTAACCACATATATATTTATCAATCAATTAGGCACTGTCAATATAAAAAAAGATGAGAATGGAACAGTCCCTGGCTTCAAGGGCTTGCCCTCTGTCTAAGGAAACAGTCTGTACACATATCAACAAAAACAAAATACTGCATATACAAAGTAATGGGGGGGGGAGCACAAGCATCATGGGTGAGACCTTATTGTTCATCCTTTGAAGATGACCAATGACATCATGGGGTGATGTCTTGACTTGTGCATGAATTAGATTTAAGTGGGACAGAGTTATACAAAGTTATCAGCCTCGCTCTCTCTTCCAGAGTCATCAAAGTTCAGGGGCCAAAGACAAAAGTCAAGATGACTGGACATGGCCCAGGATGCAGTAAATGACCTTGGCATCTTTGACATCTGATCAAGCTTTAAATACTCCATAGTGCCTATTTAAGTTGCCTTCGTGGCCATTGGAACAAATTGTTCTCATCTGCCCATTCTGTTGGGGAAAGTCTTCATACGCTTGGGGTAGACATCCCCCTAACTCACCAATGAGTTAATCAGTTAACCTCAACCTGGTGTAGCCAAGACAGTTTTAACACACAGTTTCTTGGAGTCACAGGTGGGAGTTGGATAAAAGGTAGACACCAAAGGCAGATAAACAGCTCTGAAAAGGGCTCAGCAAGCCCTCACACCAGAGCTGCTAGTCCTCCCCAAATACCCCATACATATTTTACATAAGACATATAACTTATATAAAAGATAGCACTTGAACTAAGCTTTGAAAGGAAGAAATAATTCTAAGTTGGAGGAGAAACAGTATTTGATACTGAGGTAACAGTTTATGCAAAGGCACAGAGAGGCAGGAAAAGGATAGAATGACATGTGTGAAGAATGGTAAGAAGGTCAATTCAGCTGTACCACAGAGTAGCAATGGGGAGTAATATGTAGTCAGCCTGGAAAGGCGAGCTAGAGTCAAATTGTTAAGGGCTTTAAATGCCAAGCAAAGGCCTCTATTTTATCCTAAATGCAAGAGGTTCTCCGTACAGATTTTTGAACAGAGAAGTGACATGGTCGAATTTGTTCTTTAGGAATATCACTTTTTCCACTATGTGGACAACAAATTGGGGAAGGGAAAGACTTGAGGTAGAGAAGCAAATTAGAAGCCTATAGTAATAATTCAGGCAAAAGGTGATAAAGGCCAGGAATAGGGCTGTACGGCAATACAAGTGCTAAGAAGATCGATGCAAGTGGTGCTGTTGCAATCGAATCGACAAGACTTGGTCCCCGATTTGGATGAGACCTGGGAGGAAGTGAAGAGTTGAGAATCACACCAACTTTGGGAATCTGGCTGACTCGAAGTATGGTTGTACTCCTGACAAATTTAGGAAGAAGGGGATATAGGGCAGAGCCTTAAAGTACATGCTTGGTTGGAGATGGAGATATGGATTACGATCCAGTAAAAAAGACTAAGAAGAAGTCAAACAGGTGGAAGGAAAATCACTGATGTCTAAAATTCCACCCTTAGCAATTTCTCTAAAATCTCTTAAAATGCAAATATTCCTAGATGATATAGTAGGAAATGCTTTAAAGGAAAAAAAATCCAAGCTGTCATCAACCAGATCATTAGTAATTAGAGAAATTTACATTAAAGCAATTCTGAGGTTCCAGCTCACACCCATCAGATTGCCAAAGTTGACAAAAAGGGAAAATGACAAATGTTGGTAAGGCTATAGGAAAACAGGGACTGTCATGCACTGTTGGTGGAACTATAAATTTCTCTAGCTATTTTGGAAAGTAATTTGGAACTATGCCCCAAAACTCACTAAACTGAGCATCTCTTTTGACCAAACAATACTACTAAGAGAGAAGAGGACAAGCATTTGTTAAGGGCCTACTAAGCACTTTACAATATTATTCATTTGATCCTAACAACAACTCTGCAAGTTAGGAGTCATTAACTGAGGCAGACACAGGTTAAGTGACTGGCCCCAGGTCATATAGCCAGCAAATGTCTGGTTTCAGATTCGAAGGTTTCTTAACTCAGCCCAGAGTTCTATCCATTGTGCCATCTTGATGCTAACTTTCACAGCTTGGTCTCTACTTCCTAAAAGACTCAAAGAAAGATGGAAAAAACCCACATGTACAAAAATATTTATAACCGTTATTTTCATAGTAGCAAAAATGAGAAACTAAGGGAATGACTAAGCAAATTATAGTCTATGAATGTAATGGAATATTATTACACAATAAGATGATGAAATAGACAATTTCAGAACTCAGAAAAATGGTATGAGCTGATACTATGAAATAAAACAGAACTAAGAGGACAATTTGTATAATAACAACACTATAAATAAAAATAATTTTGAAAGATTTCTAGAATGTTGATGAGTATAATGACAAAGCACAATTCCATAAAGACTAAAGACAAAGCATTCTACCAACCTCCTAACAGAGAGGTGATGGACTCAAAATGCAGAATGAGACACATATTTTTGGACATGACCAGTGTGGGGATTTGTTTTGCTTGATGATAGATGGATGGATGGATGGATGAATAGATAGATAGATAGATAGATAGACAGACAAACAGATAAGCAAATATAGATACACATACATGTATACATATATATAGTCCCTATTTTGTAGTTAAGAAAACTGAGTATTGTGTGTATTTATGTGTATGTATTACATATTTATGTCCACACTTATATGCATTTTTACAAGAGTTTTAATGAAGATTTTCTTTTTTTCTTTTTGCTCAGTAAGGGAGAAGTGCTAGGGAGTGAAAAACAGTGCTTGTCGTTTGAATTTTCTTAAGTTCTTTACAACCTATCCCCAATACTCCCCCCCCCTAAAAAAAGGAAGAATTTTCAACTAGTCATTCATTTTCTTGCTGATTGTGCTTGGGTGAATGATGCCATTTTTCCAATCCTTTGTTTTCTCATATGTAAAATGAAGAGGATGGACTAGATAATAACTAAGATCCCTTCCAGCTCTGGCACTCTCTGAATAAAGTTAGGTTGTGTCTTTTTTAAATGTCCATTTGGGTAAATTGTTAGCTATACCAGGGAAAGGGAAAAAATGGAATTTTATCCAATTATATGCATGTTTCTTGGGAATTTCAAAGCTTTGTCCCTGAGTTTGGCAATCACTTGTTCACAGCCCTGGGTGTGATGATTTCCGCCAGTGTGTTGGTTCTGAGCTAACACATTTGTTTTATCAGCTGATCTCACCCAAACTAACAGCTACCTCCTGGAGGATATGGCAGCTCCCTAGATGCATACTTGCATAAGTTTCTTGAAACATCCCTGACCAAAAGGATGCTCATATTGCCCATAACCGTAATGTGACCCTTGCTTTCATTTCCACTAAGTCTATTCCAGTGTTTACAGCCAAGATCTTTCAGGTGTCAGAATTGTTCTTCATTCTAAAACCTGTCCCTTACAATGTGCCTCAACTCAGAAACTAGGTATGGGCCAACATCTCACACTGTATACCAAGATAAAATAAAAATGGCTTCATAAGCAAATTAGGGAGTATGGAATATTTTTACCTTATAAAACAAGAGGAGAGAGAGAGAGAGAAAGAGAGAGAGAGAGAGAGAGAGAGAGAGAGAGAGAGAGAGAGAGAGAGAGAACTGCAGAATGTAAAATGGATAATTTTGGTTATATTAATTTAAAAGTTTTTTTCACAAACAAAACCAATGTAGCCAAGATTAGAAGGAAAGCAGGAAACTGAGGGGGAATTTACAAGTTTCTCTTATAAAGGTCTCATTTCTCAAATATATAGAGAACTGAGTCAAATTTATAAGAATATGAGTCATTGCTCAGTTGATAATTGGTCAAAGGATATAAACAGGCAGTCTTCAGATGAAGAAATCAAAGCTATCTAGTCATATGAAAAAATACTCTGAATACTATTGATTAGAAAAATGCAAATTAAAACAACTCTGAGATATCATCTCATACAGATTAGCTAATATGACAGAAAAGGAAAATGACAAATGTTGGAGGGGATATGGAAAAAGTAGGGACACTAATGCATTCTTGGTAGAGTTGTGAACTTGATTCAATCATTACAGGGAACAACTTGGAACTATATCCAAAGTCTATAAAACTGTACTTACCCTTTGACCCAGCAAAACTGATACTAGATATATATCCCAAAGAGATCAAAGGAAAAGGAAAAGTACCTATGTGTACAAAAATATCTATAGCAGCTCTTTTTGTGGTGGCAAAGAACTGGAAATGGAGGGGAGGTCCATTAATTGGAGAATGGCTAAACAAGTTGTGGTATATGATTGTGATGGAATTGTGCTGTAAGGAATGAGGAGCAGGATGCTTTCAGAAAAACTTGGAAAGTTATGTGTGAATTGATACAAAGTGAAGTGAGTAGAACCAGGAGAACATTGTATATAGTAACACCAAAATTGTATGATAAGCAACTGTGAATGACTTAGCTATTCTTGGTAATACAACAATTCAAGACAATTCTGAAAGATTTATGATTAAAAAAAATGCTATCCAACCCCAGTGAAAGAACTAATAGAGTCAAAATGTAAATTGATACATAATTTTTTCCTTTATTTTTCTTGGTGTTTTTTGTCTGCATTTTCTTTTATGACATAACTAATATGGGAATGTTTTACATGACTATGTGTGTATTATCTATATTAAATTGCTTTCCTTTTCAAGGAGGGAGGAGAGGAAAAGAGGGGGAGAATTCAGAACTCAAAACTTTTAAAAATGAATGTTAAAAAATGTTTGCATGTAATTGAGAATATAAATAAATGTTAACAAAAAAATATGCCTGAACTGATGTTAAGTATAGTGAGCAAAACCATAGGGGAAATGATGCATTATTTCTAAAAGGAAGCTAAACTCAGATTAATTATAAAAATCTGAAAGGACAGGGAAATCTCATGCTTCTAGCCCTTACTACCAGTGTGACCTAGGGCAAGTCACCTAGCTTCTCACTTTCTTCATCTGTAAAATAAGGGAGTTTATAGGCTAGATGACCCCTGAGATCCTTTCTAGCTATAGCTCTATGATCCCAGGATCTCTGGCCTTCCCCTGTCAATGGAGACCAGTCAGACAATATGGCAAAATGTTATCAGATGCAATCATTATATAAGTTTTAAAAAAAGCTCACTATTTGTTACAAGGAAGAATTCCATTCTGGTTGTAGTGGGGCAAGGACCTAATCTAGGAAAGACTATGATGTAAACACAAAACAGCATCCTTAAATCTTAAGCGATAAAAATTATTGTTATTAAATGATGCTGAATATTATTAAAAATAAACATTTAAAAACCTGCTGCCTATTAATCCCTTGTATATCTTCTGCTGGCGATGTCCTTGGCAGCTGGCTTCCCAGCATTTTACAACTATTCTACTCATGGAAAGCGAAGTAGAAAACTAAGGCCATTACCTGGATAAATATAGGCTTCCTCACTTGAAAATAGCTGGAAAATAGAGGTTAAAAGGTGTTCTTAGGGAATTATTTTTGTTTCTCTTATCTCAGACAGCTTATAAGTAGTTAAGGGCTTACTATATGCCAGGCACTATATGCTAAGGGCTAGGAATACAAAGAAAAGTCAAAAAGAGTCCCTGCTATCAAGGATCATAGATTACCTGTGATCTATTACCTATGAGCTAGGTAATTCAATGAATAAAGTGCTTGACCTGAAGGCAGGAAGACCTGAATTCAAATCCCACCTCAGATACTTATCAACTATGTGACCCTGAGCAAATCACTTAACCTCTGTTTGCCTCAGTTTCCCCATCTGTGAAATGGGCATAATAATAGCACCTACCTGGTCTTTTTAGAAGAGCAGGACAGGAATAAGGTCTCCAGAGCAGACATAGAGGTGATTTATATATATATATATATAATATGGAGAGAGAAACTCATACTTGCTCAGAAAGTCTAAATACTGGAACAGCTAGACTAGGAGAGGACTAGATCAAGAGAAAAAAATCAGCCAACTTCTTGTGGAGTGAGGCAAAGGCATCCTAGAATGGAAACAGGCCATCCTTGGGCAACTGGATGGAGGGATCCAGACCAGAAAATCCCTGTATGACTTGTTTTCTAGGTTAGACAGAACTGGGCCACTCCATATCTCTATGACTGCCCTATCTGGAGGAATTTCATATCCTCATACGATCTCACCAGCTATAGTAAAGCAGATTTTATTGTACTGAAAAAAAAATGTCTGAGAGTAGCTTGTTGTCATGACAACATTAGGAGAAGGGTTACAGCAGAAAGAGAAGAGGAATGCATGCCAAGAAGGGAGCTACAAGAAAAAGGCCTAAGTCCTTCCTGACAGTGGCAAACACAGAGGAACTGCTGACCTTCCCTGACTTAGTGTTTGTCTACACATAGATAACATCCTTTTCTGGAAGCCCATCTATACTTGGGATGCAGCACTGATCAGGGATGAAGTTCCTGTGCTGGGGTGTTTGGAGAAAACAAGGAAGGCTGTGAGTAGAATTCCCAGAGGCACTAGAATATGTTAACATGCTTTGGCCCAGGGCACCAAGGTGCAGGAAGGAACACTTCCTCTCTGTACCTTGCCTCATGCTGCATAGTATAACTAAGACCAGGTTACCATTTTCAGGATATCATAATGGCAGCACCCCTCTCCCAAGACCTATTCTCCCTATACCCCATCAGTTGTAGGGGCAAATGCTAGAATTCTGCATCAGTGAGTCGGCTGTCTCCACCCCCCACTTTAAGTGCCTTTTTTTCCCAAAAAATAAAAACAATTTCCAATATTGCTCTGACAGTCCTCTTTCATAATAGTATGTAAGGGGAGGAGGGCTTGTAATAGGAAGAACAAAGCTGACTTAGCCTATATTTGGTAGAATTCAAAACAAATGAGGAAGATCAAAGAAAATACTATGTTTGCCACATGACTAATGACCCCTGCATCTAGAAATTAATTGTATATTAACACAAGATGATAATAGTCAGGGAATTTAGGCAAGCCAAAGCTGTTTCTTAGGAAGGTTATGAAAGACATGAGCATATGTATGAGGAATCAGACACCGAGAACACCATTCCAATATCACAGGGCTTAGAGGTTCAGGGCCTTGGGAATGAATGAATAAACAAATGAACAAAAAAAGAGATGGATTGTTGGATAGATGGATAAAAAAGCATTTATTAAGTGCCTTCTGTATTAATTGGGGATGTAAATATAAAAGTGGGACTGTCTCCTCAAGGAGCTTATCTTTTAATTTTGTTGTTTAGTCATTTTTTCAGCTATGTTCCACTCTTCATGCCCCCATTTGGGGTATTCTTGGCAAAGATACTGGAGTAATTTGCCATTTCCTTCTCCAGTTCATTTTATAGATGAGAAACTGAGGCAGAGTTAAATGACTTGCCCAGGGTCACACAGCTAGTAAAGTGTCCGAAGACAATATTTTTTAAATTTTATTTGTTTTATTCTGAACTTAAGAAATAAAACAAGCATTTCCATAGCATAGTAAAATGGGGGGGGGGAGGGAGAGATGATTGTATACGAAGCTGCAGATGTATTATGTACAACTTGCTAGGCCAGATTTGAACTCCAGATCCAGCACTCTTTAACTGCCCTTTTATTCTAATAGGAAGAAACAATACATATATGGAATTAATAACCAGAAAAGGGAGTTTTGGTCTAGAATATCACATAAATGGTGAGTAGAGCCATACATGGTGATCCACATACCCTTTCCAGAAATAATGGCAGTGTTGATTTAATAACTGTTCCCAGAGCAAGAGGGGGAAAGGAAGAGAGAGGTCTCTTGGGGGGACAAGACAGTGGATGACTGAATGAATGGACTATGAAGCATGAACTGAGTCAACTAGATGTGGTAGGTTAGGTAAATTTATACTTACCAATAAGGATTGCTTAATCCCAAGTCAAGGCAACATAAGGAAAGGGTTATTGATACCTCTACCTCTCAGAAAACATTGTGCAAGATGAAAGTTAGGTAGAGAGAACCCAAAGCCCTCTAGAGTCTTAAAAATTAAGGGGATTCTAAAATTGCTTTGTGAGCATTTAACAAGGCAAATCAAAGCACTATTGAATAGGAATGGTGTCATCCTAGTATTTGTAGCTGGTGAATAACTTTGCCACAGCATGTTTGAGCAGCTGGAATAAGTGCTGGTAGGAGAAGCGTCCACTAGCCAAGAAAAAACTCTTGTGGTTGGTAAATAATGCAAGATCTTTCTGGTGGTTTCCAGAGAGAATTGAAGACCTGATTTATCCTCATGCATTTTTTCTTATTTAAAAAAAAAAAGCAAGTCTCAGTACGGGCCTCTCTAATCACAGCAACTTGGTAACACATTTTGTGCTGACATCTGGAGATATTTTACAGTATTACAAACAAATAGTTAAGGAGTTTACCAAGATAATCAAATACAAATTCGACTGTAACCCCGATTCATAGTCCCCCATGTCAAAAGCAAGCTTGTATTAAGGTCATGATGACTACCCACTTCCCATGTGGGGTGGGAGAAGTGATAGGTTAGGATGATAAGCTGAAAAGCTCTCTAGATTTTATTCCTTTACCCCTTAAACAACACAGTCAGTTTGTGATCTTTATAAAGATATTTCAGATCTGAAAGCAAAATCCCTATGCTACTACCTGGTTATCCTGAAATCACAGAATCTCAGATCTGGAGGGAACACAGATATCATTGGGTTCAACCCAAACCTGAAACAGGAATTCTTCCTATAACAGGACCTGAGTTTGAATCTTGGCTCTGCCCTTTGCTACAATTTGTGACTTTGAACAAGTTATTTATACTTTTCAGACTGCAGTTTCTTTATCTATAAAATGAGGACTAGATGGCCTCTCAGTCCTCTAGTCTCCTAGCCCTAAACCTATGATCCTGTGATCCCTGCTGACAAGTGATTATCTAGTCTCCTACTGAACACTTCCACTGAGAATGGACTCACTACCATATGAAACAGTCCCTTCCATTTTTGTAAAGCCGTAATTGTTAGGATGATTTTTCCATACTGAACCAAAATCTCCCTCACTTTAACTTCTTTCCATTGATACTAGTTCTTAGCCTTGGAGCCAAACAGAAGAAATCTAATCTTTCTCCCACATGACATCCCCTCAAATTTTTAAAGATAGTGGGCAGCTAGATGGTACAGTCTCATCTTCCTGAGTTCAAAGCCAGCTTCAGACACTTATTAGCTGTATGACCCTGGGCAAGTCACTTAACTTTGCTTGCCCCAATTTCCTCATCTGTACAATGTGCTGGAAAAGGAAATAGCAAACCATTCCAGTATCTCTGCCAAGAAAACCCCAAACAAGATCACAAAGAGTCAGACATGACTATACAGCAAATAATTTCCTAGTTTCCTCTTCAGTGGCCACACATAGTTCTTTCAACCAACTCTCATTTGGTGTAGTTTCAAAGCATCCTCATTTTCCTTACTGCCATCCTCCAGGCAGACCCCCGTTTGTCAATGTTCTTCCTGAGGTGGGGTGGCCTGAACTGAACAGAAATCCAACAGAAGCAAATCTGATCAGGGCAGAAGAGAGCAACACAACCTCCCCTCCCCCGCTTCTGAATGCTGTTTCTATTAATCCAGCCCAGGATAGAATATTGACCACTGGGGATGTGGCATCACACCACTGAGCCCACCTGGAGAGCTGGCTATTAATTGAGTTGCTTTTAGCATTCCCCTGTCAATTTTGTAAACAGTGAACAGAAGCAAAGCCTCTTTGCTTTCTGCAGCAGAAGGACCCCCCCCCGAGCAGCTGCATAGTGAAAACCTCCTCACAAGGGATCCCCAACAACCATCGCTTCACCTAAGAGGGAAAGGAACCTACTGCCATTGTCCACATTAGGACATTATCCATGCCATAGCTCTGCTTCCATAGCTGCAGCAGCTGCAAGAGTTAGAGACTCCTTCGATTGCTGTCATAACCTGGATCTAAGGATCTCAGTGCTCCTAGCCTGCCCTACTCATCCCCTGGAGATTTCAGGTTCCTAGGGGAATGGTCAGAGGAAATCACAATCTTTCAGTTAATTTATTTGATTCTTACAATTGGCATCATGGTATGGTGAATAAAGAGCTAGCTTTGGATCCAGGGAGACCTAATTCCAAGTCTTGTCTCTGATGCATTGTGACTGTGGACCCTGGACAGTTCACTAAAGCTCACAGTGCTCTAGGTACCAATGTAAGACTATAGATTGCAGAGAAGGTACCAAACCTGCATTGATAATTTCCTAATTCTGTCGCTCTAGACCAATGAAATCATAGGTCTATTTCCTGTCCCTGTCTTTAATAATTATCTGATCATAACCAAGAAATGAATGTCTAATGACAGGACAAGAATCCCAAAATATTTGGTCCAGGCTTACAGGAACCAAGTCATGTTGATGGGAAGCCACTGACTACCTCTAGATTGAAATTCCAGGGGCTGCTTTACCTGAAGGAAACAAAAAGAAATTTGCTGATCTTTTTTGAATTGGCATAAGAACACATTCAAGAACATATTAATCACATCCTTTTTTTGCTTCCAACAGAACAGTATTGATAGCATTGTATTTCTTCATAAATCCAGCCATTGGAGCTTTGAGATTGTGAGACCAGGACATCCACTTAGCACCAAGAGAGCAGTACGTGCTTCATAACCTAGATATTTGAGAGAGATGCTTCAGAAGAAGACTAAATTGTAATGTTTCACCTCTTTATGGTTTTTTAGTTGTTATGTAAAGATGATTCCGCAAAAATTTTGTCAGCATCAATTCTAAGCCCAGCATGGTGATTTTCAGTTGTTTTTCAGTCATGTTGACTCTTTGTGACCCCATTTGGGGTTTTCTTGGCAAAGCTATGGGAGTGATTTGCCATTTCCTTCTCCAGTTCGCTTTACGGATGAGGAAACTGAGGCAAATAGAATAACTTGACTTGCCCAGAATCACACAGTTAGTAAATGTCTGAGGTCAGATTTGAATTCAGGATGATGAGTCTTCCTGACTCCAGGCCCGGCACTCTATCCACTAACTACCCCAGCATGGTGGTACAAGCCTGTAATCTCAAGAAGACTGAGGTTGGGAGACATCTTGAGCTTGGGAGCCCAAATCGCACATTAATATGGTGATTTTCCTGGGAACCAGGGCCATTAGTTTGCCAAAGGAGGGGTGAATTGTCCCAGGATAGAAAACAGGACAAGTCAAAGCTTCTGTGCCAATCAGAGTGGGACTGGAGCTCATGTGTGTCCCCTGTACTTTCACAGCCTGAGCAAGGTAGAGAAATACAATATAAAAAAAAAAAGATAGATTCCAGTTCATTTAATGTTACAATTTGTTTTAAATGTAGTGGCACACTGAAAACCTCGAACTTTTATCATCTATCTCTTCTGTAATGTGTTTGTGCAAGTAAATGCTTCAATTATCAACCAATTTCTTGAAGTTTAATATTGCGTTTGTGAAATTGATGAAGTACTTGCTTCAAATATAACTAAAACATTTATATTTTACCTTTTTTTCAAAAGAGCTCAAGGGTGACCCTCATGTATCTTCTCCATAACACAGTAGGAAAAACCTGCAAACTTAGGTTTTTTACTGCTTTTGTGAATCCCTGGTTTCATTGGTACAGAAAGATTCCTTCCCTGATAGCAATCATACCTCTTTCTACTTCTCATCCTTATATCTGCAAACAGGTTCTTATCTGTTTTCCCACAAATTCTCTATACAGACCTTACATAATATTCTAGAGGTCTTCCTCTTGTTAATTGACCTGTGGACAATTTTAACAGGCAAAATCCCACTCCACTCCCTACCCCCAGGACTATTTTTAGTCTACATACTTCCATTTACTGGAGGTGAAAAAACCAGCTCATTAGCATTAATGGATAAGATTAGAACTACTTTGGATGAAACATCAATGAAAGGACACCATTTTTTAATTTAATCAACTTACAAATACTTACTGAGTGCATGCTAGATATTGATATAGTAGATACCAAGCAACTGTGTTATGCAATGGAATGGATGGAAGACATTTTTAAAATGGGATATTTGCTGTCTATTTCCACAGCTTCACCAAAGCAGCAGGGTAAAGCAGGGCCTCAGCCCAGTTGTGCACCACAGACTAGTTTTGCTTCTAGAAATACCCGTTGGAATTTCCCCCTTTTAATTTCCAACTGTCTTCTTTGACCTTGAAATGTCTGAGAAGTTAAAAACTATAAATTATTTCCCAAAAAGACATCATTATGCAATACTGCAATAACAAAGGCTACTTGGTTTTGTCTTTGTTGGGAGAAAGAAAAAAAAAGAAGGAAAAAGTTGAATGAAATTAGCATAAAATAATAGTATTAATATTAGCATATGTCCTTAATATTGGCATTTTAGTAAAATATAATAATATATGCAAACATTATGTTACTTTCAAGTTTTGCAATCTTTAAAGTGATATGTAAGTGTTAAGTTATCGTCATTGACTGTTATTGCTATTATCACTTTTATAAGTCATTAGAGTAATAATAATAGCTAACATTTATTTAGTACTTACTATGTGCCAGGCACTATATTAAACACTTTATAAATATTATCTCATTTAATCCTCACAACAATCCTGGGAGGTGGGTACTATTATTATCCCCATTTTACAGTCAAAGAAATTGAGACTGAGAAAGAAGAAACTGAGTGGTTAAGTGGCTTGTCCAGAGTCACACAGCTAGTAAGTGTCTGAGGCTAGATTTGAACTCAGGCTTTCTGACTACAAGCCCTGAGCTTGCAAGTAGGGATTGTTTCATTACTTGTATTTACATCTCCAGTTCCTTGCCTAGCCCAGTTCTTGGCACATAGTAGACATTTAATAAATACATGTTGATTGCTAGATCAATGATTGAGCAAGGCAGTTAAGAACTGTACACAACTGTAATAAAAGGAAAAAGCTTCTCTGAGGCTCTTGACATACTGATTCCTTCTGATCTCTGGACAGAACCTCCTTAGCTTGAAGTTTCTGCTCTAAATCTCACCTCTCTGATCCACTTTCAGCCCTCTTGCATTTAGCACTTCTGAGACATTCAGGTTCTTGGCCTGACCTGTACTCTGGTTTGATCCCCTGCTTTTGACCCTGCTCCTCTTGCCCCAAGAGGGCAAGGGCACCCCTTAAGGTCAGGCGATTGCCCTAATTCCTAGAGCTCCATCTCCAAGGACTTAAAATCTCCATCAAAGGAACAAAACTAGCATACATGAAATAATCAGAAATTAACAAGAGGGACTCAATACAATAGAACATCATTGATTAAAAATCACAGCAAGCATTTAAGAAAAGAGAGATCACAATATAGTAAGAAATTATTATATCTAACCTAAGACAAAATATAGATATTATGATATTGTAAACATAATGTTTATGAGATACCAGCAGCAGCCTCCCACCTCGCTCCCCTCCAAGCCAGATAGTCCATTTTTGACTTCGTTTAAGACCCAGTTCAAGGGCCATCTTTTTATAGGTCTTCCTTATCTTCCTAGTTTCCAGGATTTTCCTCTCCAAGACTATATTTTATCTACTCTATATTTATCTGGTATGAATGGATTTCTGTCCATGTTATCTCCCCCGTTAGAATGTAAGCTTCTTGAGGGCAAGGGCTGATTTTTTTTTGTTTTTTCTATGTCCCTAGAAGTCAGTCATTAAACATTTCTTAAGCATCTACTATGTGCCAGAAACTGTGCTACGCACTGGGAATACAAAGAAAGGCAAAAAAAAACAATTCCTGTTTTTAATAAACTCAATATAGGGGCGGCCAGGTGGCGCAGTGAACAGAGCACCGGCCCTGGAGTCAGGAGGACCTGAGTTCAAATCCAGACTCAGACATTTAACACTTACTAGCCATGTGACCTTGGGCAAGTCACTTAACCCCAATTGCCCTGCCTTCCCCCCTCCAAAAAGGAAAAAAAAAAAGAAACAGTATAATGGGGGAGATAACATGCAAACAACTACGAACAAAAAGCATAGTGAGGGTTAAATGTTCGCTGATTGATTAGATCACCAATGGTCCCTGTGCTATGCATCAAAAACTACTGCCATCAAGCATTTGGTGCTTTAGCAAAGTATCAGTCTCGTTTCCTGCTCCCTGGTCCCTGGGGTTTCCTGGGCCACAAGCTACATATCTGAGGTTCTACTGGATCTAGGATGGCCCATCAGCTACAGTGTCATAATGCCTGTTGTTTTTGATCCTTCACCCTCTGAGAGGGTCAATGATAGCAAGAGGGTGATGTCTTAACTTGCTCATGAATTGGACTGAAGTGAGACCAAGCTACTGCAAAGTCATCAGCATCAATCTCTTCTCCAGAATCATCAAAGTCCAGTGACAAGACAAAAGTCAAAACTGGTGATTATAGCCTGGGATGCAGCAAAACCTTTGTTGATTTTGAGTGCAACAAGTAGAAACTGAAGACCATTGTACACAGTTACAGCAGTATTGTAATCATGATAGGCTGGGAAAGATTTAGTTACTCATCAATTCATTGATCGAAGACAATTGGGAGGATTCATGTTAAAAAATGCCATCCCACTCTGAGAGAGAACTGATGATCTCTGAATGCAAATTGAAGTTTTAATTTTTTCACTTTATTTGCCTTGCTTTTTTTGCAACATGACTAACATGGAACTATGTTTCATATGATTTTACATGTATAACTTATATTGATTGCCTTCTCAATGGGTAGGGGAGGGGCTACTGAAGGGAGGGAGAGAATTTGGAACTCAAAAAAAATCTTTAAATGAATGCTAAAAATAAACAAATAGATTTAAAAAAAACACTGGCTCTCTAAAAATGTGATCTGCTAATATTAAAATAATTATAAATATAAAGTATAAATATATTTATATTATTAAATTATACGTTTATATATTAAGTAATCCATAAATATATATTAAATATAAATATAAAGTATAATATAACACAACTATAATGCCTGAATATGTATGTAGAAGAGCTGCTCTCATTCTCTTACATAAATAAGTTATTTCTTCTTGTTTCTGGTTTGTTGGTTTGGTTTTTTCCTAGCCTGCTCCTACCTCTCTGTCCCAACCCCCACTCCAATCCCTTAAAAAAACAAATACATGCTCACTGCAGGAGGAAAAATCGGGCTGACTGGGTATTTGTTCTTTCTGCAATCTATATTATCTCTGCATGTGTTCTGTTTAACCAGTTCATTGATTTGTAGCATACTTGTGTATGTCTCGTCTCCCACCTGGAGCGAGTTCCTCAAGCCTGCAGACTACTTATAACCAGACCATGATGGGCTCTACCCAATGCAGTGGTAAAATACACACAAACATTTACTAGCATTACAAAGCACCTACTGCCTACAGAGCTTTACGCTAGGTGTTGGAGGACACACAAAGTGTAGAGAAAGCCTCAAGAACCCCTAAAGGAGCTTGTGATCTAGGAGAGGGCTGTCACCAGAGTACATAATGATAGCACAATATTACATGGAAAGTGCATTTGAGGGCCGCAGAATAAAGTACTTCTTTGTAGGCTCATAGAGCTAGAGCGGTAAGAACCTTCAATGGTTAATGTTCTTCTATCATAGATGAGAAAAATAAGAATCAGGAAAGCCAAGTGACCTGCTTGGGATTTCACAGGTATAGAGAGAAGGCATGATGTGGACTGAGGCCCTCTGCCTCCAGAATGAAGGGGGCTTTTTTAATTGTTGGTTGTTTGGTGTTTTGTTTTGTTTTGTTTTGTTTTGTTCCCCCACTGTACCACAGGTCTGAGGGAGAAGTTCATTACTGACATAAAGATTTCACATGGGAAGTAGCATCTGAGTTGGACTTGGAAGGAAAAAGAGAAATTCCACAGAATTTCCTAATTCCCCAGAGGGTCCCCCCATAGGGGAAGAGGGAAAAGAAAGCATTTTCAAACATAAGAGTGAACAAAGTCATGGATTGAGGCAGGAAAGCATAGTGCTCCTTTGGGATGGTCTTTAGGATGCAGAGAGTGGTTCATGCAAACTGAAACAAAGTGCATGGAAGATAATAATATGAGATAAGGCTAGAAAGGTAGGATAGTGCCAGATTCCAGAGGGACAAGCAGAAGGTAATAGGGAGCCACTGGATATGTCAGATAGCAAGTGATGCTTTATCTAGATCAAATGGAGGGAGGAGTTCCATTAGAATCTGAATCAATATTTCCTTTCTCGAGCATAGTCCCAACCCCACACCAATATATACAACACTGTGTTATCTTCAAATGCTATTTGATATCTTCTTAGTTGACTGTTTGGAATTTAGGGTAATTCGCCTTCTTTTTCTGAGATTTTCATCCCATCAGAGAACAATGTCAAAGCAACGATGACTTCTAGCCTAATCAATTCACAGATACATAGATATAGACATAAATGTGTGTTTATATATGTGTATGCATTTGTATATATGTGTGTGAACATATACATATTTGTATATGTGTGTGGACACATATGTGAATAGGTTGAAAGATGGATATAGCCTGCTGGCTGGGCAGTGTTCAGAGGAAAATTTCAGAGGGACCAGCAACATGAGAACAGGAGAAAATGCTAAGTTGGAAATTCTTTAATAAAGACAAAATAAATCTGGCTACAAGTAGTTACTAAAGTGCTCTCTAGGGGGTTTTTTTGAAAACAATGTTCACTGCCTCTAACACAATCCCAGGAGGACTATATTTTTTAAATGAAGTTTAAAATTCTCGTCCTATAGTAAACACACCCTTTAAAACATATTACAGTACAAATGACCAGATACCCACTTTAATAACCTTATGGCCCTACTGACCAAATTTATATTCCCTCCCCTCCTTCCCTTTCCAGCTTTCTTTAAACCCTACTACAATTCTCTGGGGTTATTTTTTTTTTAATGTGTTGAAACACAGCATATCCCCACAAGCCGCCTGTTTTGGCGGCGTTTTTCCTAAGTGCAGTCTGTAGCACCCTATTTATTACGAATAATTCCAGCACGACACACAATTGCAGTTATCTATCCATCTCCAGAAAGATCTAAATGTTTCCAGCCTCTCCCTCCTTGAGGGACCAAAGGACGGAATCTGGCAACTGCCTGCTCCTTTTACCATTTGAGGGGAAACGAGGGAGGGGGAAGGAAACGCATAGCTGTTTCAAAATCTCTAAGGAAATGACAAAAGAGCAGAGGGGGCCATACTGGCTATCCCAAAAGACAACTCTTTTCTGAGATTGGTTTTCCATGAATTCCATCAACATCAAATCAGAGAATCTAAAGAGTTGGAAGGGACCATAGCAACCACTAGTCCAACACATGTTGAAAGAGAAAAGTCCACTACAACATCATCATCCAACGCTGCTTGAAAACCTCTAAGGAGGGGAACTCAATATCTCTCTAAGCAGCCCATTTTAGTTTTTCATAACTAATTGTTAAGAAATTTTTCCAGACATCCAGCCTAAATTTCTTTTTTTTTTTTAACCTTTTACCCATTATTCCTAGTTCTTCCTCCCAGGAAGTAGATGTAAGCAGAAATGGCACAGTGGCTAGAAGGCTGGGCCTAGAGTCAAGAATTCAGGCTCAATGGGACAGCTAGGTGGCGCAGTGAATAGGGCGCTGGCCCCGGAGTCAGGAGGACCTGAGTTCAAATCCAGCCTCAGACAATTGACACAATTGCTAGCCGTGTGACTTTGGACAAGTCACAACCCCAATTGCCCTCCAAAAAGAAAAAACAAAGAATTCGGGCTCAAATCTAGCTTTGTGCTAACTATGTGACCCTGGGCAAGTCACTTAACCTCAGTTTCCTCAACTGTACAAATAGGGATAATAACATAAGAATCACATGAGATGATATTTGTAAAGTGCTTAGTACATAGTAGACACTACGTGAATGCACATTCCCTCTTCTCCTTTCTAGGATTCAACAGAACAGACCTAATTTCTCTTCCCTGGGACAGCTATCAACTTTCTGAACACAGCTATCATGCCCCCTCCATGACAGACAGATCATAACATTTATTATCCACACTAATTGCCAAGGACTATGCTAAGTGCTGGGAATAGAAATACAAGTAAGACATTCCCTGTCCTCAAGGAGCTTATATGTCAGTGGGGAAAGACAAAACATAAAGAGAATACAGAAAGGGGAATGGATCAGGAATGGCGCGATTTGGAGCTAGGAAATAAGGTGGAAACTTGGTTCCAGGCAGATGAAGTAAAAGCTCACCAATAAGAGCCCAGTTTGGTTCCTGGGAAGAATCCTGATGCCCAGCAGGGAAGAGATGGCAAAGGCATCATGGTTTGGAGTTAGTGAAGAGGCCATGAATCCTGAGTCTTTTCTTCTCCAATATAAATATCCCCAATTCCTTCAGGTCTGATCTATTCAGTTATGTATGTGGTAAAAAAAATCCATCTCACTACCCATGTGGCTTATGTCGGATGAGTACTCTCACACACACGTAAGTTGTTCCCATTATATTTTTTGGTTGTATGCCTAGTTCACCTATCAATATTGGGCAGATCAGCTAAAGACTCCACTTTTTAACATGTTGGGATAAGGGCTTTCTGAGAAGAAAACTGGCATGTGAAGAATAGCAGTTCTGCTGAAAGGACATAAGTCAGAATAATTGAAAAAATTACTAAAAGAGCATATTTTTAGAGCAAGAATATACTCATAGAGGACCTCAAGTTCTGATACTTTTAACCATTAGGTTTTCTGAAGGCTCTGGGCACCAAAGCCCAGAGTATTTCAAGATTGTCCCAGCAGGGTGATAGCAGCCATCCCTCCCGCACTTAGCCGGCCCTTCTATTTACACAAGCGATAGTTTTCCTACATAAAGCCCCAAAATAGAAACGTTAAAAGAGCAGCTGGTGCCTCCCGGGAACCTAATAAAACGTCTGTTTCCAAACAGGCCTGCATCTCCCTGTCATAAATATTCTGTATTTCTCACTCCTTCGTTCTTTATTAGCAGACACATTTGCATGAAAACGGGAGTTGGCTTATTAAGAATTCAATCTCTTCCTGCTGTTTACAGGCTGCCTAAAATGCTACTCCCCCACATGTGACATCACAACCGATGACTAAGTTGCACCAATATTCTGTAAGCTGCAGGTGAAAAAGAGATGGCAAAGAATACACAATGAAGTCTTAAGAGACAGTGACGCTTGTCTTCAGCCCATATCTATCCATAGGGGTAAAAAAATAATTAAAAGGAATTTAAGTGTTGCAGTCAAATGAAAACGACAAGAAAATAATACAGAGTTGAAGCACGCCTCTAAAATGTTTAAGTTAAAAAGCATAAATATAAGGGGAAATTGTTTTTTCTTGCATCTTCTTTCAGATTTTCCTACACGGTGACAGAAACTACTTTTCGTGGAATCACCGGAGATTTTGTCTCCTTTTGACTAAAACTGAAGGCTCCACCCTTCTTGCTCCTATCATCTGCCTTTGGTACTGCAGAATGGAGCTGAGTCTGGCCCTTGAAGAATCCCAGTAAAGCAGCAGTCACTCTATAATTTTCGTAAGAGGCAGAGGCCATGGGGCAGGTGTGGCAGGCTGGAGTCGCTGGGGTGTTTTCCTGACAACAGCCCCTAGCTCACAGATCTGCATGCAGGTGCCTGCCGACAGCATGGCAGGCGAGAACATGCATGGGAAGGGCGGCCTCCAGATTCCACGGCTCCATGCTCATGCGTCTCTGAAGGCCTACTGAGAGCCTACCCCTGGCAATAGATCATGGCGACAAATGACAATTCTTCCCATACTCAGAACCACCTACTTAGTCTCTTACCACTTGCCTGCTCTGAAATACATGCCCGAATAAGATATTCTTCCTCTCTGAACACCATTTGGCTTTTTGTTCATCATTGCAAAATGAACAATTGGGAATGTTTTATTTGGAATCAGTCTATAATCCCATCATGCTGTATTTCCTTTGTACAGAACGACTGTTATTTAATGGGGCAGCTTTGATTGTTTTGGAGATAGACTCATATTTGGAAAGAGGAGGGGTATGTGTAAGTTGATTATGTTGGCCAGTTTCCCCTATTTTTTCTGGAAGTCCTCCTTCCCCATTTGTATAGATAGTAAATCTCAGAGAACTGCACAACAGCTACAGAGACCATTGTCATGGGACCATTGTCATGGGCAACATAAGGAGGGGTCACATCCAGCCCCTGAAGCATTTCCCCCAAAAGAGAAAATAGTGTGTTGTCCCTGAAAAGGCCTGCAAAGGTATTTCTGTAATACCTTGTGCTCAGGTCAAGCCATTGATTTGAATTTGTCTGTCTCCTTTAAATACCAGAGGCCAAAGCATATCAAATTCCAAATGCAACTGAAAGGGCCCCTTGATTTCCTCTGAACCAGTGTTTTCTGAGGCCCCTTTCCTTTTCCTAACATTTCTCTTAGCACAATTCACTTCAAGAGTTTTCCTTTTCTATGGAATGCCAGTATTTAATGGAAGAATTACTATTGTTCATTATGAAGGAAAGCAACATGACCTCCTTTCTTCCTTTGGTCCTTTCTTTCTGGGGTATCCTTTTCCTGACTTCCAAATCTTATTATAGTGCATCCAAAGAGTTCCTACCAGCTGGGTTACTTCCCATTCCAGATTAGCTGTTTCCCTCCCCTCCCCAAATTCTCACTCCCATTCTTTCCTTTTCTATAGTCCCAGTTTATGGGGCTTAGCTATGTTTTCTCCTCTCAAATTTTCCCTATTTCACACTGTCACCATGCGGTATACCCTCCCATAATTTCTCTAGTCAACTTCCCTCACCTCTCTTTTCTTGTGACTGTTCTAACATCTGATTTATCTGTGAGGCTTGCTTGGCCTTGCTTTTATTCATCTCAGAGTTCTACCAGTCATGAGATTCATCTATAGATAATAAACTGTGAAAATTAAAACAGAATTCCTTTAGGAAGATCACTTAAATCTCATTGCATAAATGGTATGTGTATATATTATGGATATGCAGATCCATCTTTTAAATAGCACCTTGTGCCCAGATTATAAAAACCACTTGATCATTATGTTCTGGATACTTTCAATTCCCTTTAAAGGAAGTAGGGCTTTTTTTTTTGGAGGGGGGAAGGCAAGGCAATTGGGGTTAAATGACTTGAGCTATTTTAGTGTCAGATGTCTGAGGCCAAATTTGAACTCAGGTCCTCTTGATTCCAGGGCTGGTGCTCTATTCACTGAGCCACCTAGCTCTCTCCTCCTTTTTTTTAACCTTTAGGCCCCCGCCCATCCCTTTATTGTGGTCATGCTTCTCAACTCCCATAGCTTCAGCACAAGGCACAAAAAGGACCTGAGTTTAGGAGGTGGGACAAGTGGAACACTGGGAGCAAGGGCTAATGAGAAAATCTTTCCTTGGACCCCACAAGTGCAGGGCTCATGGGACAGGAGCGGGCTATGGGCAGAGGGGCCCAGTCCAGGAGTAGCTGGGGAGGCAGGCAGGTTACCTGCCCTTCCCCAGGGATCCATTGTTCCTGTGGCCCGCTGGTTCAGGCAGGTGACTGGGGGTGGGGGTGGAGGACGTGTTATACAGGCCTAGTTTCTAGAAAATGAAACTGAGGTTTAGTGCATGCAAACAAGTGGCCTACTCAATCTAACAGAGCAAGGCAAGAAAAGAGTTCCCTTCACCCTGTCCTCGGTTATCACCCCCTCCTCCTTCGGTTTCCCCGCCCTTCAGGAACTAGATCTTCAAAGTATTTAATACCAGGGTTAAAGTTTGCTTCTCTTCCCCTTTCACTGAGATTAGACCTCAAAGGGAATATTAGCTTATCTAAGAGCCTGAATCTATGAAGTTACTGAAATAGCTGCTGGTCACATTTTCAATTCAACCAGTAAACTCAACCTCTACTTCTGTGCCCTGAAAGAACCCCAAATGGTTGCTTCTCAGCTGCAGGAAAAGGTGAGAACATTGAAGCTTGACAAGAAAACTGAATCAATTAAATCAAAATGACTGAAATAATAGTGAGTTTGTGTTTCTTAGGTTCTATGCTAAAGGAATTCATGTTTTGATTAGCCCTCTTAGCTAGAATGAATCTCAGAAAACAGACATACAGTCTATAACTGAGTCTATATACATACATGCAGGCACACACACACATATACATGATAGACTTGGTGTACTGAACTCTTGGTGAGGATATTCCCTCTACCAATATAGATCAACAACTCACTACAACTTAAAATCTTAGAGACTTGTTTGGAGACAATTAGAAGCTAAATTACTTTTACCTATGGTCATATAATTAGCATATGCTGTGTAAGAGGCAGGACTTGAACCTGGGTCTTCCTAATTTCAAGATCGACTGTCTAGTAGACCATGCTACCGCAATATAAATATGTATATACATATATGTGTATATGTACATTATATGCATGTATGTATGCATGCGTTTATATATGATTTATCTTTGGGGTATGGAATCTTTTTAAGTAATATTCTGCTTTTCCCTCCATATATATAAATATTTACATTGGTTATACCATATATGTTGAAGACCAGTATATTAAAAATAAAGACATATTTACCTATAAATACATATATTTGCATGTATATGTATATCTATCTGTATGTTTATGTATGTATGTATGTAAATATATACACACACATATATAAAATTTCTAATTCTTTAGTTCAGAACAAAAGTTTTAGTATGATTATCCCCTCCTTTCTGTCTCCTTCTTCCCTCCAAAAAGGGAAAAAAACCCACTATATTTTCATGGTATTTCCCTTTCTGTGACATGGTTTTTCTGGGGTTAGGAAATTTTTAAAGGTCCCTCTTCTCAGTCTTTATATATGCCAGTAAGCTCCACATACATTATCAAGTTTCATGACAAAATACAGTACCATATTTTGGGGTATCCAAGGTACACAATTTTACTCCTTTTAACCTTCAAAATAAAAAGGTCTGAGCATCATGCAAATTTGCTTTCTACATCAGTTCCCATGTAAACCCACTCTCAGCCTTCTCCAGTAAGGGTTCCCTGCCCTCCAAGTTGCTTCCCGTGTCTGCCTCTCCTGCAAATGCATACCCTGCTGGTCTGTTCCCCACTGGTTCTGTTTCTGTCCTCATTGTTATCCATACTGTTTCACTCCAAACAGACCCCACTGTTATTTCTCACTGCAGGTGTACCCTCTCTAATAGCCTACCAGTAGCTGTGATCACAGCTCCTCCGGTCCCTATTTTCCCATTAGTCTGCTAGAGTTCACCATAGAAACAACCATGACTTCAATACTAACACCAGACCTGACTTGGACTCTTCTCACATCCCATTTGAAGGTGTAGCAATCTCTCCTGCCTTAGGCCTCACTTTCCAGCAATCCTGGATTCCTCTGAAGATAGTGAGCTATCCATTGGAGCCCCTAGTTACCAATTGGGGAAAAAAAAAAACTATGCTGAAGGAAGAAAAAAGATAAAGGATCAAAGAAAAGATAAGACCTCTGGCCAAGGCAAATGGGAAAGTTATAATGGACTAAAGGAGAAGGAAGAATGATTCAGATCTTGTTTTGTTCCTGTTTTTCTCTGTTAAATACTTTGCTGAAATATAGGCAAACTCGATCAGTGCTCTTATCAGCACATCATACATTATGATGTTCTTTTGGTAAGATTGACTCTCTTCCCCTTTCTTACTTTCTAACATCTCTTGAGAATAATAGTTTCTCTTGCCTAACACCTTAATGCAATCCCACTTAGCCCTCTGGACCTCAAATTCCTCCCAGGCACTGGACCCCAGTGGAGAAAGAGCTTCTTCTCAGAATAAACAGGGTGAAAACTGAGTAAGTGACGGGGAAGAGATCAGATCCTGGAATGGATAGTGTGGTATAATCCCTTTCTTCTTTCCTTTAATTTAGCTGATGGATTTGTCCTTGAGTAGTATCCCTCCCCTTCCACTCTATAACTAAGTAAGAAGGCCCTTTGCCAATTCTGGTACCTGGAAAAAGAAGACAAGTCCATGAAGCCTAGAGTGCGTTGAGTCTGACTTACTCCTGAGGGGTTGCTGGCACAGGAGATGCAAAATCTCCAGTCTTCAAAATGCTAGAAGTTGTGATTGACTACTGAGCTTCCAAGCAGATCAGAGAGAAACTGGTCACAGTATATTTAGAGACAAGACAGAGACAGAAAGAGACACATAGATGTATATATAGTACCTTATTTAGAGACTGTTGCACTATATATAGTTGTCGCTAACTGATTTGTATAAACTTGTTTAATTTATCAATCTGAACCGTTTGCATCATGGCCTTATTTGTTTTGTTTATATGCACTCCTTACTTCCTGGAAATCCCACAGAACTAAGTGTTCTCCTCTCTTCAGCCTTGTGTCTTCCCTTGAAAGTGATCCCTGGGGATTTTCCATGTCCAAGGCAGACCTGGCTGGAAGCCCTGAGTTACTTGGCTAGAAAGAGGGACCTTCCCCACCCACTCCAGTTTCTCTCTTTGTCCCTACCCCTCAGCAACACTCTCTCCTCAGCCATGTACCTCTTTACCTTTAGCCCTCATCCTTACTATCAGTCAATAGACAAGCTTTTATTAAATGCTTACTAGATGTCAGGCATTGTAATGGGCCCTGAATATACAACGTGCCCTCCAATTCTCCCAAACTATAGTCTCACAAGGACAGCAATCTTTCCAAACAAAAGGCTCTTGTATACCTTCACAATTTCTTCTGCTCCCCATATCGCCATAACATCCCAAAGACATTTGGTAAGATAAAACTCTATGATTCTAAGATTCTTCTTTTCCATTCTGTTTTCTTCCCTGATTTATCTCAAGGAAACAGGCTGTGCCTCTGAAATAATCATACCTAAATAACATGTTTACTTCTCACTACAATGTAAGCTTCTTGAAGGTGACTATTGTTTCATTCTTTGTATTTTTATCCCCAGCACCTAACTTGTACATAGTAGGCACTTAATAAATGCTCATTGATTGATTGATGGTAAGTGGACCTCAATTCTAGTAGTAATGTTTTCTGGAGCACCTGGTTAATACCATTACAGACAAAGCATACTCATATAAAACTCTGTGCATGTATGTGTGTGTGTGTATAGATATAGCTATAAATACCTATAGCTACCCAAATCTATCAATACATAGACTTTTTATGCACATAGGAAGCCTCAATCAAATTATTTTAATTTAAACAAGAGGTAAAAGCTTTGTCACTAAAGACCAGGTTGGCAAATAATAGTATTATCATTTCATAAATAAATTAGTAGGCCTATACATCCAATTAAAAAATAGTGTCATAGGGGCAGCCAGGTAGTACAGTGAGTAAGAGCACTGGCCCCAGAGTCAGGATGACCTGCAATCAAATCCGGACTCAGATACTCAGCACCACACCCAGAAATAACTGGCCGTGTAACCTTGAGCAAGTTACTTAACCCCAATTGTTTTAAAAAAAAAAATAGTGTCATAAAATTTCTCCAGAATTCTAAACTTGAACACTATAACAAAGATGCCAGAATAATTGTTCTGTAAACCTTGCTTCCATGTCGTAGTTTATAGAACTATATGTATGTTATATGAATACGCTTCGAATATGTACTTATAAGTTCACATGCTATTTTCTCCCAAAGAATGGAAGTTTCTTGAAGGCAGGGACTATCTTATTGTAGTCTTTGTATTTCCCAACACCTAGTACAATGCCTGGTATATAGTAGGTGCTTAATAAATGTTTGTTAATTGATTGATATTAAGGATGATGACTTTGATGAAAGGTGGCAGAGCAGATGATTGATACCTAGTGAATCTGTCACATTCTCTTTGGTCTTGAATTACTTGTTTAATTTGATGCTTATTCCTTCTCCCAACTCTACCCCCAAAAGGAAATTAATAGCTTCTACTTCTGTCCCCACCCCCAAAACATGGACAACTATATATGATTTAATTATAAAACTTGTCAAAACAATATGTGACTACCTTGACGTTATCCAAAGAAAACCATAAGGGTATACGTTTATTGTACCAGTTTTAACTTACTGTCACTAAACAATCTGTAGTCACTTTGGGGAAAATTTCATGAGTGTCCATTTTATCTGTCTCCTATTTCAAACTCAGAATTTAACTGTGCAGAGGCAAGGTGAGAGATATGGAGCTTCCAAAACCTCAGACTTCTGATAATGCTAAGTGTGTCACATCTCATTTTTATTTGACCTCAGTATGATAACTCAATTTTCCCATTGCCTATCAAAAGATGAAATCTGGACAAAAGCAGAATGATGTAGTCCCAACCAGAGAAGACAGAGCTTCAGACAGCTAAAAGAAAGCTGAACACTAAAAACCGGAGTGTTTTCATTTTTCATTTAGCCATTGAGTTTTAAATGCTTGGGGCGTCCTCCAGTTGGATAAACCCTAGTATTCTTCCCCAGAAATAGCTGGTTTCATCATGGGAAACCTCCCCACCCCTGCTGTTTTCTAGCTTTCCTTTCTTCTCCCATTAGATTGTAAGTGGGAGCATCTCCAGCCCTCCTGATTTATATCTTACCACTGGACCCAGATGACTCTGGAGGAGAAAATGAGGTTGGTCACTTTGCACAGCCCTCCCTCACTTCAATCCAATCCACTTGCAAGTCATAACATCATCTTCCTGGTGTCATGGTCCTTTTTGAGAATGAAAGGCAAATAGCAACCTGTGAGTAGTATGGACTGTCACACTGGGGACTCAACTGGCCAGTTCCTATTGGACAATGCAGCTTCATCCCTTCCTCCTCCTTTCCTTTTTCTTCCCCTCCCTTCCTTTCCCTCTTTCTCTTCTCCTTCCCCTTCCCTTCTCTTTTTTTCCCCATCTTTTCCCTTCCCTTCTTTTCCCTTCTCTTCTCTTCCCTTCCCTCTCCTTCCCTTCTCTCCACCTTCCTGATGTCATGGTCCTCTCCAAGAACAAAGGACAAACAACAAGAGCATACATACATTGAAGGCAAAAACTATCTTGTTTGTTTTTGTTTATCCCCAGCATTTAGCACAGTACCTGGAACACAGTAAGTGCTTAATAAATGCTTTAGCTATTTAGCTCTATCAGCCAAAAATAGTCTTTTTCTTTAGTGGACACCTCACCACAGCTGGCCTTGTCTCTGGAGTCGCCCACATATAAAACTGAAATGTGTTCAACTTTGAGGAGCAACCAGAAATGTCAGCACAAGTTGCTCACACCTTCCCAAAGCTGATAGTCATGAGAAGGATATGCTATCACAGGAGAGTATGCGTCACACCAGGACTCCTCGGTCTGAACAAACTTGTCCTTCGACTCCAAGAACAGCTCAGATTGCACATCTTGTAAATAAACAACAGACACAGCAAGTTCCTCATTTCTGTAACTTTCTTTTCAAACAAAATCTCAAGGTCACTGATCATTAGGAAATGAAGGAAAATACCTTTTTGGGGTATACGTCTTCTCGAGGATATTCTCTGCTTTGGGTTTTTCTTTTTTAAAAAATGAATGTAAATGGGGAATCTGTGCTTTATTCACTTACATAGTTCTCCTAATGTAATTTGAAGGCCCTTTAAAGAGTAAAACTGAGTTATAAAAACACTTCATTCTATAATGGATTTAGCAATGCTTAAGGTTGAATCATGTCTCCTGTGAAATTTAGTGTAGCTATCTTATTATGAGATGAAAACTTATAACACAGTGATTTTTTTTTCCTGGAATCTGAAAGGATATGAAATAATAAAGATCTAACTAAAGACATAAGGGGCAGCTAGCCTAGGTGCGATGAATAGAGCACTGGGGCCTGGAGTCAGGAAGATCTGAGTTTAAATCTGACCTCAGACACTTCCTAGCTGTGTGACCCTGGGCAAGACACTTAACCTCTATTTGCCTCAGTTCTTCATCTGTAAAATAGGGACACAGTGGAGAAGGAAATTATAAATCACTCCAATATCTTTGCTACACACACATACACAAAACATAGAAAGTACACAGGGTCACATAGAATCAAACACAACTGAATGACTGAACAATTGAATAACAACAAACTAAAGAAATGTTGATAAAAAAGTAAAGAAGAGGGGGCAGCTAGGTGGCACAGTGAGTAAAGCGCCAGCTCTGGAGTCAGGAGGACCCAAGTTCAGTCCCGGCCTCAGACACTTAACACACACATGCGCAAAACTAGCCGTGTAGCCTTGGGCAAGTTACTTAACCCCAACTGTCCTCCAAAAAGGCAAAAAAAAAAAGGTAAAGAAGATACTGTTCAACAATGTCAATGGATAGGAAACTAGGTAGATCCAACTGAAATATACATTAGCCATTACAGGAATAAAACTGAGTTATTTGCCACCATCCCTGAAAAAAAATGGAGAACTAAGATATCAAAAATTCAAAACCAGTACTGAAGTTGTCAGACTTGCAAGTATCCAGTATGCATAATTGATCTCATTATGAAGATTGGGACCTCATCTTTATATATCCCCCACTTCCCAGAATTGGACCTTTCATATAATGGATATTTAAGTTTCAGTATTTTCACTATTCACTATTCCAATATCACATTCAACTTTTGGATACCCTAATTATTAGGAATTTCTTTCCTTCCATCAAGCCAAAGTGTGTCTCTCTGTAAATCACATCCAGTGCTCCTAATTCTGCCTTCTAGCACCAAGCAGAATAATTCTAACACCCTCTTCTACATAATAGCCTTTCAAGTATTTGGACTGCCAGCAGGTCACCACTAAGTTGGCTCCTCTCCAGGATGAACATGCCCAGTACCCTCCATCAGTCTTTATATTGTCCCTATTCCCTTCACTATCCAGTCACTCCTATGGACACTATCCAGCTTCTCAATTAAAGTCCTTCCTACTCAAGGTAGTGATTTTTCAAAATACTGGTGCCTCATTCTATCATCCAATGTATTGACTATTTCCAGTTTTGTGTCATCAGCAAATTTGGCAAGAATGCCCTCTATGCCTTCAAATATATCACTGATGAATATTGTGAATACTGTAAGACCAAGGATGGATGCCTGGTTCATTTCAATAGAGATTTTTCCCTAAGCTGACATTCATCTCCTGATTCCTTAGGTTTAATTATTCAACCAGTTCCAAATCCACTTAACTAGTGTATCCTCTGGCCCATGTCTCTCCATCCTGTCCACAAAGAAATCATGAGAGACAACATCAAATATTTTAATGAAATCTATATAAACTGTCCCATGATATTCACCTGATCTACAAATCTAGTAACATTAGTCTTCATGAGTGTGCTGCAGATGTAATGGGAAGCTTTCTAGGACCAATCTCTTAGGAAAACACAAATTTAATAATATAATGCCAATTATTTGAAACAAGAACTCTTGAGTTCTGACCTTTCTAGTGCTCACACTTAATAGAGTTGGGGATAGCATTTTAGGGCTTAGAGATCAAAGAATGTGTTGCTAAGAATCTTACCAGGATGGGAGATAATGGCTCCTCT
This sequence comes from Petaurus breviceps papuanus, assembly GCF_028583685.1. Classification (NCBI taxonomy): domain Eukaryota; kingdom Metazoa; phylum Chordata; class Mammalia; order Diprotodontia; family Petauridae; genus Petaurus; species Petaurus breviceps. Next base: position 937,890 of record NW_027187299.1, on the reverse strand, counting down.
GGACACTTCTCAGGGTCACTGGGGACTATTAACTCTTTGTTTATGTACTGCTAGTGTGTAATGCCAACACATAAACAAGCTAGATAATATAGTCAAACCTGTGTCCAAATCCTCCCTTAGATAATTACCAGTCACTTAACCTTTTCCTGCCTCGGTGTCCTCATCAATAAAATGGAGGTAATAATATCTACCTCACTGAGTTGTTGTAAGGATTAAATGAGATAGCATATATAAAGTGTTCTGTAAACCTTAAAACACTATCTAAAGGCCAGCTATAATGATAATAATTATTATTACCATTATTCTTAATGGAAAATTCAATGACGTTCATTTTGGTCCAAAATAAAGAACTAAAATATTGAACTGTCCAAAAGTAGAAAAAGCTCCTCTTTGAAGTAGTGAGTTCCTTCTTATTCAAAGTGTTCACACTAAAGCTAGATAGCCATCTGTCAGGAATGTTGTGGAGGGAATTCTTAGAGTTAGTAGAAAGTAGAGAATCATTAAAATCCATTTCAATGCCAAGCTTCTATGGATTCTTTGATATAAGTAACCTGGAGAATCTAATGTCAAATATGTTTCAGAGGAGAATACGCTTAGAATAAGTTGGACCAGATGACTTCTAAGGTCCCTTCCAATTCTATGATTCTGTGATATAGAAGGAAGAACTTAGCTATTTACTAGACCAAGGAAGTGAGTTCTCAAACCCTTTTGTCAACATGAAGTAGTTCCTGTGAATAAATATAGACACTGAAAAAACAGCTCAGAGATTCCAATAAGCCAGAGATTTCACCAAAGAGTGACCCACAGAGAGGCCCAGGCTTTGAGATTGAGAATCTATGGACAGGGGCTACTCCAGGAAGGGAAATTGAAGCAGATATGACTGAAAAGCTTTATAAAACAGGTCTCACAACTAGAAAAAGGGAAAATTGAGGAAATAGTTGGAGATTTAGAGTTGGAAGGGATTGTACAGATTATCTAGACCACCGAAAGATGCTAAGTGACTTCCTATAATCACTTAGGTATTAAGCGACAAAACCAGGGTCTGAACCAATTCCTCCAAGTCTCCAAGGAAGGGGACGTGACTTAAATTTCCTAGAGAATTTTGAGATTTTGAATCCAGTTTTTCAAGTTTCCTGATAATTCTAAAAATAATGTTATTTTTACCATAATATGCTTTTTTTTCTCTTTTAATACATTTCTTTGGTATATCTTTACCAGTTTTCTCAAAAGTAGAGAAATTAGTGTCAGTCTGTTGGCCTACCCAATGTAGTGAACTTCCCAGGTAGCTTGGAGGATTTTGAGCCAGTCAAAGAATAAACTCCCTGATATTGTTCTATTGTACTAAAATGTGGGCACAAAGTCTGTATAAACAAGATGAAGAACTTTATCTACAACAATTTCTTCTATCTTTCATCAAGAAGTGAGGGGCTCTTTCATATTAAGAGAAATACATGAAAACATTATGTACTAATGTAGACTGAGAGGTTGTCTCATTGACAGGTAAAACAATTACCCTTGCATTCATGTGCTAGCCCACTACATTTGGAACACTAGAGTAGCGCCTAATTTATATGTGCTACTATACTTAATCCTACAGAAAGTTAGCATGTCACTTATATTAATTATCCAGCAAGGAGGTGCAATAGCTGCATTTCCACCACATGGCAACCTCCTTGAGCCACCTGCCCTCAGCCCAGTCGCCACCTCACTTCATCTCTGGTTTCGAACAGCCTTCTTAAAGGCTTCAGTGTTTCCACTGGCCACCAGAGGGCCTGCAAAAGTTGATAATTGTTTCCCAGCATCAAACAGGTCAAACCCAAGCTGGACAGATTCTGTTACCTACAAATGGAGTTCTTAACTGTTTTTGTGTCTCAGCCCTCTCTGGCCATCTAGTTAGATCTATAGATCCATTCTCAGAATCATGTTTTAAAATGTATGAAATAAACACAGGATGACAAATATATATATTCAAATACATTTGGCAAAAAAAAAGTGTTTAAAACAAGTTAACACCCCCCCCCCCGGTTAAGAATCTCTTATCTAAGCAATAAAATAGAATATTACTCAAAATATTAGTTTTGAAGTCAACCACTGGAGTTTTGAGCTCAGTGGTAGGGCCAGGATCAGCTTTGGCCATCCTGATCACTTCAAAGAAGGTATTTCTATCTCAAAAGCAGCTGCCATTCATCCTCAGGGCAATCAGCTTGTCATTTGCTGCAACACCCTGCATCATAATTAGGAAGTCTAAAACACAAAGTCATCAGAAGGAAAGGCTAGGCAGTCAGTCCTGGCTGCCAACATACAGATCTCACATCTTCTTCTATCCTAGAATGAGGCTTTATGACTCAGACTACTAAAACTTCCCTGTATTTCACAAATTTTGTTTTCCTTTTAGGAACATCCAGGACCCAGAGATGAAGTGGCACAGCTGTGTCTACATCATATTACTGAATTAACTTAAGGTACTATATTTACTTATGGTGTACTCCACATTCATCCTTTACAAAGATGACACAAGTTGATGCTAACAGGAGAGACCATCCTTTTTATCAAGGGATCATGTAAATTAGTCTTCTTTAAAAACCCTTCTTCAATGGGGTGGCTAGGTGGCTCAGTGAATAAACCACAGGCCCTGGAGTCAGGAGGACCTGAGTTCAAATTTGGTCTCAGGCACTTAACACTTACTAGTCCTGTAACCTTGGGAAAGTCACTTAACCCCAATTGCCCTGCCTTCCCCCTCCAAAATAATAAATAACCATTCTTCGATCCAGATTCAGATAAGTGCATGTAGATCTGAGTAACAGATAACCTCTATGTTTATATCAAAACCTTCTACTCACAGGCCTCGAAGTCCCAAGAGTAAGGTCATTAAGCCTTATGACACAGACAAGAGATGGCTTTAATGATCTCCACTAAGCAGTGTTTCACAAAGGGAGCAGAAGTACTGGGTCAAAGATAGAGTCTGTAACAGAACTAAAGGTAATTTTAAAAGTACTCAGAGCAAACCATGTACTTTGGGAAAGGGGAAGGAGACAGGGAGAAGTGCATAGGTACCATTGCTTCAGGGCTAGATGGATATTTTGCCAAAGTAATGACTGCCAAGGTTTGGACCCATTTCCTCATAAACTAAACCAAAAAATGACACCAGAGTTACCCACCATCTCTTGTGCAGGCCTTGGGGAAACTTCATTCAAATCTGTGATGAAGACAGCATCTGTATCTAGGAAAATGTCAAAGACATTTTGTTCACTTATAAACAATTAGGGGCAATTTGTTGTTCAATCATTTCAGTTGTGTCTGACTCTTTGTGACCCTATTTAGTGGGTTTTTGGCAAAGAACCTGGAGTGGTTTGCCATTTCTTCTCCAGTTCACTTTAGAGATGAAGAACTGAAGAAAACTGAGTTAAGTTACTTGTCCAGGGTCACACAGCTAGTAAGTGTCTGAGGCCAGATTTGAACTCAAGCAGATGAGTCTTCTGACTTAGGCCTAGCACTCTATCCACTGTGTCACTTAGCTGCCTGAGTGGCAATTAGAATGAACAAAAAGTCAAGGACAAATGAAGCTGTTCAGGCAGTCCTAGACAGTCACTTATGTGTTAAGCACTGTAAAGAATCCTTTCCCCCCCCCCAGGACTGATAAAGACAAGATTTGAGACATCCTGGTAGAATAGAAATAGCACTGATTTTTTTTTTTAGAAGCGGGAAGGCAAGGCAATTGGGGTTAAGTGACTTGCCCAAGGTCACACAGCTAATAAGTGTGTCAAGTGTCTGAAATTGGATTTGAACTCAGGTCCTCCTGACTCCAGGGCCATGTTCTATTCACTGCACCACTTAGCAGCACCTATAGCACTGATTCTTGAGTCAGAGGGCCTGAGTTAAGATTCTGTCTCTGACTCTTGCTACCTGTGAGAACATGAGCAAGCCATTCATCTCACTCAGCCTATTTCCTCACATAAAATGAGATCTTACCTCCTCAATACTTTAGCACAGGGGTAGGGAACCTGCAGCCTTGAGTCCGAGTTTTACAGAACAAATCCTTTTATCAAGAGGATTTGTTCTGTGAAGCTTGGATTTAGTCTAAGGGCCACCCTCAAGGACCTAGAAGGCCATATGTGACCTCCAGGTCACAGGTTCCCCACCCTTGTCTTAGCATTCCCACCAGGAAAACAGATATGGTAAAGTTTGTTGGAAGGACCATTTGAATCATTCAGACAAAACATTTCCTAAAACAGCACATTGTTCATATTTTTAAAGAGTTTGCCTAGATAGAAAAAAAATTCTCAAATTGTTAAGAATTTGGACTTTGTTAACCACCTAAAAAGAAAGTTCTTTTGGCCCTTTCCCTTTGTTAGTGCGTGTTTTACTGCTTAGTCAGCTACTATAGCAACATGCAAAAAAAAATTTTTTTTTTTTTAGAAAACTGTGGTAAAAAATAAGGGATCAGTAAGTCATGGTGTCAGAGCTGTCTGGGTAAGTGTAGGCACTAACAGGAAAGCAGGAAACCTAGTCTGTAAGTTTAGAGTTTGTGGAAAGGAAACAGAGTTTCCATTCAACACCAAGAGTGCAGAATAACATCGACATGGGGGCTCAGACAAAGCCAAATGTCATTTTCTTTATCCAAATTTAATGATTTCTGCTTGTTTCAGTGCAGCACTCAGGGGAGGAAATGTGGGTTAAGCTACAGTTAATGCCTTTCATTGTTCTTCCAATTAATAATAAAGCTATGCAGGAGAAGGTAAAAGTGTGAAGAGGTTGTGGGCATGTATGTGTAGGGATGAGAGGGAGAAAAGTGAAAAGCTAGCTAAAGCTAACCAAAAATATATTCTGGGATTTATCATACTTCTGATGACTTTTTTAGCTTTTTTTTAACCTTATGTTCAATTCAATTCAGTCCAATGTAAGCCAACAATACTGGTTGGCTAAGCTCCTGTTTGGTGCCAAGCACTGTGGTACGCACTAAGAATAACGTGCAATAATCCTTTTTTATTATACTATGTTATAGAAATGCTGGTTTTATTCCATAAGTTAAAAATAATTTTTTTTAGAAAGTTCTATAGCGTTGGGCCTGGAATTAGGAAAACTCATTTTCCTGAGTTCAAATCTGGCCTTAGACACTAGCTGTGTGACCCTGGGAAAGTCACTTAACCCTGCTTGTCTCAGTTACTTCATCTGTCAAATGAGCTGAAGAAGAAAATGGCAAACTCCTCTAGTGTCTCTGCCAAGAAAACCCCACATGAGGTCACAAAGAGTCAAACATAACTGAAAAATGACTGAAAATAGTCCTTGCCCTCAAGGAACTTAGGATCTACTGTTTAAGGAGATCTCAGCTTAAAGAGATAGACCACATACTCAATGTATTTATCTGTAACTCTCAAACAGGCAATACAAGTGCTGACTCTAGGCATGCTCTAAAAATTACCACTCTGGAGTGGAGAAAAGTTCATTGTCTGATGACATAAATGTAAACCTCTGAGAATTGCAACCAGAGCAGATGAATAGATCTCTCTTTCTGCCATCTCTAAGACATGAAGAAGATTCTGTGGGGGACAGGAATATTGGATGTAAAGATTTTTTTTTCTACAGTCTGAAGAGAATATAAAGTAAATTGATTCTTTGGGGTTTTTATTTTCCCGTCAGCAATTTCAAGAGATTTTTTTGATTTTCATTAGACCAGTCATTCTCATAACTACCCGTTATAAAACCAAAACCAATATCACAAACCATGAGAAACTATCACCCCCAATGATACAAGTTTGGGGTTGGGTATGTGGCTATTTCAATTCTTTTTTATTTTTTAATGAGGGTATTTCTCTGTGTGTGTGTGTGTGTGTGTGTGTGTGTGTGTGTGTCAGTGAAATCACTGTGGGCTTTCCCATAGGGATTTCCCTAAGGTGGAAACTCTTGGCCACCTGAGCTCACTTTATTCTCTAGACCCTATTTTCAACTGCTACCTCTATGCAAATGACCCCCAAATTCATACCTACCCTAATAATAGCTAGTATTTATATAGTGCTTTACTAATATGATTTCATCATATCCTCAAAACAAACCTGGGAGGAAGGCTCTATTATTATCCCCATTTTTCAGATGAGGAAACTGAAGCTTACAGCAGTTAAGTGACTTACCCAAGGTCATAAGGGTAATAAGAGTTAGAGTCCAAATTTGAACTCAGGCCTTCCTCACTCTGGAACCAGTGCTATATCTGCTGTACTACCTTCCTGCCTCCAGCCCTGACCTCTCGAACTCCTAACCTGTATTTCTAATTGCCTGCTAAACATACTAATAACTCAAACCAAAACTTATCCCAAAAACTGGATCTCCCTCCCAAATTTTCTATTTCAATAAGAGTACCCATGATTCTCTTTTTAAAAATCTAACTTGTTTATTATGAGCCTAACAATACAAACAGGAAAATGAGCATTTTATATACAAAGTAGAACACATAAAGGAAATGGTTTATGAAGCTGTAAATCTCTTCTTCCATATCGCAGCTATGTGACACAGTGGCTAAAGTACTAAATCTGGAAACAGGAGGACCTGAGTTCAAATCCAGCCTCCTACAACCTGCCACCCTGGCTTGTTGCAAGGATGTTTGATTTGTTCATTTTAAAGTACTGTATCTAAATGCTAGTAATATTTCCATTATTATATAATAAATTCTATGCAATATATAAAGTACATAAGAAATTCAAAATGTTACTTTCAAAATTTTATTGCTGCTTCCTTCTGAATTTCCTGATGTTCTCCTATATGCACTTTTTTTTAATGCTTCCATAGCTCCCCTCTTTTTTCTTTTCTTGACGTTGAAATCACTACTGACCCCTACCCTAACTCTAGTTAAAAATAGAAGAAAACTCTTGTGATAGATACCTATAACCAAGCAAAGGAAATCCACACTGTGGCTATGTCCAAGACTTTGTTTCCCTCCACATTTTAAGTTCATCAGATCTCTGTTAGAAGGCAGATAACATGCTTCATTATAGACCCTCTGGAGACATGGCTGGTCATTGTGATGAGCAGAGTTCTAAAGTCTTTCAAAGCTGGTTTACTTTTTTTTGTTTTTGTTTTTTGTTGTTGTTTGGTTTTTTTTTGTTTTTGTTTTTGTTTTTTGCTTTTTGGAGGGCAATTGGGGTTAAGTAACTTGCCCAAGGTCACACGGCTAGTATTTGTGTGTGGGTGTTAAGTGTCTGAGGCCGGAAAAAGCTGGTTTTCTTTATGATGGTGTTGTCATTGTACAAATTGTCCTCCTGGTTCTGCCCTCTTCATCAGTTATACTTCCTAGCTTTCTCTGAAATAATTTCTTTCATCATTTCTTATAGAGCAACAATATGTAATTACTTTATATGACAAAACCTGTTTGACCATTCCATAATCAAAGATTATTTTCTTTCTTTCTTTTCACCTCCTTTTCAGGATCAGGAAGTTTGTTTTGCTTCCAACAATTCCCTCCCTGGCATTATCCTCCCTCTTAACTGCTCCTCTCCCATCTTTGTCTGTTGTATTTGTTCTGTTTTTGGCACTTGACTCCTTGGTGTATGTAAGTGTGTGTGTGCGCATGTGTGTGTGGTCATTCCTCCTTTGTCTGGTTTATAAAACTGAAGTTCATCTGATGCTTGTTCCTTCTTCTTCTTTGTCCATGTTTGTGTACTCTTCTTCTCACACTCCTCAATTATGAGGAAATGATAAGTTCCACCCCCTTCTTCTGCCTTTCTACTAGTCATGTTTTCTCCCTTTTATCCCCCCTTCTCTTCTCTCTCTTGAAACCCCCTGAACAGAACCTGTTCACTTTCAGGTCCTGTTTTTATTAACTCCCTTAATACTCTTTAAATATATTTAAGTTCTGAAGGGACACCTTCATCTTCTTTCCTTAGAATGTTAGCCCTTCATCATAATACCAACCCTTTCAATTGTTCAAATAAATTTTCTATTATAGGTTTCTCTTGAATCTTGTTGTGGTTACTATTGTTCATCTTTTATTTTCATAGACAACCAAAGACATCACAAGGGTGATGTCTTGACTTCTAGGTGAACTGGATTTGAGTGAGGTAGAGTTGCACAAAGCAGCCTTGTTCTCTCCTCCAGAATCATGAAAGTCCCATGACAAGAAAAAGGTCAAAAGGATTGGTGATGACCCAGAATGCAATGGGTAATCTTGGCCTTTCTAAATTAAGGTCTTTCCCAGGTCTTACAGAACAAGTTATTGTTGGTGCTTAAGACTATATCTTTTGGAATATGGTATTCCATATTCTTATTTATGATATAACATAATATATGGTATATAGTATTTCATATACTTATTTATGATAGAAGTTACAAAGTGATAGCTTTGTCATTCTTGTCCTGACTGTGTTTCTGATTATGGTTCTTTGGTTGAACACTTCCTTTCTGGCTGTTTAAATTTTTTTTTTGTTTTTATGGAAGTTTAGGATGTTGACTTTGATGTTCCTGGGACTTTTCCTTTTGGGATTCCTTTTAGGAGGTGATCAATAGATTCTTTTTATCTTCATTTTCCCTTTTGTCCTAATAGAATTAGGCAATTTTAATGTAGGATTTTTTTTTTTAAACATCGTGTCCAGGTTGCTTTTTTCAAACATGGTTTTCAGGGAATCCAAAGCTTTTTAAATTATCTCCCCTTGATCTGCTTTCTAGATCAATTGTTTTTGATAGCAGAGAGACACTTTAAATTTTATCTCTTTCTTCAATTTTTAAAAATTTTGCTCTAGTATTTCTTGCTGTTTCAAGAAGTATTGGTTTTTATTTGGTCTAAATTATAGGGCATCTACTATTTGGGTAAGGTATATAACTTTCTGTTCTATGCTATTTATTCTCCTTTCAGTTCTTTCCTCTAGAACTTATTTCATTTATATTTCTTATTTCATTTCCTATAGGTATTTATGTAGCTCTTAGGAAAAATACATTCTTTCTTTGTTTCTCTGCTAGAAGTTGTTAAAGAATTACTCTCTCCTAAGTTAAAGTTGCTTGGGTTTGGGGGGTTTGGGTTTTTTTTTGGTATCTTTAAATAGACAAAAAATCTTTGTATTGGTTGATGTGGTCTTTGGTTTACTCATCTCTTCAGCCTTAGTTCCTGAATTTGGAGCATTAGTTTAGGACCAGACTACACCTGCTTTTGTGTTGGGTGGTTGTCCCTGCTCTACTCTGATATGGGCCTCCTTAGTTTCTGGACTGAAGCCCAACTCCTAGATTAGGCTACCTGGATCTTTGATGCTCAGGAAACTGTATCTTCAGAGCCCTCTGTGGTATCCAAGGTCAGAGTGCTAGAGAATTGCAACTTCCAATTGCATCCAAGATCCAAACTGTAGCTTCTGACCTCCTTGAATCTTTCTCTGGGGATTCTTCTGTTCTAGCTACCTCCAGATAAAGTTCCTTGCAGGCTACATACATACACATATACGCACATATATACATGCACACACATATATACAAACACATATATAAATATATATACACATACACACATTAAATACACACACACACACACACACACACACACATATATATATATATATATATATATATATATCCAACAGATTTTTGGTGTCTTGGGGGGCTGCCTGCTTCTTCGCCTGTGCTATTGCTAGCTTTTCTGACTGCTCTCTTTACTACTATCTGTGGTCTTCTGGCTAGCCTTTTGTGCAACCTTGGGTAGAAAAAGTAGCTTACTATATTTGCTTATTAGTTTTTTTGATGATTGTTCTATCAGTGCTATGGGGGGAAGTGGTGCTAAAGTAGTGGTGTCTGCCTCTGTTCATACACTCATCTTAGCCTGAAGTCCCATCATTCTCCTGATCACCAGAATTGGAAACCTCAAAATGATCTCTCATTTCCCCTCCCATCTGGTAAGTCCTGTCCTCTTCTTTTTCATCAAAATTGCTTTGCCTTTTTTTCCATTTCTACTGCCACCACACTATTCTAGATTCTCATCAATTCATTCTTCAACTATTATAACAGCTTCCTAACTTGTCATTCACTCTTCATAGTCCTCTTCCCAAGTCTATGCTGTTTACCAGTGGTGTAAAACTCAAAGATTCCTTCAGGCCACACATTGACCTAGAAAACAACAAATTAACATTATCTGTGTTTTATTGTATTTTTATTTATTATGTTAGGCATTTCTCAATTACATTTTAATATGGTTCCTTATGGAACAGTCAGCAAATTTAATATCTCTACTGTATACTACCTCCATGTTAATCTCCCTAAAACATTACTTTCATCAGGTCACTGCTTTACTTTAAAAGCTACAATGGCATTTAAGACCTTCCATTCTGGACCCAAACTGCCTTTCTAATTTTATCTCTCACTACTACTAAAAATAAGTGATCAGCAGGGGCGGGGGGGGGGGGCAGGAATTTAATATTCTGTTCCAACCAGTTTCATCTACTCATTGCCCAATGTCCTCCAATTAGGGATCCAATGACTTGAAATTATGCAGATTGTTACCTAAGTGTGACTATGAGCTAGTCATTTAATTTCACTGAGACTTCAAGAATGAGCACCATATATTCCAATGGATTGTTATAAGAAAAGTGCTTTGTAAACCTGATATGTACAAATGACATATGATATAATAACCACATAAGTAATGATATATAATATAATAAACAACCACATAAGTGATATTTTTCGCCATTTTTATGCTTATAAGAGAGATGGGAGGCTATCAGGAATGACATTCTGATGATTCAGTCTGATTTATTGCAATGAGGAAGCAAAGGAGGAAATAAGAAACTGATGTTGCAGCATAAGGAGCTCAGATTTAAAGATACCCCTACAGAAGGTGAGAGTAAGGCAGGTACCTTTGGACAAATCTTCTAGCGGTGAGTTCTTTTTTTTTTTATTGGGAAGGCTAAAATAAAATGAGTTAAGGATTGATTTAAATCAAGAACCAAAAAAGAGAGGGGGTTTTGTTTTGTCAATGGGTGATGGAAAGAGGAAGGACAAGAAAGAGATAGAACTGCTACTTGGGGGGATGATAGGGTGTTGATAATAACAGAGGACATAAGGTCATACATTTAGAATCTAGTCTATAGATGAAAAATAGAGGCCAAGGAAGGTTAAGAAATTTGGCCTTGGTCTCACAGGTCATGAGTAGCCAGAAATAAATGTGGGTTCCATCGATTTTATTTTGTCAATGACTTGGAGTTTTAAATGGTATGCTTTCTTAATTTATATATGGCACAAGGGTAGAAGGAATAGCTAATATGTTGGAAGAGAATCAGCATCCAATATTCATTTAATATCCAAGGAAGATCCCAATGGGTTAAACATAATAGACTGAATATAATCAGATAAAATGTAATAGAAATAAATCTATAGTCCTGTATGCAAGCTAAAAAATACAGCTGCACAAGTACTGGACATTTAGTCAGGAAGACCTGGGTTCACATCCCTCATCAGATACTTACTAGCTGTGTGATTTTGGACAAATCACCTTCTCTACACTCAGTTTACTCATCTGTAAAATGGGGATGGCAATAATAACACATGCCTCACATGGTGTCATGATAAGATAATGTATGTGAAGCACTTTGCCAAACCCTAAAAAAGCACCATAAATTTGATCGTTATAAGTACTAGATGGGAAAGGCAAGGCTAGAGAATAGTTTATTATACGCTACAATGTGAACTCAGCTGTTTCTAGTTTGGGAAAAACTAACAGTGCTAGAACACTTTCCCTAGCTAAGGCCCAGGCTGAAGATCAGTGGAATATAATTTGCTTTAATTGCTAAAACTCAAAGACTGTGGAAGCACAAGTATTTTGCTACAGAGAAATAATGGTTCATTGGTACCCAGAAATAATTTTTTAAAAGACCTATAAGACTCCTGACACATTGAATCAATCATCTGTGGAGGAACAATGGAAAAATATGGACAAAGTTGCACAAGATGAGAAGACATGGATGGATTCATTCTGTCCCAGTGGAGGGCATAACCACACTGATGAGATCACAATCCATTGAACTAATGAAATATGAGTTTGTGAAAGATTCGACTTTTGTTAGCTTCCAAGAGTAAAGGTCCTCCTCTTAAAACTAGGAGACCTTGCCCTTCAGCCTTGGGCTTTCTGCTTTTCACTATTTTCTAAACCAGAGTTGGGGAACCTGCAGCCTCAAGGCCACATGTGGCCTTATAGGTCCTTGAGTGTGGCCATTTGACTGAATCCAAACTTCACAGAACAAATCCCCTTAATAAAAGGACTTGTTCTGTAAAACTTGGACTCAGTCAAACGGTCTCACCCTAGGACCTAGAAGGTCACATGTGGCCTCAAGGTCTCAGGTTCCCCATCCCTGTAATCTAAACCCTCCCTGATCACTGAACTCCAACACAAGGTCTTAAATCCAACACCCCTTCTGCTGCTCAAAAATCATTTTAGCTGTTTGGATTAAGAGACCTATTGTCCTCAATCCCTTACTTCCTATCCCTCTTCTCATACCATTGTAAACAATAACTAGGCATTCAAGTCTTCATCTTTCCCATCTATTCCATTTTATACATTCTATATGATAAGCATATATTTTCTCTGATTTATTGGTAAGGGAAAAGAAAATATGCAAATTAGAAAATAATAAGATATTTTGAAATTTGTATAAGAAATAGCCCCCAATTTTAGACTATGCACTTAATTTCCATGCTATTCTATCTAGGTAGACTTCTCTAGCCCCAGTTTGGCCTATAAATTTCCTCTGGCCTATAACAACTAACTCCTTCATAGACTCCAGGCAAAAGGAAACTCATCCAAAGTTAGTAGAATATTCTGGAGTTTGTTTCAGGATTCGCCCACCTAAGTAAGATGGAACAAGTTCATTCGACTATTCTACAATTCCTTCTCTCTTATTCAACATTAAGAAGATCTCTGATTGTTATATTAGCTTTGTGAGTACTCTGCCTCAGCTGTATTACTCTGTGATCCTTCAGCTAACCAGACATCTCCCTTCATCCTAGTTAGTTCCTGAAAGAACTAAAACACAAAGTTTGTTCTATCAACTAAAAAATCAGAATAATTCCCAGTACTAATTCACATAAAACATTCCCTTTTCATAGAGACATCAAAACTGTTTAAATATTGGATTCATTGAACTCATCTCACTTTAGACTGTTTACCTATATAAAAAGACACTTTCATACTGGCCAGAATTTAAACAAATGGAGATTTTGTTGTTGGCAAGTATGTATAATAAAGGCAGGAAAGTTGAACATAGGTATTTGTTGTTCAGCCATTCAGTCATGTTCAACTCTTTGTGACCCCGTGGACCATAGCATGCCAATACTGTCCATGGGGTTTTCTTGGCAAAGACACCAAAGTGGTTTGCCTTCTACTTCTCCAGTAACAAAGGTATAGTCCCCTCCAAATTCACCTAGTCCCTTTGTCCTTGTCTCTAGGTTTTGTTTTTGTTTGTTCATTTGTTTTTGCCTTTTTGCATGGCAATCAGGGAGCACCATGGGATTTTAGTAAATATTCATCACCCTAGCCCCTACATAGGTCCTATGGGGGATTTTTTGGACAGAAATCAGAAGCTCTGAGAATGATGATTTAAAATCAAGGATTTGACCAATATTAAGAGAAATTTTCTAATCCCATGTAAGACAGATGACAAGGATTCAGGTCTACTACCAGACACTAGGAGAAAGGCAAGCAAAAAATAGACGAAATCTTAGCATAGAGGCTTTTACCAGTTTTTCCTTGGCTTGCTGCCTGGCTAGGTGTAGTAGCTCATAGCTTTAGTTCATACATTAAAAGAGCTTTAAACCTCTCTTGCCTGAGAGAGACTTCTACTTTACCTCCACAGAGGATAGGAGAAAGCAGCAAATGGCCCTGAAGAATCTGAAGAGCTGAAAATCAGTAGATGATTGCTGAGAGCTGCTAAATGTTCACTAGATCAGCCAAAATATCCAGAAGAGACAATACAACGAAAAACGGAGATGCAGAACATAACTCCCAGTGCAACATCCAGAAGAGTCAACAGCATCACCAAAGGACATTGGAAGCTCTATAGTGTCAGGTATGAGTTGCGACAAGGACATGTTCACCCTCCTTGTGCATACCCTAGTCATACGTGTGTGTGTGTCTGTGTGTGTGTATGTGTGCCCTCCACCACTAGCAATATGGTAATCTATGGGAGAGTGAATCCCATGTCTAAATGAGGAGAGGGGATTCTTCTTGTCACTTAATTTTCCATGCTATATGATTAAATAATAGCACCTACCTTGAAGGTTTGTTGTGAAGATCAAATGAAATAACATATCTAAAGAGAAGGAAAGAAAAAAGGAAGGAAGGAAGGAAGGAAGGAAGGAAGGAAGGAAGGAAGGAAGGAAGGAAGGAAGGAAGGAAGGAAGGAAGGAAGGAAGGAAGGAAGGGAGGAAGGAAGTAAGGAAGGAAGGAAGGAAGGGAGGGAGGGAGGGAGGAAGGAAGGAAGGAAGGAAGGAAGGAAGGAAGGGAGGGAGGATGGGAGGATGGGAGGAAGGAAGTAGGGGAGGAAGGAAGGAAGGAAGATGTTCTATGTCCTAGACATAGATCCAGTCCCAGACACAATGGTGAAGTCTGTTTTGTCTTCAGTAATCTTTAGCCTCCCTACTCCCACTGCTCCATATTTGATATCAGCATCTGCTGACCCCAGTTAAAGTACTAGTTGATAAAAGCTTAAAAGTATTACCCTTCCCAGGGGTGTTTTAAATTTAATAGGAGATTCTAAATGATGTAAAGCTTGCAAGACCAAAGGGAATAAATCTACACTAGAAGAATTTGACAGGTGGTCAAGGAGATTTTGGGAGACTGCAGAGAACAAGTTGACACCCCTTAAATCATATCTTATTTATTGGTGGTCATCATCTACTCTATTTTTAAGGACATGTAACAGTTGTGTGCCTTACATTCTTCCATAGACCATTCTGTACCAACTGCTCTGTTGTCTTTGGTATATCTATCTTGGAATGGAATGTAAGTTTAGTGCAGATGAATGAGATGCTGACCATGTGATCAACCAATCCCTAAGCCCCAATTAATGCCAGGCACTGTGCTAAGAGCTGGGATATAAATGCCCAAGTAAGATATTCTCTGCCTTCAGGTAGCTAATATTATACTGGGGAGATATAATGTGTTCATAGATAAGTAAATAAAGGATATATACAAAATAATTATATAGCAATTTAAGGGAGTGGCACACTAACAACAAGGGAATCAGGAAAGGCTTTGTGAAGGAGGAGGCCATTGAGCTGAACCTTGAAAGAAGTAAATGCTGTCTACATGTTCATTCTTGTGTATGATGAACAAGTACTGTGCTCACCATTTATGGAATATGTACATTGTTAAGGTATAGATAGAAAAGAAGTCACCTCCAACTGACTATCAAGGTACACAGACACTTATCTGCATGCTTGTCCTTTCTTTCTATGTATCTCTACCTTGTACTATTTTCTCTACTGAACTCCACAATGTCACCAGCTCTTATATTTCAAGAAGCCCATGATGATAAACATTTAGATCATATATCGCATATATACTCCCTCATGCCCCTTCCATTGGCATGTTCCCATTCATCATGCATAAATCATATGCATAAAAGTACTAGAAACAATGGAAATTCCTCCCAATTGGGAAATGGCTAAACGAATTGTTCTAAAAAAAATTATATATAGTGTTGGGCCTGGAGTCAATAAGACTTCAATCTAAATCTGGTCTCAAACACTTACTACCTGTGTAATTCCGGATAAGTCACTTAATGCTATTTGCCTCAATTTCCTCATCTGTAAAAATGAGCTGAAGAAGGAAATGGCAAACCACTCTAGTATCATGGCTGAGAAATCCCCAAAATGGGGTCACACAGAGTAGGACATGACTTAAAAATGACTAACAACAACAAAACACAAAAAATTTAATGGAATATCATTGTTCTGTAGGAAAATAATAAAAATAGAGACAAAATTAAAGAAACAAAAAGGCATTTATAAGATAAAACAAAAAGACAAGCTCAAAGATATTACTTTTCAAATAGGGAGATTGATATGAAGTGATGCAAAATAAAGTGAGCAGAAGCAGGAAAATTTTATGCACAATGACATAACAATGGAAAATGGAAAGAAGGACAACAAAATAACTGAAAACAATTGAAACTGAATGCTGCAAAATTATAAAGACCAAGTTTGGCCCCAAAGAAGAGATATGAGAAGGCACTACTCACTTCTTTACAGACATAAGAAACTATGGGTATGGAATATTGTATGTAACATCAAATTTATATATGTATATATGCATATATACACATAAATAATTATATATATTACAAAATAATTTGCATTAATATAGTATGATATATAAAAATTGACAAAATAGTATATGTAGCAATATTAATAACATAGTATACATAATTTTATGTTATACATTTGTGGTTTTTATTTTAGAGAGAGAGATAGGAGAGATGCAAAGTGAGGGGGCAGTTTTCTGAGCTTTTCCCCCCCTCTTTTTAATTTTTTATTACAGAAGATGGCTTTCTGGGAGGGCAAAAGGGAGAGATAAATTATAGGTAAAATAAAAACAAAACGTATCAATAAAAGTTTATTTTTTAAAAAGAGTCACATGAATATGTATGTCATCCTGAGGATATTGCCAATTCTACTGGCATTTAAAGTCTTTTACAACCTGACTCCTACCTACCATGCCAGGCTTATTATATGCTACTACTCTCTACTCACTCTTCTGACCAGCCAAACTGGCTTTCCTTCTGTTTCTCACGTGCAATATTCCATCTCCTGCCTCACACCTAGACTATGTGGCACACCAGACGAAGAAACAAATGACTTTCTTAAGTTACCTTGGTTTAATGTCTTTGTAATTGCCACATCTCAAGAATTTTTGCCTTCCATGTCTA
Organism: Petaurus breviceps papuanus; assembly: GCF_028583685.1. Classification (NCBI taxonomy): domain Eukaryota; kingdom Metazoa; phylum Chordata; class Mammalia; order Diprotodontia; family Petauridae; genus Petaurus; species Petaurus breviceps. The sequence continues at coordinate 921,007 of NW_027187299.1, read as the reverse complement.
CCAAACCTTGAAACCTTTAGCATCCCCAGGTACCATCTTTGATGTTAGGAGAGTTTCCCTCCAGATCATTTGGGAATGTTGATGTTACTTTTCAAGGAAAATAACATAAACATCCTTAGTAAAAACTACAACTACCTCAGTAACTCAGCTGGATTCCTTGAACCTATTCCTTTATGTAGCTTTTGAAGGGCTGTCATAAAGGAGAAGAATTTTACTTGTTCTATTCAATCCCAGAGGGCAGAGCCTGGTACAATAAATAGTCAGAAGTTGCAAAAAGAAAAATTTAGGTTTGACGTTAGGAAAAACTTCTTAAAAATGAGAGCGGTTTAAAAGCAGAGGGGGGATGCCCAAAGGGATGATGGTTTCCACCTCTGTCACAGCTTATGCCTGGGTGACCATCAGTTAAGTATATGATAAGAAATCTAGGTGGCTAGGTGGCATATTGGATAGCTAGACCTGGAGTTCCAAAGATCCAGGTTCAAATCCTGCCTTAGATCCTTACTAATTATGTGACCCTAAGCAAGTCATATAGCATAGGCCACCTGGAACAGTCTCCCTCATCCACTTCTACTACTGGCTTCCTTTGAACTAACATCCCTTCTTTTATTGAAAGCCTTTCTCAACCCCTCTTAGTTCTGATACCTTCCCTCTATTAATTACTTCCTAGTTATCCTGTTACCTGGCTTCCTATATATTTGTTTACATGTTGTTTCCCTCATCAGATTATAAGCTTTTTCAGGGCAGGGGCTGTCTTTTACTTCTTCTACAACATTCTATTTAATTAGCATAAATGAGATTTCATAGGAAGACATTGGAGACACACAGGAAATCTCATTAATTAATTAAATTAATCTCATTAATATGGAAAATAATACCCAATAGCTGATGAAAGCTTTTATTCCATATGAAATTGTCATAGCAAATTTATGCTAATTAAATAAAATGTTGAAAATTTCATTCATTTCTTGAAAATATGCATAGTTAATGAGATTTCCTATGTGTCCAGTCTTTAGGAACACTGTAGTATCCCCAGTGCTAAGAACAGTGCCTGGCAGAATAGGCCCTTAAAAATGTTTATTGATTTATTGATTGATACAATCTCAGCCTCAGTTCCCTCAACTATATAATGGGGATAACAATGGCACCTCCCAAGGTTGTCATGAAGATCCAAAGAGATAACAAAAGTAAAATGCTTTGCAAACTTTAAAATGCTATGTAAATGCTAGTAATTATTTTGAGTATACAGGGATCCCTCAGAGATATTTTGGGTTTGGTTCCAGACCACCACAATAAAGTAAATATCTCAATAAAACAAGTCACACATATCTTTTGGTTTCCCAGAATATATAAAAGTTATGATTATACTCTACTGTACTCTATTAAGCATGCAATAATGTTATGTCTAAAAAAATCAATGCATATAGCTTATTTTAAAAATATTTTATTGCTAAAAAATGCTCACTACCATCTGAGTCTTCAGGGTCTGGTCATCTTTTTGCTGTGGGATGGTCTTGCCACGATGTTGATGACTGTTGACCAAGGGTAGTGGTTGCTAAAGGTTGAAGAGGCTGTGGCAAAATCTGAAAATAAGACAACAATGAAGTTTGCCACATCGATTGACTCTTCCTTTCATTTGAAAACTTAAGAGGACATTGTAGGATTATTAAGTGGCCTAATTCCCTTATTGTTGTGTCTCAGGGAATAAGAAGGCCTGAGGAGAAGGAGAGAGACAGGGAAATGGCTGGTTAGTGAAGCAGTCAAAACACATGATATTTATCAATAAATGTATTACTCGTGTTATATGAGTGCAATTCATAGCACCACAAAACAATTATAATAGTAACACCAAAGATCATTGCTCATATATCACCATAGCAGATGTAATAATCATGGAAAAGTTTGAAATATTTCAAGAACGACTGAAATGTGACACAGAGACACAATGTGAGCACGTGCTGCTGGAAAAATGGTGCCAATAGACTTGCTAAATGCAGGGCTGCCACAAACCTTCAATTGTTAAAAAAAAAAAAAAGGCAACATCTGCAAAGCACAATAAAGCAGAGCACAATAAAATGAGGTACTCCTGTAGGTAATATGAGATGGCTGCTGCGATTCCTTTCCACCAAGGCACCTAGGAGCCACAGTTTATAAAATGCTGGTACTGGGCAGCTAGATGGCGCAGTGAATTGAGTACTGGCCCTGGAGTCAGGAGGACCTGAGTTCAAATTTGGCCTCAGACACGTAACACTTAATAGCTGTGTTAGCTGTGTGACCTTGGGCAAATCACTTAATGTCAATTGCCCTACCCTCCCCCCTCCAAAAAGCAAAATAAAAAATAAAATGCTGGTCCTGGAATCAAGAAGACCTTAGTTCAAATCCTACCTCAGATATTTATTTGCTATATTACCCTGGGCAAATCACCTAACCTCTTTTTGCCTCAGTTTTCACATCTGTAAAATGAGCTAGAGAAGGAAATGGCAAACCACTCTGGCATCTTTGTCAAAAAAAAACCCAAATAGGGTCATGAAGAGTTGGACACAGCTGAAATTACTGAACAACATGTGACCTTTGGCAAATCACCTAACTTCTGTTTGCCTCAGTTTCTTTATTTGTAAAGTGAGGATCATAATAGCACCCACCTCTCAGGGTTCTTGTGAAGATCAGATAAGACAGTATTTGTAAAATGTGTAACATAGTACCTGGCACATTATATAAATGCTAGTTGTTTTTATTCCAACTCTCAAATTCTGTGACTGATTCAGTGGGAAACATCTTTCATAAAAATTGTATGGTCATCTAAAATAGCATTTAAATAAATCCCTGAAGCTTACTTATCAACTACCAATGAACCAAACTGGAAAGAAGGATGTTGAGAAGGAAGAGAAAAGACTAGGTAAGGTTTTTGACAATCTTCACACCATTCAGCCAGCAGATACTGCTGTGAATCAGCTTATATCAAAGGTGGATAATTAGGTCATTGTGAATAGTCATATAGTCATAGACCACTACAAGGGTCTAGCATCACTCAAACTGACAAGTCTGATTATGGAGGTAGAAGGATCCTTTGAAGGAAGTGGAAGTAATGCATCATCCCAGAACTAATGAAGGAAAAAAACCTTTCTTTGTTTCATCCATCCAACATTTCAACCTACTTTGTATAGAGAGTCATGTGCCATATTCTAGATGGGAAAAAGAAAGTATTGTTCCATTGTGCCTGACTATCTGTAACCCCACAGGCCATTCAGCCCATGGTGTTTTCTTGGCAAAGATGCTGGAGTACTTTGCCATATCCTTCTCCAACGGATTAAGGCAAACAGAGGTTTAAGTGACTTGCCCAGGTTCACACAGCTAGTAAATGTCAGAGGCCACCTTTGAACTCAGGTCTTCCTCTCTACTGAGCCAACTAGCTCTTTTTTTATAGATCTTATAAGCTAGTAGATGGATGGCATAAATATAGATAACTATACTCCATAATATTACCCAAGTACTGCATTGGAGAGTTGTGAAACGGCATTATTTTCTTGGAGTGAAGGCTTATGTCTGGTTACCTCCAGAGAAGTCTTCAGTCTCTGCAGCAGCCCTGTTCCCACCTGTACAGTTCTTTGTGCTGTGGAAATAAGCCTCTGGGGTTAAGAAAAGAATGAGAGTTTGGGAATGTTGTGGGGTAATCATAATCCCCATACACATATATCTCCCTCTAACCCATTCTTTCCCCACCCAGAGCCTAAAAGCTCAAAAGGACTTCATAGTTCTGGGAATACATAGGCATAGACTGCAGCTACATGAAGAGACACTCTAGCCTTTTTTAACTTAACTCTAGTCTGTATCACCCAAGGCAGAGTTTCATAGATCTGGTTTCCAGTCAGAAAGACTACCTCTGGAAAATGTCCACCTATCTATCTTATGTGGACAGAGTAAGGATTAGAGTACTATATTATCACAAAGAAAGGCAGTGATAAGTAGTGAACAGAGGGCTGGCCTTGAATTCAAGAACGCCAGGGTTCAAGTCTTTTCTCTGACCCAAACTAGCTATGTTACCATGAACGAGCCACCCACTCAACTCTTCAGGATTCAAGGCAATGAATTAGAACTTGCAGACTGCATCAGAGGAGAGAGTTTCCACATTGCAAGTTTCCTACACTGATTTCATCAGTTTCATACACTGTAATTTCACATATATAAACCCCTAAAATACAAAATATTTGTATTATCACATATAGTCCCCCTACTTCCCCATTGCTCAAAAAGTATTCCAGTTACAAACCAAAATACGGACACCCTTGCAAAGTGAGAGACTATAGTAATACGTTTGGTTGACTTTTTCAGTTCATCTTGCATTTCTATAGGAACAGATTTCATTCATCTGAATCTAGTGCCTAGTACAGTCAGTACTTGGTACATAATAGTTCCTTAATTAATAGTTCCTTAATATATGTATAATTGTTTGTTTAAGATTTTTCTTCCCATACTTCCAAGGGCTTTCCACACATTAACTTATTGACTTCAAAATATCCTGGGAGATAGTCAACAAGAATACTTGTCTTAGACATGAAGAAACTAAGGCAGGCATAGAGATGGTTAAGGATTTCTCACAAAGATAGAATGGACACATGAAAACACCAGATCAAGAAAAAGATTTCAGTTCCCTGTAGATTTTACCTAGATTCCTTATTAATAAGACATTACTCCCTTAATAGGCTGATCTGCCCTAGCATCATCCAAAATCAATGTTGGGAGTCCTGATCATTTGTCTGACAGGTACCCTCCACCACTCAATATTTGCAACTATTTCTTTCTTCTTTCTTTTTCTATCTTCCCCCTTCCTATTCACCTACTTGTCTCTTCTTGTTTTTTCTAGCTATGACAGTCCTAACCCTGGCACCTTTCTGGCATACCTTGGAGTCAGGGCTTAAAGAAGTTGCTAAACCCTAATGAAGAGTTCAAATATTTAGGGCATGGGTCAGAATGACAGATTATTGTTGGGGCCAAACTATACTCAGCTTCATGCTCTGCCAGGAGAGGGATGGATGCTGGTCATGGATTCAGACTACAGTCCTGGAGTGATGGGAACCCTCACCCAATCAAATACTCTGCCTCCTCTTCCTGTCTCCTCTTCTAAGCCAGAGTTGGGAGGGTAAGGGGATTAATGGAATGGAGAGGAGCAAGGAATCTGCTAATTGACTGCAGGACTTTTAGAGCAGCAGTAAATCTCTGTACCTGTCTCCATTAGCCTGCCGTGCAACGACCTTTGGTTTGGTCACCTTTACTGAGACAGAAGCCTGGTCAACTGTCTTCCTCTGACCTGAGGCCCAATTCTATGGCAGAAAATGTCACCTTCTGAAAATGAACTTAATAAGAAGCCACATAAAGTGGATGAGATTAACTGACTGGAGATGCAATTCACCCTAAGAAATGTTTCCTCACTCTGTTCCTAGAGAATAGGATAGTCCTAGAATCACATAATTTGAGATCCCAATGAATATGGCATAGAAGAAACTTGGAGTCAGAAGAAATGAAACTAAAGCTACTCTCTGCAGCTTTCATCCTTTTAAGCTAACTGAGTCTTAGGTTCTTCATAAATAAAATAGGTGTAATGAAATCTGTAAAACCAATTCACAAGGGTGATATGAGTAAAGTCCTCTGTAAACCTCAAAGGTAAATCAATGTGGATTCTCATTGTCTCAACGAGGAATCACCAATTTAAATGGAAACCAATGAAAGGATCATAAGACCACAGATTTGGGGTGGCAAGGGACCTTAAAATTCATCTGGTCCAAACTCCTCATTTTACAAATAAAGAATTGAGGCCACACAGCTAGTAAGTATCTGGGGCAGGATTTGAACTTTGATCTTTCTAATGCCAAAGCAAAGCTATAATATTGGAAAGTGTGATCTGATCATGGCAAAAATAAATTGCAAAAATGCCCGGTTTGCATGAAAGCTAGAGAAAAGAGTCAAGAGAATAAGAATTTGTCTGCACATCTCTAGTACCTCCTGAGGAGAGGTTACTAATACTAATAAATACTAATTACTTTGTTACTAATAATTGCTCAAGTAGATAGAAAAGGAATTCTACCAAGTTTCAAAGAACGAAATTCAAAAACCCTAAAGCAGAGAAGGGAGAGACATCATGCTATTTTATTGGCTTGATGTAGATAGGCTCTTAGCAACACTCAATTTCTTTTCCTTAATTCTCTGCTCACTAAGCAATGTTTTGATCTGTTAACATGATTGCCTAAATGGGCCCATCCACCACCAGGAAAGGAGTTCCTTATACAAATAGCAGCTCCCAGTTATCTTGCTAGGGATCTCCATTCCACTGTAACTTAGTAAATTGAAGATCTGCTTCATGAAAACCAAACTTTGGACTGGGAACAACACTAATATACAGCATCCTGTGAGGCTCACCTAGAGACAACTTTCCAGAATCGGTCTAGATAGGAAAGATGGGTGGTTGGCTTGATGGATAGGTAGGTATATAGATGGATGGATAAGTAGATGGATGCATAGATAGATACAGAGACAGAGACAGATAGATGGATGGATAGAGAGAGAGAGATACAGATGAATTGATAGATGATAGATAGATAGATAGATAGATAGATAGATAGATAGATAGATAGATAGATAGATAGATACATAGATGGATAGATACATAGATGAATAGATAGGGGGCTGAAGAGAGAAAGAGATGCAGAGATAGATAGATGATGGATGGATAGATTGAGGGAGATGGATAGATATAGACAGATGATAGAGATAGGTGGATAGAAAATAGATAGATGGATAGGCAGGTGAGTAGAGAGGAGAAATGGAGAAAAAGAAAGAGAAAGGAATAGAAAAGGAGAAAAAGAGGAAGAAAGGGAGGGAGAAAGAGACAGAAGGGGTAATAGCATTTGTTAAGTGCTTATTAGCCTTAATGTAGCTTACTGTGTGCCAAGCATTGTGCTCTGTGCTAGAGATATGAATAGAAGCAAGCTAGACAATCCCTGTTTCAATGAACTTAGATCTGAAATGGGGAAAGTCAACCTCAAAGTGTTATATAAATGTCAGGTATTTTGCTGTGACCCCTTCCACTACCATTAATTTATGCTACCCTTTGGGAATCTTCATAGAATGATTCACTGTCCTGTACTCTCCTTTCACTTTCTATTCACTCCCCTTCCTGTAATGTAGCCCTACCCAAAGGGACATGTGTATGTCGGAGGGCTTTAAAAGAAAGGGTTCTAGGGGCTGAATGCTCAGGGAATTGGACGATGAATGTACTCAGTCTGGCTCTGACCAGGTGGTCTGTCTCAGCTGAGAGCAGCAAGTGAATTTCCAAATTGCCTGACTATCTGCCAAAAGTATTCAGCTGTATCTGACAGGCCAAGGGGGAAAAGGAGCGCTTGGTTTGTCCATCCACATCAGACAGGTGTATCTGGCCTAATACACTCTTTGGAAAAAGGCCATCCTCCAGCTTATATTAGTTTGGCGCATGGGTTACAGCCAATCTTGAATACCTTTGAGAAGATGGGAGGTTTTGCATGGAAGGGGTTCAGGGATAGAAATATGAGCAAAAGGATATGGAAACAGATGACTGGAATTCATGTATACTCTAAAAGTTAAAGGAAGAAGAAAGTTGGAGCAATTATTGTTTAATTCAAGGGGGGGGGGACTTTGGAGTAAGGATGGGGGAAAGAAGTAACCCAGAGTCTTTGGTTAAATTATTCAATCACATTCAACCTACACTTCATTTTAGTTGGCTGGTTAACAGACTAGGGCTTATCAAGTCACTTCACTATTCTGAGGGTCAGTTTCCTCATTTATAAAATGAAGTAACATAGATGCATACCTAAAATCACTACACATACCTAAAACCACCACACAGTAGCATAGACAGTATGAAGAGAAGTTTAGCCATTTTACTGGACATTTTGGATTGCCATGAAGTCAATCCAATCAATTACATTGAAATCCATTAACAGTAGAGCTGAAAATGACAACTCTATAGCCAATCTGATGATGGAATATAATTAGTCCTGTTGGCCTTGGCAAAGTATGTCATTCGAAAAAAAAAATTTTTCAAATACAGTGTTTTCTACACCAGCATGAAGGGTTATTTGAAAAACTGTGCTATGATCTCCAAGAATAAACATTTCTTTTTATCACCTCTTATCAGCTTGCATTTTTGCTTCAGTTGTTCTGAACCGGACCTTTTTCTTCCGGTAGTCTATAGAATCAAGCAACCAGAAGTGTGAACAAAACAAAGCAGCTCTGGTCTTTTTTGTTGAGGGTGCTGATCTGCTAAGGCTGTTTTTAACCCATCCATTTAAATGATGGACATATTCACCCTTTGCTTTCCAAAAAGGCTATAGACTGAGACCTATATAAGTCAAGGCCACAAGTACCAAAACTAGTGCTCCGTAGGCCACAGTTTCCTCTGGCTGCCTTCCAGGTGATGCTGGAACAACGGAAATAGCAAACAATGTGTAATAAGTGGTCTGCAGTTGGGAACAGCTGGAGGGAGCAGAGCAAGTGAGCAAATATCAGAGTTTGGGAAAGAGCATTTTGGCTGAACAAAGTTCACTGTTGTTTTCCAAAAAGGAAGAGGCACTAACTGAGACATCCGAGACAGAGGGGAACAGATTGATGCTAGACCCAAACTTCTAAGTCATGGTAAACTTGGCAACTCAGCTGAGTCCAACATTACCATTGTGCCCCTCAAATAAGGGAAAAGATTTCTTCTTAGAGGAAAGGGACCAAACGTAGGCACCTAAAGCATGACACCATAAACTTAAAGTCTAGAAAAAGATAGAACAACAAACAACAAAATGGTCGTTTCTTAATTTACTTGAATTAATGCCCCCACTACTCCATCTTGAAAATATTTATTGCTATCCAATGGAAAAGGCCACTCTATTAGGCAGTAAGCACCGCATTCCTGCAACTGTTCAAGTAGGGAAACAGAATTGGGAGGAGGGGGGTTGTGAGGAAGAGAATTAGACCTGTAATTTCATTGACACAGGGAGCTCCCAGTGAGGAAATCTCACTCCTTCTCCCAATACATACCAGCACTGCTCTGTAACTCAATCTTAGAGTTGCCTGTGACCCTAAGAGGTTAAAGGATTAGCTCAGAATTCGTTTTGATTTATTCAAGTTCTGGATAAGAAATGCAACTTGAATCCACTACACATCACCTTTCTATAAGGGAGGTTGAACAGTGTAATGAACAGAGTAGTGGTCTTGGAGTCAGAAGATCCAGATCCGAGTCTCACTTCTGCTGCATACTGGCTTTCTGTACTTGACCTGTTCAGTCACTTAACCTGAACCTCAATCACTCATCTGTAAAATAGTGATAATTGTGTTTGTACTACCTGCAGTACAAGTACAGTGGCAGCTAGGTGGTGCAGGGAATAGAGCATTGGGTTTGGAGTCAGAAAGACCAGAATTCAAATCCTGCCTTCAGTTACTTACTGTCTGTATGACCCTGGGCAAGTCACCACCTCTGGCTGCCTCAGTTTCCTCAAGTATAAAATGGGGATCATAACAGCACCTGCCTCACAGAGTTGATATAAGGATCAAGATCTATAAAGCACTTAGCACAGTGTCTGGTATATAAGTAGGTGTGAATGGATGTTTGTTGCCTGCTTCACAAGGCTGTTGTGAGGATCAAATGATATAATGTATTTAAAGTGCTATCCAAGATATAAAGTACTACCCTAATGTACAGTGGTGTTATTATTATCAGAGGGTATTAAGTTGGATTTCAAGGATTCTTTCCCACACAGAAACACTAAATGTTGTATTCTGTATCACATCTCAACTATGGAAATCAAAAGATTTTTACAGGTTTGACAGCAGGTATTATTCCCATTTTGCAGATGGGGGATCAAAGGTCAGGAATTTAGTTCAGTTTGTCTAAGCATGAGTTAGAGACAGAGCTGGGGGTAGGTTCTGAGGTTTCCAATTTCCAATTTCCTGTACAAGTCACTAAGCAGGGCTTCTTCCCTTCCTCGGTACAGCCTATTATAAACACAGCCATGCGGAACAAAGAGGGGTGTAGAGGGCATGTAAATAATTGGGACAGGCTTGGTTTTCTCCTTCCAATCTAGTGCTCTTGTGTTGTCAGGTTCAAACTTGAAGGGAACCAAAGATGAAAATGAAGCCCTCTACACTGGCATCCTTCTAATGCAATACCTACTATGCCCTTGCCTTGGTCTGTCTTCTTTCCCAGGCACTCAGTGGCCTCCTCCACATAATGCATTTGAAGTAGACTTGGTGGAAATCAATCATTCAGATGTTCTGCTTCCCCTCTAGATGACCATACAAGTGGGCACACATTGCTGAGGGTCTGTCACATGTCACATAGAGACAGGCTGCCATAAATCAGAACAGGTGAAACTTTGAGTGAGTCTGATTCTGTTGTGACCAAATTTATTTGTTCATTCATTTACCAAATATCTATTAAGTGCCTACTATGTGTAAGGTACCAAGCTAGGTATAAGGGAATATACAAAGAAAAATAAGATGGAATACTTCCCTCCTCGAGGAGGTTAGAGGGATGGAGTGTGGTTAGGGGAGGGGAGGCCGGCAAAAGAGTTCTGCCCTGGGATTTCATTGTGGGGAACTCCAAGTGTCCCTCTGTCAATGCAGCTTGACAGTCTTAAACTGTTGCTTGGGACACTTCAAGGTTAAGCAACTTGTCCATAGCCACAAAGCTACTTTGAGATTTGTGCTCTGACACTTACCGTGTTTCCCCGATAATAAGACCTATCCCGAAAATAAGCCCTCCCCTTACTGTGTAAGATTCCTCTAAAATAAGCCCTCCCCCGAAAATAAACCCTATTGAGATTGCTACTGTAGTGAAGGTGATCCCCTGCTACATTACGGTACCCTCTGTATGCACCGTCCCACCCCCCCCCCGTGAAATGCACGCGGTGCTCCGAGCTGCATCCAATCAGAGCTGCAGCAGTGAGAGCGTCATCCTGTTCTTCCCCAGTGATTTGCTTATTGAATAAAGGTACATTTTTTTGTTCACATTTACCTGTTTATTAAAATTGCTGTCAATGTTCATTAAAATAAGCCCTCCCCTGAAAATAAGCCCTCTGGTGTTTTTCTGTCCAAAAAGAATAAGACAGTGTCTTATTATCGGGGAAACACGGTACTAGTTATGTGACCTTGTACAAATCACTTAGCCTTGCAGATCTATTTTCTTTCTCTATAAAATGAAGGGATCAGGCCTCATCATAGATTAGCATTTATTTAATGTTTAAGGTTTGCAAAGCACTTTAAATATTACCCTGTTTGATCCTTAAATCAACCCTAGGAAGTGGGTGCTATTATGAATCCCAAATTACAGGTGAGGAAACTGAGGCAGGCAAAGATTAAGCAACTTGCCCAAGGTCACATAGTAAGTGTCTGATTCAGGATTTGAACTTGGATCTTTTAGATTTCACTCCAGAGTTATGGCCTCTACACCACCTATGATCCCTTCTAAGGCCCCTTCCAGTTCTTAATCTATGCATAGAATATGGACATGCCAGATGCCTATGCAGTTAGTACATGTTCAAAATTGGACTTGAACTCAGTTCATTTTGAGGCCCATCTCTCCATCGACTATTTTTCAGGAGAGGTGATTACACATACACAAATACATAAATCAGAATATGATAAGTATATAATATGCATAATTTGGATATTAATTTATAATGGAATCACTTGGTGGGAGTAGGGAAATTGGGGCAAGGATCAGAGAAGGCTTCAGAAAAGAACTGGGATGCCCTCCAATACCACCTGAAATGATCTTTCTGTGGCACAAGGTGAAGGAATGAATCTGGAGGAGGAAAGGATCACTTCCATTCAATAGGAAGCCAGAAGCAACATTCCTTGGGAAATCTTCCCAAGATTTCCCAAGAAAGTATGCTGAATGATAATGATAATAGAATGGCCAAAGCATGACTAAGGTGAGCATCCAAAGGGAAACCACTTCAGTGTTAGTTCCAAACTTCTCCTTGTTCCCATGAAGCATTCTCTGACTACTTCACTCCACAATGATGTTTTATCATATAGATTCCTTTAATATCTACAGAATATATATGTTACTAGATTATATACTGCATTACCGGGTTCTCTCATTCTTTCAAACATCAGTATTGTACTGACTCAAATTTGTAAAAAATAAAAATCATTCCCCAGTTGATAAATGGTCAAAGGATATGAACAAATCATTTTTAAAGAAAGAAATCCAAACTATAAATAGCCATGTGAAAAAAATGCTCCAAATCACTAATAATTAGAGAAAAGCAAATTAAAGCAACTCTGAGTTTCTACCTCACCAATCAGATTGGTAAAGTTCGCAAAGAAAGAAAAAGACAAATGTTGGAGACACTGTGGGAAATAGGTACATTAATACACTGTTGGCAGAGTTGTGAACTGGTTCAGCCATCCTGGAAAACAATTTGGAACTAAGACCCCCAAATTATTAAATTATACATACCCTTTGACACAGCACTACCACTACTAGGTTTATACCCCAAAGAGAGCAAATAAAGGGAAAAGGACACACATATACAAAAATATAGCAGCCCTTTTTGTGGTGACAAAGAACAAGAAACTAAGGGAGCATGCACCACTTGGGGAATGGATGAATAAATTATGATATATGAATGTGATGGAATACTACTGTGCTGTTAAAAATAAGATAATGGGGAGAATTTTAGAGAAACCTAGGAAGAGTTGTATGACAGAGTAAAGTGAGCAGAACGAAGAGAACAATAATAACAAATAATAAAAAAAATACAATAATAATAAAATTGTAAAGACAACTTTGAAAGACTTAAGGACTTTGATCAACGTGATAAACAACCATGATCCCAAAGGACTAATGTTCTTGACAGAGGGGTGATAGACTCAGAGTGCAGAATGAGACATATATTTTTTGGACATAACCAATGTGGGAATTTGTTTTGCATGACTATACATTTGTTACAAGAGTCTTGGTTTTATTCTTTTTCAATGCGGGAGGGAAGGAGATAAAGTGAATGTTCATTGATTTGGGAGCAAAAAAAAAAAACAAATTTAAATAAATAAATGAAACAAAAACAAATATCAGTATCGTGTCTCCCCAACTAGATTCCACAATCCAATGAGATTTGGGTGCGATAATGAGATGGCTCCCAAATCAAGAGAGTTGAAGTCTTCGATACTATGTGTCTTGCCTGGGTAATGAGATGTTTTCTAGTGGCTGCTAATAGATTCATTTGGATACCATGAGCATTACATAGAAATGAGTAATCAGTTTTCACAGAGGTCTTGTTTTCAGAACCAGGCCCAGTTTATGTGCCACAATGCATTATATTCACAGTTGGTTTTTTTTAACAGTGGAGTTTAAAAATGGGATTCAGGGACTATTTAATCTACTTCTTTTTATCCTCAACAATGCCTAGACTGCTAGGCCCACAATAGGTATTTATCAAATACTTTTCAATACTTTTCTACTTCAACAGGACTAGAGCTATATGATTTCATTCCAGAGTCTAGGCTAGTACACTGAACTTGAAATTCAATCTAATCCAATGAGTATTTATTATGTCCCTGTTCTGTTCAAGGGCAGGTAGATGGCACAGTGGATAGAGTGCTAGGCCTGCAGTCAGGAAGACTCATCTTTCTGAGATCAAAGCTGACCTCAGACACTTACTAGCTGTGTGATTCTGGGCAAGCTACTTAACCCTCTTTACCTCAGTTTTCTCATCTGTAAAACGAGCAGAAGAAGGAAACAGCAAACTACCCCAGTATCTTTGCCAAGAAAACCCCAAACGGGGACACAAAGGAGCAGATCCATCTGAACAACAAATTCTGTTCAAGGCAACATTAGTAGTTCAGTAGATATAGAGCATGCCAGGAAGACCTGAGTTCAACTCCAGCCTCTGACACACACTAGATGTATGACCTTGTGCAAGTCAACAATCAGTTCTCCTGGGGAACTCAACTCTGTGTTTCAGAAGAGTTACCAATCTGCTTTGATAGAAGCAGTGAAGGTTCCTCACTCAGAGTAACATATATGAGTCTAGAACAAATTTTATATATACATATATGTGTATGGATATATATGAACATATATTCAAGACATTGTGTTAGGTGCTAGGGATAAACAAACAAAATGGAAGATGGTCTCGTTCTTCAAAAAATTTTCATATGTTAATTTCATTGCACTACTTACAGTCTGACTTCAGGGCACATTTCTTCTGTGTCATTTCTGTTCTTCCATCCACCAAATGAAGAGAATTATAACTATTCGCTCCTTATCTCACTTAATGAAGCATCCTTGAGTTCTACTCAAAAAAGTAACTCTATAAAATATATATGTATTTTCAAGTGTCTCAACCTTTTATCCACCTCAAACATTAAATGAGTTGCCTAGACAAGAACAAAGTCATATCCAATTGCCCAGTCAGTTGTTTTTACAGACCTGTTTAGAATTTTTGTTTTGATGTAGAAACTAGTATTTATTTACCATTATGACTACTACATTTTTTCAATCTAATTCAGAGTTTAGACTTTTTATGGGCTATAGAAGTGAACAGTGTACCTCATTTGTGTCTCAGAGTCTGGCAGGGGGCAGTTTTTCTCTGTTTTTTGGTGTTGTTGTTTCGGGTTTTGGGTTTTGTTTTTGCAAAAATGCTTCATTAAGTCAGGAAATGTTATCAACTAGAAAAAAAAAAGATGTATTTCTTCATCTTCGACCATCTCAAGAACATAAGTAACTAGCAACACAACAGAAGGAGCCTTAGTTTACTGAAACTCTCAAAGGGCAGTTTCCTATATTGAGGCCATGGAGACTCTGAGCCAGAATATCCCACAAAATTGTGAAATAACATTTTCCTTTGAGGCAAACAACTTCCTGGAAAGCCTTCCATAAACATAAAATAGGGTTTCAAAATTATTTGTATTTTATCAGAGCCCAGCACAGGACCTGGAACATAAAAGCCACTTAATAAATAAATGCGTTTTGATTGATTAATTGATAGAATCAGAGGAGAAGAGCTCTCTTAAAGCGTGCCAGAATTTTATAAGCATTAAAATTATTCCACCATTAACTTCTTTCACGTGAGGATTTCAGATTGGTCACGAAGAGTCAATTGTGCCAGGGAAGGGAAACTGAATTTGTAATCACAGGGCCAGACCTTTACTTGCTTCAGCAGCAGTGAATAAGAATGAATTATGTGCCTACTCTGTCCTAGGCACTGTGCTAAGCTACAAGGATATAAAGAAAGGCCAAGTACTTTAGCCTCTCTGTTAGACTGGATCACTTCCAAGTTCTAATTCTCTGATCCAATGATCTTTCAAACCTCAGAAATTGAAGCATTATAAAACAATGAATTTTCACGCTAAAAACTCATGACAAATCCAAGGAAAAGCACAAGTGCAACTCCCTTTGATTTCCAAACTATGTTCTTCTCTTCTATCGCTATGTGACTCAAATTTTCTCTCCCAGTCAAATTCCTCCAGAAATGTATCCAAGCTGGTAACTTATTAAAGAACAAAACAAAGCTCACTTTATTGTGAAAAGCAAATACACGTAACCATATCATGAACCATGGCCTCCAGGAAGAAACTGAGAATCAAGGGATCAGGGTCCATTTCTTATTTTCTATCACTGACTCACTTTGTAGACTTAGATGAGGTATTCCACACTTGGTGTCCCAGTTTCCTTATCTGCAAAATGGGGGCAATAATCCCTATCATTAGTTTGCCTCACAGGGGTATTGTAAGGATTACTGAGATAACATCAAAGACCATGAAATTATTTAGAGAAATAGGAGGTGGGACATAGTACAAAGTCCTGTTAGTTTCATAACCTCTGCTTATCCTAGTGTCTTATTTGATAGTTAAAAAGGAATTACTCATACGTAGCCTTACCCACCAATAAAACACTGTAGTTCTTCAACTTTGGACTTAGCCTATAATTAGGAAGAGAGAGGTGGGAAGGGCAGCCCTTTGGACTCCCCTGGAAAACAGTCTAGGAATGGTGTCAATTAGGGCCAAGAATAAAGGGTACAATTTTCAATTCTACAAAAGGAAAGGTTGAAGAATGAGTGGGTCAGTAGAGTAGGTTGTCAATGATAAAGGATAAAACAAAACAAGTGAATATTTTAAGTTCCTTACACTGCATTCTGGAATAAAAAGTTTCATTTAAGATCTCTAAGGAGGCGTAGGGGTAGAAAGGCATACATTGTCTTTTTAGGTCTAATTCTAATTGATCAAGGAAAACACACACACACACACACACACGCATGCACTCATTTTTAAAGGGACTCTTTGGTATTCCATCCTTGTTCCATACGCCCAGCTTCAAGACTCTCTCCTTTTTCCTCAGGTACAAAAGGAAGGACATTTAAAAGGGTTCATTCAAGAGGCAGGTAATTGGGGGAAATTTAATATGCACTTTGCCTATTTTCATGCCTTTTTCATTCTTTATTGCAAGACATCAGAATGGAAGAAAGCAGCAAACATGATGAAAGACAGCATGAGTGATTTATCTGCTCACACTCAAATTCACTTAAAATATACTCTCTTCTCCCTATTTTTCCTTTCCAAGTCTCTCGAATTTAAGTATAACACTAGTCAACCTATGTATACAAGCACACTCACATGCATACATACATGCACTTTAAATCTGCATCTGTTTTTTGAAATCACTGTTCCAGTTTGGAGCACCACCATCTCCCCTGTTCAAAATCTTTTTCATGGTGGAAAAGAACTGGCTCTGGAGTTAGAGGGCCTGGCTTCACCTCTTATGCTTAATTACTGCTATGACTTTAGGTAAATTTGGCACATAGTAAATGTTTAATAAATGTTTGTTGGTTGACCACCCAACCTCTTTGGAACTTAGTTTCCTCATCTATAAAAACCCTCACTTGTCATATCTGATCAATAAGCAAATCCTATCAAACCTGCCTTCCCCATTTCTTGAATTTGTTCACTCTACTCTTATCTTCCCTTGTCTAGCCCTGCCCCATCACTACCTCTCTGGATTACTGCAAAAGTCTTTTAAAGTCTTCCAATATCCACTCTTTTTCTCTCTAATCCATCTTTAATCAACCTGCTAAAATAATCTTCCATATAAATAAATAGATATGATAGCTTTGCTCAAAAAATCTTCAGCAATTCCTTCTTTCTTGCCCACCAAGTCACTTTTAAACTTCTTTGCCTGGCATTCAAGGCTTGGAGCTGTCCACCCTTTCTACTCATATTATTTCCTTTCACATATTTTGTGCTCCATCCAAAAAAGAGCACTTTCTGTCCCCTGAATATATCCTATTCCTTTCCACATTCATGACTTTGTTCATGCAGTTCTATTCTTACAATGGTATGATTTCTTTTCTTCTCCTATTGAATTCCTAGCCCTCCATTAAAACCCAATTCAAAAATCTCCACCCCTCTCATCACCTCCAAGCTTTCTCTTTCTTTTCTCCAAGCTTTTTCTCCCCCTTCAACCTCACATTGTACTTTGGGAATAACTGTAATTCACTTATCATGTAATATATATTACAGTTATAATTGTTTGTATCTTATCTCCCTGCTACACTATAAGCTCCATGAGGGGAAGGACAATTTCTTTTCAAAATTTTGTATTTCTGCTAGCCCTCAGCACAGTGCTCTGCACAGTGTAGGCATTCAAGTATTTGTTGAATGAATGAATGAATGAATGAATGAATGAATGAATGAATGAACATAGGGCTCTATCTCTAATCATAAGCCTTTGGTGAGTTTGATAGGATTCAGCTTCCTAACCTATCTCCTATTCCTATTTCATAAAGGAGATCTGGAATAGAGTATTGGGTTTACCAGGGCAGCTAGGTAATGCAATGGATGAAGTGCCAGGCCTGGAGTCAGGAAGACTCCTCTTAGTGAATTCAAATCTGACCTCTTACCAGCTGTATGACCCTGGACAAGTCACTTAACCCCATTTACCCTAGTTCCTCATTCATAAAATGAGCTGGAAAAGAAAATGGAAAAACATTCCAGTATCTTTGCCAAGCAAACCCAAAATGGGGTCATGAAGAATCAGACATGCCTGAGACAACTTAACAATAACAATATGGGTTTAAAACCTAAAGAAAATGGGCATAGATCTATACAATGACATCAGCCAGGAGAATTGTGTGTTTTTCCCTTAAAAGGATGTCTCTATACTATTATAAATGCACCACACTGGGGCAAGGAAAATTCGATTAACCTGGTTTGCTACGCTCTCTCTTTGTCTCTCTCTCTCCCTCTCTCTTTCTCTGTCTGTCTGTCTGTCTGTCTGTCTGTCTCTCTCTCTCTCTCTCTCTCTCTCTCACACACACACACACACACACACACACAGAGCAGAGAATAGGAAGCAAACGGTTTCAATGGAAGTTCTGAATATATAATGTTTTCCCAATCTAAGACAACCCCTGACAAACCAAGCCGAAAGAATGCTTGTTCCTGCACTCAGTTAGCCATAATCACATATAGTCTGTTTTCACCTTAGTTTCAAAACATTTGATCCAGCCTCCAGAAAGCATTTTCCCAAGCCAAAGCCTTCTTAATAGTTGAAAAAGGGACAAGTTCACTATCTGATTTATCTTTAATATCCTGTTAAGCTTGAATAGAACAACAATATGGAGAGGGCAAAAAACAACAACATGAAAACACTGCACCAGAGGGATATGAATATAATGGATAGAAAACTGGCCTTGGACTCGGGAAGATCTGTGTTCAAATCCTAACTCATACTAGCTATGAATCCTGGGCAAGTCAGTTAACCTCTGAGAAACTGAGACAACTCTAAATTACATAAGATTTACTGATCCGTATTGGAAGAGACAGTCCTCTCTTTCCTACCATACCTCTGAAATCACAAGTCCAGACCACCACCCTCCCACCCCACCCCACTCCACCCAAAAAAACAGTGTAAGTTGCCTCACGTGAACCCAGTCTCAAAGCATGTTAACTAAATATATACCCCCTGAAAAGTTAACAAAACCAAATAATATGTTTTTAAGATAGGGGCAAATGAGGGGTGGGGTGGGTAAGGAGATGAACGGACCACAGATTTTAGGGAGAAGAAGTAAAGAAACCAGCTTAACTCTTTTGAAGCATGAGCAAAATTCCCTTTTCTGTTACCAGTTTTTTTAAAAAATTAACAAAGTCACACAAGAGGGGAAATGAAAAGGGAAATTGTTAGATTTCCCATCTGTCCAAAAAGCCCCCTGGCCTGTTTCAGAACCCAGTGAATATAACTGTTAGGGCTGTGGTTACCAACATTGCAATCCCATGAGGCCTTGCACCACCTAACCATTATATCAATAAGGAAGTACAATCACTAAACCACAAGCCAGTTTCTTTTCTGAGCCCACATGTTGCTTTAGAAGGATTTTTAAACAAGAGGCTTTCCTGTTTTTGAAACCTGTGCATCCGCATGGCTTACAGGTTACTCAAATACTCTTATCACTTGAAGCAACTGCTGGTGTAAATTTCAAAATGCTTACTCTGGCTGTCCCCTCCCCTCACTGCACATATATATCTATTTACTTGTTGGAAGCAGGGCTTACTGTGTCTTCTTGCCAACTGCTGACAGAGAAGAAAGAGTACTGGTTACACATTAGGCCCTACGGTTTAAGCATTCACGCCAGACACTGTCCAAACACCATTTAGTCATTGACCTTTAAGTCAGGATAACCACACAGAGAAAAAAAATCGACAGAAATAGATTCGTGTTGATAGCAGTGTTTCTGAACATACACATGTGCCGATACCACTTGGGAAATAAATTCGTGGAATGTGTGGCCCACTTAATGCTGAATTTATTATGGGACTGGTCAGCATCTACACAGCTGGAAAACAAGCTGAAGTACAATCAGGTCTCAAGTCCTCCTAAATCCATCAGATACAGTTGACTTTCAGGCTTTTAGCTAGAAAATAGACACAGAAAACTGTCCATAGAGGATAGTGTGGTGGCCTGTAGATATGTGATATTTAAACTACCCATACTAAAATGCAGAACAATATACAAGTCAGTGCTTGACTGATTTGGGGTTGGGTTTTTTTTTTCCTCAAGCAAGTTTTAAAAAATTAAGATTAAAGGGGGGCATTTTGGATCAATCAGTCAAATCCACAAATTGACAAATCTTTCCTGCTCTGTGCAGTGGCTTTGGGAAGAGGTGCCAAACATAACAGGTCTATCGATAACCATCTTCTGGTTTGACTCCTGAGCTGGCAAATAGCCACTTCATCCTGTTCAATAAATACCTGAAAAATTAATCAGAGATTCCCACCCCCCACCAGACCTTATGGGGATCAGAATGCACATCTGCAGTTAATAGTGAGCCTGTGGTCAGTGGCTGGGATTCTGTTGTCAGTAATGGCCTCACTAGAGAAAGGACAAAGAACTGGGGAACTTCACTCCATAGCTCAAGCTTTTGAAATCTATTAGCTAAAA
This sequence comes from Petaurus breviceps papuanus, assembly GCF_028583685.1. Classification (NCBI taxonomy): domain Eukaryota; kingdom Metazoa; phylum Chordata; class Mammalia; order Diprotodontia; family Petauridae; genus Petaurus; species Petaurus breviceps. The sequence goes on along the minus strand of NW_027187299.1, from coordinate 900,555 downwards.
CCCGTTACCTTTAAGTTCACCTCACAGAATCCACATGGCAATAAGATTTAGCACTTATCTAACCTCACATTTCACAGTCTTTGGATGTTAGAATTAACACTTAGCTCATTTTTTTTTAAAAGAAAGGAAAGGAAGGGAAAAAAGGAAGGAAGGAAGGAAGGAAGGAAGGAAGGAAGGAAGGAAGGAAGGAAAGAAGGAAGGAAGGAAGGAAGGAAGGGAGGGAGGAAGGGAGGAAGGGAGGAAGGGAGGGAGAGAGGGAGGGAGGGAGGGAAGGGAGAGAGAGGGAGGGAGGGAGAAAGAAAAAGGAAAAAAGAAAAAAGAAGACTTGTATACCAAAAAGAATCTGCTTTCAGTTTGAGCAAAATGGTATTTTGTTGATTTTATTTTATATTTTCATTCAAATAAACTTGCTATTCCACTGAAATAAGTGCCATAAAGATCTTATGCTGAGATGCAATTTTAATGTGGGAGGGGGTATTTGCTCATTTAATAAAACTTTGATAATGACCCTTCCGTGAAAGACTTAATATAATTGTGTCCTCACGAAACGTGTCAGAATAGATCTTTCTACACATTTTCATGCAAAATATATTAAGAGGAGGAAAAAAAGACTGGGGAATATCATGCTTCCTATACAAGAATAGCAGATTATTTTTAAAACTTGGGAATCTTTTTATAAATAATCAACCCTGCCAGTACATAGAGCATAATATTGCCCTGACTTTTTTTTTTCCCAAATAATAACTTCTGTTTTGCATGATGGAAAAAGCTAGGGCCATAAAAACCAAAGTAGGGGAAAAGTTTGGTCAATTACCTGATTAAAAGAAAACTGTGTGAATAAGCAAACTAGATATCTGGGGCCTAAAAACCTTCTTGTGTATCTGATATAGTTGAAGTACCTAGCTATAGGGACTTAATTGAATTTACTAGATAATTGTTCAATCACTAACTTCTTTTTGACAATGCAGACAGACCTGGTTTTAGTGCCCTCAATCCTGAGGACAAGTATTACCCAATGAAGAAAAACGTCAATTCTTTTTTCACGCTACTGTTGACGCTGCCTCCCCAACCCTGTGCCACCAGGCCTGATTCCAGGACTGTGGTCTGCATGTTCTGTGCTATCTTAGGGCTTCCAGCTCACATTGCCAATGAGGGCACTAGGTCCTTTGATGACAAAGGACACTGTCATAGGACGTTCTGAATAATTTCACACAGACTAAAGAAATTCTGCCTTTGGGGCCATTCTTCTCCCCCTGGGGTATTCTTCTACCTAGAACAGCAAAGCAGAGGTGAAAATTTCTTCAGCCCACATCCCTACCAAACACTGGAAATCCCATTCTCCCTTTACACATCTCCCCCAAGTAACCACTTTAGTTTAGAAATATGCCCCAGGAACATGTGACAATGTTGGTTTTCCTGTGAAATACTTGTATCAAGGGAGGAAAGGGAGGAGGATAAAGAGGCATCTGTGCCTCTGAGGCACACAACCCAGACCTATCCACTTGGGGGTTGAATCACTTGTTCTCACCATAACTGTCAAGGACCACAGGATGGATAGAACCGCCAAATGGTTGATTATATTTGGTTAAGACAATCAAAATGAATGAACAATCTGCAGTACAGCTTGGTGAGATCCAAGACATATAGACTGATTCAGCCTTTAATTACAGCTTTTGTGTGCAGAAAGGATCTTTAACTCAGTTTGATTGAAGCGTTATACTCCATAATATAAATATCCCATAAGATAAGGAGAGAAACCAGCCTTGCTTGGATGCTTACAGACAAAACCATACTAGGAATTAAAATAAAATAAAACCAGGCAAGGACACTCACGAGTCCTAGTTTTAGTTTTTACTCTATCCTAGACCCTAGGTCTTAACCTTTCTTCTGTGGTGCCTTTATCATTAAGATGTTACCAGTAATAAAGCTTTTTTTGAAAAAAAAAACACTCAATAATACAGTACAATTAAGGTGAAAGGGACTCTGTTACAGTGCCTAGGATAGAAATTAAACAACCCCAATATGGTTTCATAAAAAGCACTCAAGTGTATCAGTAAGCCATAAAAACAGGCAGGAGGAAAAAAAATTTTTTTAATTTTAAAAACATCCTAGTTGGAAATGATCTGCAAATTGATAAAACACTGAGTTGCTAACGCTGTGTTTATTATTTTTCACTAAGATAAAAAATTAACTTTGCAGCCTTGGCTAGCAAGTCAACTGAACTCTGAACTCCACCATCTGCGTAGGGGACTCGGTATTTTTGTAGCTTCGGGTTACAGGTTAAGGCTGCCAACTCTTGATTATTGGTAAATAGACTTTGGGTGTCCAGACAACTTAGCCGGGGAGTGCTTCTGGGAAGCCCAAGCAAACGCCCACCCCAGCACCAATGCGGGGTGGTGGAGGACAAGGGAGAGGACAGTGGGTCACTGATCATGAGAGAGCTTGGGAAATAAGGCCATCCCAAACCCTCCTCCACTGGATGTCTGGTATTACCCAAGAAAGCTGTTGCGACATGTGCCAGGGAATTTGCCTCACAATGCAAGTCAGCCCAGACAGGAAGGCTGCAGCGGAGGCCCCGCCAACCGGGGAGCAGGCTGCAGCACGCTCCGCGGCCAGGGAGAACACATGGGACCACACTGCACAATGCAGCTCCATCTGCGGATGCGTTCCTATTCCCCCCTCCCCACCCCACCCCTCCAGCCCACCCCACCCCACCTCAGGCGCTGTTCCCTTGGATCCTCCTCGCAAGCAGCTGGATCAATTTACTCTAGCCTACGGTGCACACTCTACAAGCACAGACTGAATTATTACTCATGGAAATCCCCTCTGTTTTCAGTCTTTGAACGAGGGAATCAGGTAGCTTTCAAGCTCCCAATAATTAATAGCCCTTTTGGTCAAGGGAGGAACAGCCAAAACATGCCGGAGGCTACGGCTTTCCAAACAGGCTGCCTGGTTTCTAGTAAATTAGAGGGAGTGGGCGGTGGAGGTAGGGAGTAATGTTGTCCTGGCTGGAGAGTGTGGTCTTCATTGACGTCAGCAAGCTGCCCGTCTCTTCTC
>NW_027187299.1:896952-897098 GCF_028583685.1 Petaurus breviceps papuanus | reverse complement strand
CTGTCGATGTCTCTCCCTCGTCTCTCCTTTCCCCTCCTTTCTCCCCCATTTCCAGCCCCCCCCCCATCAAGAACACAGCTGACTCGAGGGTTAGCTTTGTTTAACTCCCACATTTGCAGAAATAAGAGTGGCTGGAGGACGGGGGG
>NW_027187299.1:894532-896852 GCF_028583685.1 Petaurus breviceps papuanus | reverse complement strand
GAGAGAGAGAGAGAGAGAGAGAGAGAGAGAGAGAGAGAGAGAGAAGAAAAAAAAACTGCTGGAAACATTGCAAGTAGCCAGGACTGGGTGTACATTCTTCCCTTCATCTCTCCCGATGAGCAGCTCTGACTCAGGGAACATTCTTCCCGTGGCAAAGAACACATTCTTGTCTCTGAGTCTGCCTGAAATAGTATCCTTCAGTGTGCCCGCCCTCCCCCACTACTACTGTATCTATGAGACTCACAGCCTGTGGGGCTCAGATTTTTTTTTTTAAGCTGTGATTTTTCTTCTTGTTCCCCCAGGCTCCTTAAACCTAATTTGTTTTTCTCCACCCCTCACTCCCTCTCGGGTCATCAAAAGACAGCAGCGACTCAAGATGAAGGAAAACTATCCCTGACAAGTAATTCAAGGCTGTGTGTCCATGAGTCTTCTGGAAAAGGCAATATTTGTGTTTCCTCTGTGAAATGGCCTTAGTCTGCCATGTTTAGAGAGGGGCACTGATGGATACTCTGGGCAAGATCTGGCCTTCGTGCTGATGGAAGGAGTGCAGGTTTGTATTTTTCTTCTTCGTGCCCCCAGCAAGACCACCTAAACCACTCAGTATCTGGAGTAATTTGACCCCGTGTCATTCCTTGCCAAGGCAGCAAAAATTTACCCCCAACCTCAAGTTGAGTTTTGAAGAAGTGATTGCAAAGATGTTTGCAAGGCAGAGGTGGGGTATTAAAGAGCCCCAGGGATCCACAGGGGCCTGATTTATAGGGACTTTGATATTACTGACTCAACTCCTCTTCCCTTTTTTTTTTTCTGATTTTCCACAAGCATAGTGCCTTGCAGTTAATAAATGTTTGCTGAACTGAACAGAATCGAATTGAATTTGGACCCTAGAAAATTTTCCACTCACTGGGCATCAATCCCTTAGCAATATGAAACATTTGGCAAGCATAAGATCCTGAATACTCCCTGTAACCAAGTAGTCATAATAAAAGCAAATCCCTATGAAAAAAAAATGTTTTTAAAGGAGCAGTAAGAGGTAACCCAGATCTATAAAGGAAGTTGGAACAGGAACCAGTTTAAGATCCTCAGCATCTTTCTCCTAATTCACTGTAAACAGCCATTAATGAAGGGTCTGCTCTACCAGCTGTGTGACACTGGGCAAGTCATATAACCCTGTTTGCCTCAGTTTCCTCATCTGTAAAATAAACTAAAGAAGGAAATGGCAAGCCACTCCAATATCTTCACCAAGAAAACCCCAAATGGGGTCACAAAGAGTTGGACACAACTGAAATGACTCAACAACAACATAGGCAAGGGGGCAGCTAGGTGGCACAGTGAATGGAGCACCAGCCCTGGAGTCAGGAGGACCTGAGTGCAAATCCTGCCTCAGACACTTACCACAAAAAAAAAAAAAAAAAAACACAAAACTAGCCATGTGATCTTGGGCAAGTCATTTAACCCCAATTGCCCTACCTTCCCCCCCTCCAAAAAGCAAAATAAAAAAAAAAACTTAATGCAAGGCATCATGACCATAGGAGCTAGGTTCACAAAGAAAAGAAAAAAAGAAAACAGCCTCTGCCCTCAAGGAACTGCCTTCTTTGGTTTACTGAGGCACAGTACCATTAATAGTACCATTAATCATCTGGCAATAATTATTGCAATCCAGTAGTGAGTTGCTTTTCTGTCTTCCCACTTAAATACATACCACATATAAACACATACATAAATATAAGTGTGTATTTCTATATAAAATAATATATTAATATAATTGATTCATAATAATATTACTACATTTTTATGACTATGGTGGCAGGTACTTGATTGGTTATGAACAGGAAGGAACATTATGCCTCTCACACTGCAGGTATTCCCTTAATGAGGAAGCCATTTGGTGTAGTGGATGACATGTTGAGCTGGAAGTCAGGAAGTCTCTGTTCCTCATTTTCCCTAAGACAGTAGTCTTGTGGCCCCAAAACCAATCACTTAACTCTCTCAACCTCAGGTTCCTCATTGAAAATGGGGATAACAATAGCACCTCCATCAGAGGGTTGTTGTGAGGATCAAATGAGGTGGTATGTCAAAAGGCTTGCCAACCCTCAAGTGCCATATCAATGTTAATTGTTATCATTCGTGTTTACATAATCTCCATTTTATTCTGTTTTAGCTTGTTTGTAAGTGTTGTCTCCCCCCACCGTAGGATGTAAAATCCCTGAGAACATGAGCTGTTTTTTGCCTTATTTGTTCCTAACACAGTGCCTGTCACATAGTAAGGATTTAACAAGGAAGGAAGGAAGGAAGGAAGGAAGGAAGGAAGGAAGGAAGGAAG
>NW_027187299.1:867088-894522 GCF_028583685.1 Petaurus breviceps papuanus | reverse complement strand
GAAGGAAGGAAGGAAGGAAGGAAGGAAGGAAGGAAGGAAGGAAGGAAAGAAGGAAGGAAGGAAGGAAGGAAAGGAGGGAGGGAGTCAGTCTTAAGCACAGTTATCTAAGTTTCCATCTTTGTTCAAGCACATTTCCACCCAAATTTTTACCAGTCCACAAAACATTTACTACCAAAACTTATAATCTTTTAAAAACAGACTCTTTCCTCTCCTTATAACTTAATGTATTCCTACTCCCCCACCTTCTGACCATTTTTCATACTTCATAGAGTCATAGAATCTCAAGTCTAGTCAAGAAACATTTAGTAAACACTTACTGTGTGCAAGGTACTCTGCTAAGCACTGGGAATACAAATCAATACAAGCAGAAACACAACACCTGCTCTCAAGGAGCATACATTCTAATGGGGGAAGACAGCACATACAAGGGAAGCCAAAAGGGAAGAAATGGGAAGAGAGAAGGAAGTGAAGATACCTACTCCAAGGCATGGTGGAAAGGACCTGGGGCTGGGGGGCAGGGGGAGCATCTAGTCCATACTGTGCCCAGATAAGAACCCCTGTACAACAGGCCCAGCAAAGAAATCAAGTCTTATATCTAGGACTAAAAGGGACCTCAGAAATCATCTAGTCTAACATCTCATATTTTAGATGAGGAAACTGAGGGCTAGGAAGTATAACTGGTTTACCCAAGATCTCACAGATAGTAAATATCAAGGGCAGGATTTGAACTCAGATTCTCTGACTCCACAGTCAGTACTGTATCATATATAAGACCAAACACTACAAAAAAGCTTTAGGACTGAGGGTACAGAACATCCTCTAGTAGATAATCTGGATATTTTACTGGCATGTGATATAGTTTGGTTTGAGAAATACTGGTTTAGAGAGCAAAACTAGGGCAAAGAGATAGTGAGACTGAGGAAGAAGATGGAAACTGGGGCGGGGGGATGTGGAAAGAATTTAGTTTGGAATGTGAGTTAACATAAAAAATAATCTCACATAAGGTGACTAAAAGTAGATAAAAAAAAAATTTCTCATGGACTTTTTGAAATTTAAATCCTACCTAAGAGAAGATTGGGATTGGGAAGCTTAAGGTAGAAGTAGTCACACCAAGGAAAATCCACAGCTGCTGTCTACAAAGCTGGCCTTTATCTGTCCAAGGTCCTTGTGTTTAACATGTAGTGGTCTGTGCTATATATATATATATATATATATATCATAGGCTCATAGATTTAAAGAGGGAAGGAACCTCAGAGGTTGTCTTAGTGATTATATTCTAGTCCATCATTTCAAGGATGTAGAAACCAAGGTTCATTAAAGTTATCTGACTTTCCCAAAGTAACACAGGTAATAATAGGGCCAGAATAGTCCAGCCTTTTTTCCACTGGACCTGGTAGGTCCATGATAGGATCATGAAACTTTAGAGCTAGAAAGTACCTCAAATCCCATTACTTTCACTTTACTTTCACCCTCACATTTTACGAATAAAGAAACCATGGTCCAGAGAGGTTGTGACTTGTTCAGTTTTTCTTTGGTAGTTTATATAAGGGAGCTGTGACTTCTTCTGTGGTGCACTTTCTACACCACACTGCCTTCTTCCCATTTATCCTCAATGCCTGTGCTAAAGTAACTAATATCAAAAAAGATAGGTCTATTAATATCCTGATGATTTATTATTCCAGAAGGATACAGACAAGACAGATGGATGCTGGAGCCAGCTCAAACCTGCTCACAAGAACTGACTGGTAAATTCCCAGTGTGGGATGAATGGGATGAGATACTATTGTTCTGTAAAAAAATGAAGAAAGGAATGCAGAAATTTGTTTAGCATCCCTCCATATTTGTGATTGGCTTTTAAATGTTTTGCCTTCTCAATGAATAGGGGAGGGGGTAGGGGAGTGAGAGAATCTAGAATGGAAAGTAAAATAAATGGATTTTTTTTAAAATGATGGAGAGGTGTTCAGAGAAGCTCATGTGTGAACTGATACAGAGTGAGCTTAGCAAAGACAAGAATATGGTAAAGACAAACAACTTCAGAGGAAATAGGAATGCTAACCAATCAAGATTCCAGAGGACTAATAATGAAACATGCTTTTTGTTGTTAAGTCGTTTTCAGTCATTTCAGACCCCATTTGGGGTTTTCTTGGCAGAGTCTTTAGAGTGATTTGCCATTTCCTTCTCCAGTTCATTTTGCCAGGAAACTGAGGCAAAGAGGATTAAGTGATTTGCCCAGGGTCACACAGTGTCTGAGGCCAAATTTGAACTTACAAAGAGGAATCGTTCTGACTCCAGGCCCAGCACTCTATCTACTGCACCACCTAGCTGACCACTTCTGTGAAGGACCTAGAGTACAGAAAGAGACAAAAAAAATGTAATATTGCCAGTGAGAGATTTTGCTTTGCTTGACTACACACATTTGTAACAGGTTTTGTTTTTCTTTTCTTCTCAAAGATAGAGAAGGGGTAGGAGGGTGGGAGGGTGGATTTTGCTCATTTAAAAAAATATTTATGATTTTTAAATAAAATAAAGCTTAAAATTGTTTTCAGTGTAAGCATTTACACCTTAGAAATTTGCAAACACTACAAATCATCTACACTACAACAACAAATTTGTTGATTGTCTAGATTTAAGAAAGACATGGAGAAAATATTAAAAATGAAGATTATTATTAATTAAAATTGTCATGCATACTTTTTTATCAAAAAACAGTTGCTAAACATTTATTAGCACACCTCCAGTACAGAAGACAAGGGAAATGTTTCTGAAGAGAGATACCAACATCCTTGGGCACTGGCAGAGAGAGCAAAGGAGTCACTGTACAATTCTAACTCTTTTCTAATTTGCTCTGCTCCCCCCGCAAAAAAAAAAAAAAGGCATTATAAGGGAGATATGAAACAGAAGAAGTTGGAATAAGCAAGCTACATGCACATTTTTTTTTAAGTTCTAAGGAGAAACCTTTTAAAAAATCACTAATGTTAGCCTTCTTCAGGCACTTTCCAGGCTTACAGCCAAAACATACTTGCATTCTTTTGAGAGGTTAAAGGTACTATAGGCACCTTTAGTTTGCACAAACAGACTTTCTCAGGAAGCTACCCCAGGGCCCTTCTCTTGCCTTTGATAGTACAGTGAGGCTCATATTTATCACATGAATGAACAGTTCTTATACAGCCTCTCCAGTGTACAAGGTACAAACAAGTCCTCCTTCTAACATCAGTCACACTTATACTTCCTTTCAAGTTCATTTTTCCCTTTCAGGAAACATACCTTATTACCTTATTCATTGTTGTCACTGCAGAACTGTCAGAAATTGCCTCCATTTTGGTGGGGGGGGAGGAGAAGAAGGCAATCAGGGTTAAGTGACTCGCCCAGGGTCACATAGTTAGGATCTAAGATCAAATTTGAACTCAGGTCCTCCTGACTCCAGAGTCAGTGCTCTACTACACCACCTAACTGTCCCAAACTGCCTCCTAAGTTCTGTTGAGGTCCTGTACTTTCTTCCAACCATAACATCTTAAAGCAACAACACTGACGGTATATTTTTTTTAATACATCTATTAGCTGATATGAAACAACATAGTAATAGAGTCAGGAAGGCCTGGGTTCAAGTCCTAAATTCCCCACATACTGCCTCATTCTTTAACACTGCAAATTATAGAGTGACTGCTGCCTTGCATTGATAGAGGGCATTTCTTCCTGAGAGTTCTCTCTACCAATGGAATTACAGAACTGGTCCCAAAAATGTAATGACATGGGGAAATTTCAAAATCTCAATCTCCTTTTCAACTTCTTGCTAAAAAAAAAAAAAGGCAAGACTAGGGAAAGAATTTCTTTTAAGAGTTAATTTGTTTCACCAAAATCTATTACCGGGGAAATAAATGAAAAAAGAGACTGTTAAGTGTATCAGTTCCAAGATTTTCCTCATAACCTTTCCTTTCAATTTCCTTTTCTCTACTTTCCCCCAAAACCCTTCATCCCATTTCCCCGTATTTTACTAGACTGCTCCCACCCATCAACATTCCATTAAAATCAGAGATGTCAAAAGGTTCCAGAATACCACTCCACAGCACAGCAGGTGTGTAATCTACCTGGACAAAGGAAACAGAACATTCAGCTACTGCCAGGTGGTTAGGCAAGAGATTTGCAAATCGTTGTGCAGCTAACAGTAAACAAACCAGTCTGTGCTAGTATGGGAAGGCAAAGATGAAGGCAGGTGCCCTAGTTTACTCCTTACCCAGAAGGTTGTCTCTTTCCTAAGCAGAGAGGTAGACACAAACATTTCAAACCCCTCAAATGATCTGTGATTTTATGGGTGAGGGGTCCTTCCTTAATTGATGCAGCTTGCCACCCATCTATACCTCAGTAGCCATTTTGGGAGTGTTTCTTTTACTGTGATGTGGGAAACAGATGATACATATAAGATAGACAGATTAGATAGATAGATTGATAGATAGATAGATAGATAGATAGATAGATAGATAGATAGATAGATAGATAGATAGATGAATGGATAGATGGATAGACGGATGGATGGATGGATTCATATATAGGGTAAATAGCTAACTAAATAATAGCAGGTATCCAAACTTATCTAGGCTGTTCCTTGGACAACAAGACAGAATACATCTCCAGGTTCATAAACAAAGCATTTCATGCTTCCACTAGCATTGCTTCACGAATCCATTGCTATTTCCACACCACTGAGGCATCAAAGTAATGAATACCACATGTAACATGTTGATTACATATAATTAATAAAAACGTATTAGGCCTGCAAGGTATGCAGCACAGTAAAACAGAAGAAAGTGTGAGATACTCCCTTTCAAAGAGCAGAGAGTTGGGAAAATGAGGCATATGGACCAGACCTGTGATTTCATAGCTATAGGGAAGTCCCAGTGAAGAAATTTCCTTAGATAATACATAGTGTCACCTTATTATCTTAGAAAGTCACCTGGGGAAGTGAGAAGTTAAGTGACTTTCCTAGAGCCTCACAACCAGTGTGTGTCAGAGGTGGTCTTTAGCACAGGTCTTCCTAACTCTGTATTTGAAAGGAGAGTGAATACAAGGAATACATATACATACCAAATGGTAAAGAAAATAAATGTAATAGGAGTTGAAGCATAATGCTTTTCACCTAGTAGACACTGGTTCCAACTTATCTTTCTAGTCTGATTACATATAATTTCCCCCTCATTCACAATATGTTCCAGAGAAAAAAATACTCTCCATGCACATCACTCTATCTCTCATCTCCCATCTCCACACCTTTGCACAGGCTGTGCCCCATGCCTGAAAGATTCTCTCACTTTGCTTTGGCCTCCTGGAACCCCCATTTCCCTTCAAGACTTAGCTGAAATGCTATATCCAGCAAGAGATCTTTGCTGATTCCCCTAGTTGTTAGGGTTCCTACACACACACACACACACACACACACACAATTTTCTTTTGCACATGTTTTATTTTTACTTCTCCGTGTACAGTAGCACACAGTAGACTATAAGTCCCTTGAGGGCACAGACTAATTAATTTTTGTCTTTGTATCCCCAGCATCTAACACAATGCCTGATACTTATTAGAAACTTATTAAACGCTTATTGAATTGAATCATATGAGTCAATCAATCAACAAGCTTTTATTAAGGCTTACTATGCATCAGGCATTATGCTAAGCACTGGGGATAGAAAGGATGGTGAAAACAGCCCCTCCTCTCAAGAAACTTACATTCTAATGAACATACAACATATAAATGAATATTTACATGCAAGCTAAATAGAGAGTAGATAGTTCATTTGAAGGAACTTACTTGTCAGGGTATATATGGAGATCACACACACAGGGTATATATGGAGATCTCACACACACACACACACACACACACACACACACACTGTATGGTATGGCTAGGATAATTCACAACCACAACAGAGGTATGAGTGTCCCCTAGGTATGTCATCTCTGATTCATACTGGCTACTATGCATGCCTCTGCTCTTTGTATCATTGTTTCTAATGAGGATCTCCACTTGTTTCATGGTCACTGAGCTGTTCTCTGCTACCATCTGCTGGGCTTCAACTCTCTCAGGCAATCTGTTGGATTCTCTCTTATCAACTGAGGTACAGTGACTAGAAAGTTTGTACATGATTCAAGCAGAATGAGGCATTTTTAATGCTTAGTTGAGGCACCACTACAGTCAGCTAAGACAATCAACACAAAATAGCAGGAAGTCCCAAGGCTAAGAGGAATGGAAGGATGGATGGATGGATGGATGGATGGATGGATGGATGGATGGATGGATGGAAAAGCAATTGTTAGATGCTTACTGTGTACCAGTGCTGTGTTAAGTGCTAGGGATACAAATACAAAAATGAAAACAAAGCTAATTAATGTTGAAGTGAATTGAAATATATATATGTATATGAGTATGCCTTAATAAACATTCAAAGTCTATAGTTAGCCAATAAACTAACTTAATGTAGATGACATTATGTAAAATGACCCCTATTTAGAAGTCAGCTTGTCTAAAGGTACATGTTTGAATGGGCTGACCAGACCTTTAGCCCTAATAGTCTTAAAGTACAGGTAAGACTGTGTCACTTCAATGCTCAAGAAACTCCAGTGGCTCCCTATTACTTGTAGGATCAAAAATAAATGCCTGTGTCTGATATTTAAAGCCTTTGCAACCTAGCTCCAATCTACTTTTCCAGTCTTAGTATATTCCATTCTACATCCCAGCCACCCAGCTCTTCTTGCTGTTCCTCACCCATGGCATGCAATGTCCTATCTCCATGCCTTTGTTTGGACCATTCCCCAGGTCTAAAATTCATTTCTGTCTCATCTCTACATCTTCGAAAGCCTAATTTCCTTCAAAGCTCAGCTTAATCAGAACCTCCCACATGAGGTTTTCTTGATCACCACAGTTGTACAATCCCCTCGAAATGACTTTGTGTGTATTTTGCATGTACTTAGGACATGCATGTTCTAGAAAATCAGCTCTTTGAGGGCAGAGATAGTTTCAGTTTTGTTGGTGTATCTCTATCACCCAGAACAGTGCCTAGCACATGGTAGGCATTTAATAAATGTTTGCTGATTGATTGAGTGGGCAGACGTTGGAGGAACATTCAAAACCAACTAAAATGTTGACACACTTTGAAAGAGGCCCATTGATGATATAAATTTGAAGTTAACCAGATTAGCCCAATAAACAACACAATGAAAACCATTAGACAGTACAGATGAAGCACTTAGGCTTTGAGAATTTAGCTTTGATGACTTAGGAAGGCAGAGAAAGATCAAAACCAGTCCCCATTTGGGCAGGGGTTTGTTTGCCTCAACTGGCTCTGAAGTCAGAGCCAATAATCCTAATAATGGTTTTAAGCAGGGCCCTGGATGTTTCTTCACATTTGAGGAGAAAATTACTTATGAGCCATATCCACCCCTTTCTGAACATGGGCTGTGGTAGATATATACATTTGGGCATGTGTGTGCCTGTGCATTTATTAGACATGCAGAAAATGAAAAGGATTGTGGATTCCTTTATCCCTTCTATGTCCTCCTTCTCCCCTTGTGATTTAAACTCCTATTCAGCATTTCCTTGTCTGCAAAGTCACACATGTTAGGAAGCTAGTATCATAGAAACTAAAAAGACCTTGGATGAAGTTCTGGGTTGCAGCAAACCAAACTTTCCTTGCTGAATCAGGTCCTATACATGAACTATGAGTCATACACAAGTTAATGAGCCCCTATTAAGGAGATAATGGAGTGAAATTTATCACTGGTCAAATCTTAGCAAGCAAGGAGCATTACCTAATCACTAGTCATATTCATACACATTTCTTTTCAAATCATTGCCTGATAGTTCTTGGGATGGTTTCTGTCAATATTTACAGGAACCAGGCACTTAACAACACCCAGCAAGTGGTTGGGTTGTCTCAGAGGATGAGTCATGCAAAAAAAAAAAAAAAAAAGAGCCTATTATCCAAGGGTCACTGGTTTGAATTCTTATTGGTCAGTGGTGACTGGAAGTCATTAGCCTATTGAAGAACATGCAGATAGTTTGTGGTCTCTATTCAATTCTCTGGATGTACAAAGTTTGTGGAATGGAAATCATCAGCATAATGAGAAGCATGAAGAGAGTGGACAGAGGATTGAAAAGACAAAGAACTGGCTGCTTTTTTACTTGCAATTCAGTTAAGCTATTGATCACTCAATAAACACATTTATTAAACATCTACCGTGTTCCAGGAACTGTGCTAGGTGCTAGGGAGACAAAGAAAAAGTTAGTTTCTTCCCTCAAGGAGATTACATTCTATAAAGGAAAACAACCTTTACACATAAAAGTGAATATAAAATATATACAAGGTAATTTCAAGGGAATACTAGTTACTGGGGTAGGAGGAAAAGTCCTTTTTCTAGGATGTGGTACTTGAACTGAGCTTTGAAGGGAGAAAGAAACTCTAAACCACAGAAGGGAGGAGAGAGTGCAACAAGGCATGGGGAACAGCCTTTGCAAAGACAGAGAGATAGCATCATGGGAAGGAGTTGAGGATGATTCTGCTTACTAGCTGTGTGACCTTGGGCAATCCAGTTTCTTGATCTGTAAAGTGAGTTGAACAGATTAAATAACTTGAAAAACCTCTTCTTACTCTAAATCTATATTCCTAACAAAAGAAGGTTAATAGATACCTATATCATATTAGATTAATCCAATAAAACATACACAAACCCAGGGATGCCACAACTGAAGATGTCTAGAGTTTTACTGACCATAAGGCTTTACAAGTAGGTGGAATAGGGTATGCCAACCTGTTGTGAGATGAACAGTTCCAGGCAGGGGACCCTTGGTCCTAAACATCTTCCCTGCCAACTGAAATTCCAACATTATAGATTGATTCATTTGAGTTGTCATGTTTTGGGGTCTTCAGGAGTCCTTTATTAAAATGAAAATATCCTTGCAGGGGGACAGCTAGGTGGCACAGTGAATAGAGCACCAGCCCTGGAGTCAGGAGGACCCGAGTTCAAATTCGACCCCAGACACTTGACACACTAGCCTTAGGCAAGTCACTTAACCCCAATTGCCTTACCTTCCACCCTCCAAAAAAAAAAGGAAAAAGAAAATATACTTGGGGAAATTATTATGAAGTTGTATCCAGTAACATCTCAGAGGGATTCTTGACAATGAGCTGAAAGCAAAGCCCTAAGGACCAGGATGGGGTAAATGAGGGAAGTGCTAGGGGTGTAAAGGGAGAAGAAAAGAGGGAGAACTAGTAAAATAGAAACTGGGAGGAGTCAAAGATAAATTTGACCAGTGACAATTTTGCCAAGGGTTCAACCTGCAGACCACTATTATCCTACAGATTTATAAGAATCTCTCAGGTCAAAAGTGAAAGTGGTGCCACATTCATTCCAGACAAGGAATAAATTCTAGAGACAAGGCTGCAATGTGTAAGTAACTTTTTAAAAAATTGTTTTTCTACCTTTTGTTTTTACATCACTTTCATTTCCAAATATAGCTCCTCACTCCTCTACAAAAAAAATTTAAAAGGGGTGTGGAAAGAAAACAGGTTAACAAAAACAACCAATGACAGTATATGTAATATCCTACACATATGGATTCCCACCTCTGCTGAGAAGGGAGGGAAATGCACTTTTTCATCTCTTGTTCAGAACCAAATTTGATCGTTATAATTACACAGTTTGTGTTTAATTTGCTTCTTGTTGTTCTTTCCATTTACATTATTGTAGTCCTTGTGTATAGTGTTATACTGGTTCTGTTTAACTTCGTTTTACATGAGTTCTCTTATAAGTCTTCTAATGTTTCTCTACATTCTTCATATTGTTGATTCTCAGAGTAATGTTCTGTCACATTCGTGTGCCACAATTTGTATGGTCATTTTCCAGTCAATGGGCATCTATTAACTTTTCAAAACTCCTTCTCCCATTTTGGCTAGGATCCTATTAGATGCAGAATACTGGCCAAGATGAAACAATATGAATTTTACAACTTTCAGATTGGGGACAACCAGCCAGAGCCATTAAAAATGGTTAGCTCCAGGGAGGTTAAGTGGCACAGTGAATATAGCACCAGCCCTGGAGTCAGGAAGACCTGAGTTCAAATCCAGCCTCAGACACTTAATATTTACTAGTCATGTGACCTTGGGCAAGTCACCTAACCTCAATTGCCCTGCCTTCCCCCCTCCAAAAAGCAAAACAAAAAAATTTAAATTTTAAAATGGTTAGCTTCCAGGCCTGACAGCAAACCTCATAATATTTTTAAAGAAAGAAAATTTCCTCTCTGAGATTTCCCCAAGCTTTTGTTTAGTACTTGGATGGCTAAGAAAATGTCACTGTACTTTGATGATACCACCATCCCCTATGAAATAGTAGTAATACTCAGATCTGGCAAGAAAATTGACTGCAATTATGTTGGCAAGAGCCTGAACAAAGTCCTTCCTTGCCCAGGTAATATGAAATCTGATCAACACTGTGTAATCATATTATATCTTTAAACTACAATGTGATACAACTAAAATTATCTTTATGACCAATATGGCAGATAACAGGAGTTAAGTCAAAGAATGACTAAGACTCATACTCTTATTAGCTGACCTTACAAAAGCATTCAGCAAAAACATAAGCTTCTTGTAAGGAGGGATTGTTTCACTCTCTTTACTTGTTCCCCCAAAGAACCTAGCACACTGCCAGACACATAGTAGGTGCTTAACAAATGCTTTTTGAATAATTGATCAATGGAACTGCCATAATGCTGCAGTGAAAAAAAATGGATTTGAACTGATAGGATTTAGGCTTGAATCTTGATTCACACACTGTGCAACCTTAGACAAGTCATTTTATATCCATGGACCTCTGTTTCCTTGTCTATAAATTTGAGAGGTTAGATTAGATGACCTCTAAGTCCCTTCAGGTTCTAAATCCATGATCCTGTGATTAATGTTGAGCACATTCATAGTGTCTTAGGTTTACAGCTAGAAGAAGCCTCAGAGACCTTCTAACCTAAATCCCTCGTTTTGCAAATGAGGAAACTGAGTCCTAAAGAGTGATGTGATTTACCAAAGATCATAGAATGGCAGAACCAAGATTTGAATTCAGCTCCTTATTCTAGGTTTAAGGCTTTTTTCATTGACCACACAAAGACTTTAATGTTACCCTATGATATCATGGATATGTGGTCTATGAAGACAAAAAGATGTTGCTCTAACCAGACAGAAGTCCTGGAATGCAGACTGGCACCAAACCAAAGGGCAGTCTTCATGTGAAAGTGGTATGGAAATAATGACATTGACCTCATTGTCAAATACAAAGGACAATGAGGATAAGTCATGGTTGGAAATCTCAAGAGGTTTTATAGGGGCCTTTCCCAACAACAACTTCATACAGCTGGGGATGGGAAGAACACTTAGGGACATATGCTAGACCAGTCACACAACTGCAATTTGTCCATGGTGGCTTCTAACTCTTCTCAGAGGTCTCTACCATACCTTATTTGGGGACTACATGGCTAAGGCATGTATTCACACATTCATGCTAAGTGAAGACTAGAGGTGAAGGATAGAGAATCCTACAGGAAAGGATTTCAGGTTTTATACTGGAGGACTTGACTTTAATTCTACTAATGATGAAGTTATTATAGGCAATGTTGTAAAGTGAATAGAAAGATGACTGGAAGCCAGAAAAGTCTAGGTGACTCTAGGCAAGTTGTTCTTGGCAATTTGCCAACTTTCAAAGTCTAAGTGGCAGAGAAGTACTGACCTGCATTGGTAGAGGGTATTTCTTCACCTTGGAATTCCCTGTAGAGTCTGTATTCCCATAGAATCATAGAATCTTAATATTGGAAAGGACTTCAGGATCTCATTTCAAATCCTACCATAGTCACTTACTATGTATGTGATGTTAGGCAAGTCATTTAACACATCTGGGACCCAATTTCCTCATCTGTAAAATGAAGGAGTTGACCTAGGTGGCCTCTATGGTCCCTTTCAGCTCTAAATCTATGATTTAGACATTCCCTATGAGAAGCAGATTGAGATTTAAATTCCCTTTGTGAAACAAGAATTTCTCCTACAACATCCCCCAAAGCAGCCATCCAATCTCCACTTTAATACTTCCAGTGATAGGAGATATGGGGAGAGCTCAATTTGTTAGGAATTTGAAAGAGGAAGATGACTAATCGGCATTCTTCGTTTCATTTCCCTTTTTGTTTACCCTTATGTTGGGGAGGAACTGAGTAAGAAGGGGAACCATTCCTGCTCCTTTCTTTCCTCATTTCAAGCCCCGGTTTCATGTCTCCCAAAGCCTCAAAGTAATGCCTTACAGAAAGAAGTTGTTCAACTAATATTGGTTGAACAAATGAATGTCAAAGATATTTCTCATATCCATGGAGGATAGAATATTCTACCTCCTAGATACAGAAGAATTACTAACCCAAGATTCAGTAGCCTCTGCAAACTACCAGCTCTCACACTTTCTTAAAGGGATAATATAGAAAGATAGATAGATAAATGGATGGATGGATGAATGGATGGATGGATGGATGAATAGATGGAGGAATGGAGGGATGGAGTGAATGAGCAAGCATTTATTAAGTGCTTACTATGTGCCAGGACTGTGCCAAGTGCTGGGGATACAAACACAAGCAAATAATACAGCCCATTCCCTCCAGGAGCTTGCATTCTAATAATAAGAAAATACAGAAAGAGTTGGTGCTGGAAAGCTAAGATTGGGGGTGAGGTGGGGAGTGCAGTAGGAAAAAGGTAGCAGGGTAGGAAAAAGGGTAGTACATACAGTTGCATACTGTGAAAATGTCCAGGAAATGGCATGGATATTTGGTTCCCAACAAAATAAAGCTAAAACTCATAAACTTGAGCAAGAGTCTAAGATTAAGGATTAGAGACCTAGAGACCATTTAGGGAGAGAGACTGGGAATAAAGATGTTGGCCAAAGTATAGGCAGTAGAGTGAAGAGATGGCCCAAAAGTGGAGTTCAGGTATAATTCCAAGCAAGCTAAAGAAATTGGAGGACCCAGGAGCAGAGTCTCAGATTGAGGTGGTAGATTAGTGGTATTCAGGAAAGTCCTGAGGACCATCTTTCCATTCCAAGCACCTCAACAGATTGATGCCACATAGGTGACTCTTAAAAATTTGTTTTTCCAAGATACTCATTGTCAAGTCAAGCCCAAACATACTCCTGGTTATACCAAATCTTATACAATTGATCAAAAGTAAAAGCAGAGAAGCAATGCTTTTTTTCTATTCCCATCCCCCAAATTACCACCATATAAAAAGAAAGCTGTCTCCATATACTCATACCAACCCAACATGCAAGACATGATTCAGAGAACTGGCCTTAAAGACATATTAAAAAAAATTCTACCAGAGCTATGGAGATAAAGACACCTGGCCACTCTCATAAGTCACTGCACAGATTTCCTACAGCGAGGTAGCTTCAAACATGGAATGAGAGCAAAAGTCTCCATGTCCCACTACAAACTCAAGCCCCCTTAAAATACCTCCCATGTTCCAAACCACCAAGAAGATAAATTAGAGGAACAGAGAGGCCATTTGTCTGTCAGCTTTATAATCAGAGCATTCTTCTACAAGCTACAAATAACCCAAACAACGTCACCCAATTATTATTATCTCTACCGTTAGTGTTTACTTAATCAATCTTCAAAGAGATTTCAAAACTGGTATTTTTGTGACTAAATAAAGGTCAGAGGTTCCCCAATGATAAATCATAGCTGGTAAGGGAGTAAATTCAGCTGACAGAGTCATCTGACCTCAGCAGCTGTGCACAAACTTTGAACCAGTTCCTGTCTGGTATCTCTTTCAGGCTAGGCTGGAACTCTAGTGAAATGTTAGTTCCTGAATTGCAACAACACAGTACACACACACACACACACCAATGGATTTACTCCATGTGGTCACTCTTTTTTTTTTTATTTTTTTCCAGGACCCTCTTCATCAAGTACAAACATCACTTCACCAGCATGTCTTGTCCTTGAACATTTTTTCTGCTCTCTGGTATACCTCTCAAGGGTACTGCCTTGACCCCGTCCAAAGGGGATTGTTTTTGAAATGTTCTTGGGTTTTGATTTTTCACCATTCCTCATACAGTGATCTCTTTGTTAATCCTCCTAAACCTAATTCTAATTCCCCCTCCCTAGAGAAGAGGGAAAGAAATCAATCAATCAATAAGCATTTGCTAAATGCTGATTATGTGTCAGCACCTACGGGGCTAAGAGTTAAAGACACAAATTACAAAGAATGCAATTATCCCCTACTTTCAAGGAACTTCCAGTCGTTCCAGTGAAGGCCTGAATTTCATTCATCTCTTATATTCTTCAAGGCACTGTTATTAAGGAATCACTCATTTTCCCATGTCTGCCTTGGGATTTTTAGTGAATGAAAATATGGACTCTGCAGTGGGAAAGGCTCCTAGCAAACATCTTGCCTATTTGAGGCCCTAGTTCAGGATGCACAACTCTTGGAAAACAGAAATAAATTGATTATGGGCCTGTGAGAAGAACCTGTCAGCAAAGAAATGATACACTCCTCCCACCCCACTCTCCACCAGCCAGGAGAACTCAGGCTGACTGTCCTGACCAAAACTGACAGATTGGTTGCCTCACTCTTCACTTGGGGATGGAAGGGAAGAAGGGAAAGGATGACCAGGGTGACTTTTATAGAAAGCTAAATATAAGTGTTGTTCATAATGTCAATGGTACTTTCAGCCAAGTGATCTCTGTAGCAGATTTGTAGGTGGGTTCAAAGTCTTTAGGCCCACAGAAAAATTTTACCAGCCCTCCAAATTTCTAACTAGCTCTTCTTATGTCATATCATTTCCTTAGGGATGATTCAGATAACAGTGAGAACCAATGAACTGAAGAAGTAGACGCTCATCAATTATCAAGAGCTGGAAGGAATCTCTGAGATCATTCAGCCCAACTCTGTTTTATAGCTGAGGGAAAATACTGGGGCTGTCGGTCACATTTCTATTTTTAATTAAAATGCTTCTGTGCCTGCAGCCCGGTTCTTGGTTGCTGGGTGTGTGAGAGTATGTGTGAGTAAGAGAGAGGCAGAGAGACAGAGACAGACAGACAGACAGAGACAGAAGAGAGACAGATAGACAGAAACAGAGAGAGAGAGAGAGAGAGAGAGAGAAGGAGGGAGAAAGAGGGAAGGAGGGAGGGAGAGAGAGAGAGAGAAAAGACAGAAGAGAGACAGACAGAGAGAAAGAGAGAGGAGAGAGAGAAGACAGACAGAGAGGGAGAGAGACAGAAAGACAGAGACAGAGACACAGAGAGAGATAAACAGACACAGAAAGACAGAGACACAGAGAAACAGAGACAGACAGAGAGAATGTGTGTGTGTGTGTGTGTGTGTGTGTGTGTGTGTGTGTGTGTTTTAGGTCAAGTTTAACTGCTTTCAGACTTAGGTCTTTTGCTAATTCAGTGTTACAGAGACGCTATCATTTAGTGGATGGGGGAAAAATGGGGGGAAGGATGGGGGAAAATGGGGGGGGAGAGCAGTTGTTATAGGAATTACTTATTTCCCAACTGAAATGCAGATGTTTCTGGAGGTGGACACTCATATTTTACAAGATTTACTGACTCTAGCTGGGGTTCAAGCTAGATGAATAAAGAGAAACCAAGATAGGAAGGATTTATCTTTGCTTTTAGGTGAAATTGGTGAGGGTTTGCTTTGTGTTATGCATTCTGAGGCTGCCTAGTGCAATTACCGTTCAGGTGATGAATCAGTAATAAATGCTTAGATAAATTAGCACCCCAATAAGTGAATCTAGAATGTGTGTGACATCAACATGGAAGTGATATGATTTCATGGTCCCTCCCTGACATTCTCTGGCTTTACTAGCACAAAGCCTACACCATTCCCCATCCCCAAACAATCTTATCCTTTGGACTGGCTGCTGGGAACACTTATGTCTGCTATTACCCCCTCTTCTGCCCTCATGTGACAAAAAATAAAAAGGAAACCATGGGAAGATCAACCAAGTAACACTGACCCCAGTAATTACATCAGTTCTCCTCTTCGACGTGTGCACAGACATAGACTACTTAATTGAAACTACAGGAAGACCTTAGGTCAAATGTAATTGCTCAACTTGGAATTAGGCCACAAAACCAAGGTTAATCCCCTTACTCATTCAAAAGGGGTCACACAAGGTCCAGTAGTCACAAAGGGTCAGGATCTTAGGTTTTACATCAAAGTCAATAGATGACAGCGACAGCCACAAAGTGTTCTCTGGCAACGCCCTGAGAAAGTGGACTGGTTCTGAGTCAGAGAGGAAGATGGACATTCACTGAGTCACCCACTACTTCTAACATTCTCTTAGCACTTCTGGCCAAGACCTGTAGCCTCTTACAAGAAGGTCTTATATTAAAGTCACACATATGCCCCCATTAAACGGTGTCTAGTTTGTCTCTCCCCCCATATGTGAATATATACATACACATACACACACACACACACACACACACACACACACACACACACATATATATATATCTGTATCTCTTTGTCTCTCTCCATCTCTTTCTGTATCTTTGTCTCTGTCTTTCTCTATCTCTGCATCTCTCTCTCCATCTCTCTGTATCTGTTTCTGTGTCTGTTTCTCTCTGTCTCTCTCTCCACATCTTTCTGTCTCTCTGTCTCTCTCATTTTCCAAACTAAAGCTGAACTGCTCATTACAGCCCCCTTCCTGTCCTCCACTGACCTTGGCTGTGTAATTTTTCACCTAGCTTTTCGCATACAGCCACACTTTCCAAATGTCATGAATCATCACCGGCATGCAACGGCCATTTGATGAGGCAGGAAACCACAGGGTGCCAAACCTAGAAGGAACAGTGTGGTATACTAGTCCTGTTCATGCTGCAAGCTCCCACCCTTGGAGCTAGTCATCAATGTGAACGTGTGTGTCAACAGTTAAAGCTGAGAACTGAGCTATGCCATGCCTTTTCATCTCCTTGGGGTTGCTATTTTTGACTCTTGCCTCTCACCCTTACATTCTCTCATAGGTGGTAATAGGCATCTCCCATTTCCAAAGGCTTTTTCTGCTGGATTGACTGACCAAGGGTTTAGTCTTGAATTTTTGCCTTACCTTGCCCTGTCCTTTGGGGGATTGTTTCCAATCCCAGCAGCCAATAGGAGAGAGAAGAGCTGACAGAACCAATCAAGGTTGAGAGAAATTGGAAGGTCAAATATCTCCAACAACAAACATGAGCAGCATGAGGGTGCTGCTCTGATCCTTGAGCTGAAGGGCTTCAATTACCCTTGAAAATATGGTACAAATGTAATCCCTGTTACCCTAGCTACTTTATGACCATAAACCATGTGATCTTCTGAAATGCCATTCAGAGAATTCTTGAGAGTACCCTCAGAGGCTATCTAATCCAAGATGTAATGTAATACAATATTAATAATAACTGACATTAATATAGTATTTTAAAGCATGCAAAGCATTTATATATATATATATTTACTCTTTGGGGCTTCATAACAACTTTTGAATATAGGTACTATGGATATTATCAATTCATATTTTTCAAATGAGGAAACTGAGGCTAAGAAAACAATATACTTAAGTTCAACCAACTTCTCTTATTAGACTTTCAGTAACAGGGAAACTGCTTTCTGAGGCAGCCTGTTCCACTTTAAGATAACTCTAATTGTTTTTAAAAAAAGTTTATCCTTACAGTAAACCTAGGCCTACCGCTTTGCCACATCTACCAATTACTCCTAGATTATCTAGAATAATTCTATTTTTTTTTCTTTGATACAGCCCTTCAGGTCTTTGAAAACCATTATCACCCATCATCTCCCCATAATACTGTCCCCAATCTAAACATTCCTTTAATAATCCCAGTCATCCTGGTCTGAACACTCTCCAGTTTATCCATGTTCTTCTTAAAAATGTGATACCCAAAACTGTCCACAATACTTCAGATAGAGTCTGACCGAGGCAATATACAATGGGACCATTACCTCCCTAGCCTTGGCCTCTGTGTCTCAATGCAGCCAAAGAGCATTTTTTTAATCACCTGTTTGCTTACATTAATCTTGCGGTTCACTAAAATCCCCAAATTTTTTTCAGACAAATTATAAACCATCTTTAAGTTCTTTATTTTAGAAGTTGACTATTTTCATCCAAATAAATATTTATTTATATTTATATAGATATCTATTCATATTTACCTTTCTTTAATTCATATCAGATTATACCCAATATTTTAACTTGTGGATTTCTATTTGAGATCTGGCTGAATCCTCCAACATACCAGCTATCCCTTTTAGCTTTATACCACCTGTATGTTTGATAAACATATTATGTAAGGCTTTATCCAAATGATTGATAAAGGTTGCAATGATTTCACAAAGAAAAACTATATATTCATCTTCTTTTCTCTGTTTTCTCTCAGACTCTCTCCAGCCATAATAGGAAAACAGTATCTCCCCCATTGAGACTACAAATACTGTTAATATATCTTTAAGAGCCAAAATGGAATGTTATGGAAATGACTGTTTTTAACTGTTAGTTTGAAACGACTTGAAAAAGACTTTGAAAAAGAGAATGATAGCTTGAGAGAAACTGAAGAGATTTTTCCTGTCATAGATGCTGGAAAAGACAGAATTAGAAAATGAAGAGGCCTCCTTTCTTGATAGAACTGTTTTGACCTTTAGCTTGTGAAGAGGATAAAGAACATTCTCGGGAGACTTTTATTTTGTATCTTATGTAAACTAGATAGTGGAATTATGTTTCCAAAAGTAAGAAGTTATCTGTGGTTATAAATATTGGTTAGATGTGACTTTGGCTCTTATATTTCACACAGCTAAAATGTTGTAGATAATTATTTATCTATTTATTATTGTCTATTATATTGAAGCAAGTAGATGGCATGTCAGATAGAGAGCTGTATGTGTAGTCCAGGAAGGTCTGATTCCTGTCACTAGCTATGTGGTCCTAGGAAAGTCATTTAACCTTATTCAGACTCAGTTTTTTCATCTGTAAAATGGGAACAATAATAGAACCTATCTCACAGAATTATTGTGAAGATCAAATGAAACAAAGTACATAAAGCACTTTGTAAACTTTAAAATGCTACATAAATGTTAACTAAATTGTATAGCCAATAGCTTCAATATTGAATTACTCCTAGGAGATTGGGGGTTTCAACATATGGAAAGTTATAAGCAATTGTATATGGAGAAAGATATTTCTCAACTTTATTAAACCTTTATCAAGAATACTCTTAATACGTCTGTCAATTATTCTCATAAAGATTTTCTAGAGATGGGGAATTAAATGTATGCTTCATTAGTTACTATTGTTTTCTCAATTAACTTTTTAAAACTTTTTCTTATTTTTATTGATACATTTTGATTTTACATTATCTTCATTTTTAAATACATCCATCTCTTCCTTCCTCCCTTACCCAGTGAACTATCCCTTCTGACAAATATTTTTAAAGAAAGGGAAAAAAAGACTACAGTTTAGCAAAATTAACCAATAGAATCACCATCTCTGATAACACATGCAATATTCACTTTTATAGTACTCCAACCTCTGCTTTGAAGGGAGAGAAGAATAGTTTTTCATCTCTTCACTGGAGTCAAGATTGATTGTTATAACATAGCATCTAATTTGTTGGGGGCAGGGTTTGGAAGTAGGATTCTCTCCATTTAAGTTGTTGTAGTCACTATTTATATTGTCTTTCTGCATCAGTTTGTGTATCTACATACTGTTCTGAATTCTTTATATTTGTATTTCTTAAAGCACAATAATAGTAATATTTCACTACATTAATGTACTATACTTTCTCTAGGCACCCCACGATAGATGGATGCTTACTTTGTTCCCAGTTCTTTGATACCACAAAAAATTGCCAATATGTCTAGCAATGGGATCTCTAGGTCAAAGAATATGGATATTTTTGTCATTTTAAAAAACATTATTCTAAATTGTTTTCCAGACTGGTTGAACCAATTTATAGTATGACCAACAGTGTATTAGTGGGGCAGAGCCAAGATGGAAGAGTTTAGGCCAGGACCCAACTGAACTCTCCCAACATTCCCCTCCAAAAACCTTTCAGATAATGCCTCAAGTCAAATTTTGGAGTGGCAGAGTCAATGAAAGGTCAAAGGGGGACATATATGCAGTCTAAAACAATTTAGGAGGTCTGCAGGAGAGGTCTGTAACACCAGAGTAGACAGAAGCCCGAAGTACAAGAGTACCATCAGTGGGCCCTGGAGGTAGCCACAAAGACAGCAGCAGCAGCAGCAGCTTTGGGAACTGCCCAGAGATAATAAGGGGGTAGGACAAGCGGTCAGAACTAAGGCATCCATTGCTGGCATTGAGTGCAGCTGGTGCTGATTGGCAGCCCTATTGTCCATAGACGGTACTAGGTCACAGTTACAAGATGGAAAGGAGCACTTATGATTGTTCACAAAGGAACAAGGGGCCCTTGTCACAGTTTCAGGGCCAGGAGAACTGCTAGCATTTATACCTGCAGGGGAGCAAGGGCCCTTTCTAGGCAAAGGCCAGAACACAGACCAAGAGAGCAGCAACCACACCCCTCCCAGAAAAGCACTACATTGGAAGCCCCAAAAACTTGCAGACCCCCAGAACTAGGTTTGAAAACAGCAGCACAAAAAGACCTGAAGCTTGACACAGTGCCACCCAATCCCAAGGTGAGCAGAGTCCAACTTTAAGTTCAAACTGGGAAAATGAGCAAACAACAACAAAAAAGAACTTGATCATTAAAAGCTACTATGGTGTCAGGGAAGAACAAGACATAAACTTAGAAGATAATAATAACTAAAAATAAACTAAAAATAACTTAAAAATAACTAAAAGACAAGCCTCAAAAAAATGCTAATTGGATCCAAGGCCAGAAAGTATTCCTAGAAATTTTTTTAAAAGAAATAAGAGTAGTAGAGGAAAAACTGAGAAAACAAATGAGAATGATGCAAGAAAATTATAAAAAGAGAATTCACAGTTTGATAAAAGAGGCACACAAAAAATGAAGACAGTAACACCTTTAAAAAAAAAAAAAACTAGCCTCACGGTAAAAGAGGAACAATGATTCATTAAAGAACTCCTTTAAAACAGAATTGGCCAAATGGAAAAATAGGTACAAAACCTCACTGAAGAAAATAATTTATTAAAAATTAGAACTGGGCAAATGGAGGCTAATAACTCCATGAGACTTCAAGAAAAAAATAAAGTCAAAAGAATTTTTTTAAAAATAGGAAAACTGCAAAATGCCTCATTGGAAAAACAACTGACTTGGAAAATAGATTGAGGAGAAATAATTTAAGAGTTATTGAACTACCTGAAATGCATGATTAAAAAAAGAAGCTACACATATTTCAAGAAATTATCAAGGGAAACTACCCTGATGTCTTAGATTCAGAGGATAAATAGAAATTAGAAGAATCCTCTGATCACTTCCTGAAAGAGATTCCAAAATGAAAATTCCCAGGAATATTATAGATAAATTCCAGAGCTCCCAATTCAAGTAAAAAATATTGCAAGCAGGTAGAAAGAAACAATGCAAACTGTGGAGTCACAGGATCACACAAGATTTAGTAGCTGCCACATTAAAGAGTAGAGAGCTTGGAATACAATATTCCAGAAAACAATGGAGCCAGGATTACAATCAAAAATAACCTACCCAACAAAACTGTATAATCCTTCAGGGGGAAATGAATATTCAGTGAAATAGACAACTTCCAAGCATTCCTGATGACCAGAGCTAAATAGAAAATTTGACATTCAAACAGGAGACTCAAGAGAAGAATGAAAAGATAAACATGAAAAAGTAATCATAAGGGATTCAATAAAGTTAAATTGTTTACATTCTTATGTGGGATGATGAAACAGAAGCAGAAGAGATTAAGAAGGGGTGGCAAAGGGGCGGCCAGGTGGCTCAGCGAGAAAGAGCACCGGCTCCAGTGTTGGGACGACCTGGAGATCGAACCCCGGGCTCAGACACTCAGCACCACACCCAGAAATAACTGGCCATGTAACCTTGAGCAAGTTACTTAACACCGATTGCTTTAAAAAAAAAAAAAAGAGTGGCAAGAATACATAGAACTATAAAATAAAGTTCTTAAAATCACCAATAACCACAATGATATGGTTATGGATCCATAACCAGACATCATAGAGCAGAAGTTGGGAACCTGTGGCCTCAAGGTCACATATGGCCCTCTAGGTCCTCAAATGTGACCTTTTGAATCCACAAACAAACTTTTCTGTGAAGTCTGGATTTAGTCAAAATACCACACTGGAGGACCTAGAGGGCCACATGTGACCTCAAGATCACAGGTTCCTTACTTCTGTCCTAGAGAATAAAATCAAGTGGACCATTGATAACAATAAGGCTTGTGAAGGTGATGAAATTCCAGCTGAGCTACTTAAAATTCTAAAAGATGATGCTCTTAAAGTTCTGTACTCAATATGTCAGCAAATTTGGAAAATTCAGCAGTGGCCACTGGATTTATGTCCCAATCTAAAGACGGCCAATGCCAAAGAATGTCTAAAATACCAAACAATTGCACTAATTTCACACACGAGTAGGGCTATGCTTAAGATTCTGCAAGCTAGGATTCAGCAATATGTGAGCTAAGAACTACCAAAGAGGGGCAGCTAGGTGGCGCAGTGAATAGAGCACCGGCCCTGGAGTCAGGAGGAGGACCTGAGTTCAAATCCAGCCTCAGACACTTAACACACAAAAAAATAAAACTAGCCATGTGTCCTTGGTCAAGTCACTTAGCCCCATCTGCCTCCAGAAAAAGCACAAAATAATAATAATAGAAAATAGAACTACCAAAGAGCAGACTGGTTTTTGAAGAGGCAAAGAAACTAGAGATCAAATTGCCAACATTCACTGGATTGTGGAGAAAATAAGGAAATTCCAAAAAAAATCCACTTCTCCTTCATTGACAACATTAAAGCTTTTAACTGTGTAAATCATGACAAAACGTGGCAAGCCCTCAATGAGATGAGAACACCAGATCATCTTACTTGTTGCCTGAGGAATTTGTATGTGGATCAAGAAGCAACAGTCAGAACCAAACATGAAACAATTGATTGGTTTAAGATTGGAAAAGGAGTACAAGACTGTATATTGTCACCTTATTTATTTAATTGACATGAAGAATACATCATGTGAAATGGATGAATTTGTATGAATCAAAGACCAGAATTAAGGTGGCCAGGAGAAATGTCAACAACTTCAGATATGCAGATGATACCACCCTGATGGCAGAAAGTAAAGAATTAAGAAACCTCTTGATTAGGGTGAAAAAAAATGTAAAAGCTGGCTTGAAGCTTAATATTAAAAATAATAATAATAAGATCATGGCAACCTGTCCCATTACTTCCTAGCAAATAGAGGGAGAAGAAATGAAATATTTTATATTTTTTGGCTCAAGGATCATGTAGATGGTGACTGCAGCCATGAAATTAAAAGACACTTGCTCCCTAGAAGGAAAGCTACAGCAAATCTGGATAACAAACTAAAAAGCAGAGACATCACCCTTCTGACAAAGCTTCATATAGTCAAAGCTATGGTTTTTCTTGTAACTATACATGGTTCTGAGAGTTGCACTATGAGAAAACCTGAGTGCTTTTGACATTTTCAAGTTGTGGTGTTGGAGAAGACTTTTGAGAGTCCCTTAGACAGCAAGATCAGATCAGTCAATACCTAAAGAAATTAATTCAGACTATTTATTAAAAGGTCATATCCTGAAACTGAAGCTTAAATACTCTGGTAATACAATAAGAAAATGGGACTTATTGGAAAAGACCCCAATGTTAGGAAAGATTGAATGAAAAAGGTGAAAGAGACAGAAAAGAATGAGATGGGTGGATAGTGTCATGGAAGCAATGAACATGAGCTTGTATAGACTTCAGGAGATAATGGAGGACAGCAGAGCATTGCATGGTGTAATTGAACATGACTAAAAAATTGAGCAACAAAAATGATACATGTAACTCCTAAAAGCTTAATAATTATTAGGGCTTTATAATTAATAATTATATTAATAATTATAAATATTAATATAATTATTATGTAGAAGGAATCTACGTAGACAGAGGACACAGGTATAAGTTGATTATATTGGGATGACCTCAAAAAGAAAGTACATTAATAAACTGTTGGTGGAGCAGTGAACAGGTCCAACCATTCTGGATCAGGAACCATGCCCAAAGGGCTACAAAACTGTGCACACCCTTTGATCCAGCCATATCACTACTAGGTCTGTACCCCCAAAGAGATCAAATAAAAAGAAAATAGACCTATATGTACAAAAATATTTGTAGCAGCTCTTTTTGTGGTGGCAAAGAATTCAAAATTGAGGGAATGCTTTTCAATTAGAGAATGACTGAACAAGATGTTTCATATGATTGTGATGGAATACTTTTGTGCTATAAGAAATGACAAGGAAGGTGGTTTCAGAAAACCATGGCAAGACCTATATGAACTGATGTAAAGTGAAATGCAAAGAAGTGGGAGGACATTTTGCACAAAATGAGCAGTGTTGTAATGATGGTCAACTGTGAACGACTTGGCTACTCTGATCAATACAGTGATCCAAGATAATTCCAAAGGACTCAAAATCAAAAAATGTTATCCACTTCCAGAGAGAGAATGGATGAAGTCTGAGTGCAAATTGAAGTATAATTTTCTTGTTTTCTTTTTTTGTTGCTCTTTTGTGATATGGCTAATATGGAAATATGTTTTACATCATTTCACATGTATAATTGATATAATGTTGTTTGTCTTCCCAAAGTGCAGAAGGGGTGAGAGGGCGGAATGGAATTTGGAACTCAAAATTTAAAAAGAAAAATTGTTATAAATAAATAATAATTTAAAAAAAAAACTAATAAATGTAACACCATGGGTGTTCTGGAGCTAGTTCACATGGCTTGCAAGAGCTTATTATTAAATTTCAATGTGAGCATTTATACCTCAGAAATCAGCAAATACCATATATCAGAACTTGATTTATTGTTTTGTTGAGTCTGAATTTCAGAGTGATGTATAAAATATTAACAATCCTGAATATTTTTTTAAAAACAGTGTATTAGTGTGCCTATCTTCTTGTAGCCCTTCCAATATTAATTATTTCTACCCTTGCCAGTTTTCTGGCTGTGAAGTAAGGTTTCTCTCCATTTACTTTTTTTGGTAAAAATAAAATCTGTAACTTTCCCCAAGCATTTGGTATCTTATCTTTCAGATATCTGAAAATTGATCCTTTGAAATTGCCTCAAAATTATGTCTCTCCAGCACAAATCTCTTCTGCATCCACGCAATCTGGTCCAGCTATTCTTCTCATCTTTATATTCTTTCTTCATGAGACACATCTGGTACTTGGGTGTTAAGAGTTCACATGTGCTGGCCCCACTCTCATGGATGGAGAAAGTTTATCATAGAAATCTTTACAGATTTTTATAGATCTTTTCAATTTTTCTGTCTTTTCATTATCCACCATTTATTTTTTAAGAAAAGCAACTTGGCCTTTATTTTTTTCCCCAGAAGATTTGTAATGAACCAAAAAAAAAAAAAGCAACATGAAGTGATCAGGATGTCATCCCTTTGCATATGGCACTAGGCCCATAACCTGAAGCACTTCATTTGCTTCCTAGGTATATCTGTCCGTTGCTACCCTCAAGGAGCTTATACATATTCTAATTGGAAAGACAAAACTTAAAAGAGAAATGGAAAACATGAGAGAGGATGTGGGGCAGGGGGTACCCATACAAGGCAAAGCAGAAAAGCCGGTAAAGTCAGGAGCAGATCCAGAAGAAAAGGAAGAATGAAGGGCCCTCAATTGGGCAGTAATTCACCAATCAGAGGAAGGGGCACAGAGGCAGAGGCATCTTCAGTGTGAAAAGACTGTTGGCACAAAGGTAGAAGAGGTTGGAGAGTCAGGAGCAGAGCCGGGAAAAAAAAAATATGTCAGTGCTGATCACATTAACTAAACTTACTTAGGAAATGCTCATTTAAATATGTTGACATATGTCTGTTTCTTTATTGGTTTCCCTTTTTTTGCATCAAAAACTTGCTTAAATGTCAGACTGGAACCTATAAAATTGCATTCATATATTCTAATTTATATTTTTCCAATTTAGTATTGGTGGCAAAATGAATAGAGTGCTGGGCCTGGAGTCAAGAAGACTCATCTTGAGTTCAAATCTGGTCTCAGAAACTTACTGGCTGTGTGACTCTGGGCAAGTCATTTAACTCTATTTGCCTCAGTTTCTTATCTGTAAAATGAGGAGAAGGAAATGGCAAATGGCTCCAATGTCTTTGCCAAGAAAACCCCGGATGGGGTCACGAAGAGTCAGACACAGCTGAAATGAATGAACAATACTTGATTTTGATCTTTGCTCTAACAAGTCAGTGATCATACTGTTCACAGACAGTTGATTGGAATGTGGCTTCCATATCAGTATCTAATCATTTCTATTAACAGAATCTGTTGACATAAATTCATTTTCTGTGAGGTGAGTTTTGGTGCTTATCTTATCTAGCATCTCCTGACTCTTAAAGAAAGTTTGCATGATATAGAGGTACAAGATTTGTTTACCTTTTGATCACTCCCATTTCTTAATCCTGAAATATATATTTTTACTGTCCTGTACTATGCCCACTTTTGTAAGGAAGTCATCAAACCTAATAGATATTGATTTAGTTTAAGGGGTCTAACTGAATCTTTGTAGGATTTTTCTGCCATGTTGTCTTCTGCAACAGATATTGGTGATAAACTGCAGTCTTCTTTTTTTCCATTTTTTTTTTAAGACTGGGTCTCCCTAGTTCACCTAAATTGAAAATGCAGAAGCTACTCATGGACCTGATTCTATTCCCTGCAATCTTTCAAAGTTTACTCATAGTAGCTTGGCAATTGTATCTTGCAGTTCTTTAAGATGTCGCCATATTTTTAAAAGGGTTCTGGACTATTTCACAGAGAAATTCATGATTCATGTAATAATATATGACACAGCGCCAATCACAAATGAATGTTGAAGGGGAATGTCAGAAATATAGTATCCCATAACAGTCACTAGCTCACTACCTCATAACTAGGGTTCTTGGTGAGCTCCATCATGTCTCCAGGTTTTTTCCCTTGCCCATCAATGAACACAAATCAATGGACACACAATAGGAGGAATTTTACTTTCTCTGGGTCAAAACAAGATAATATACTCACCAAACATATAGGTAGATAAAGGAACTTCCAGATGACTGTGATTAGTAGGAATTCCCTCAGGTCATACTCTGAATGATGGTCACAGCTACCAAACACAAAAGAGCCATTCTACAAATAACTCCTGGGGTAGCAGGGTGGGAGAGAGGAGAGGAGAGGAGAGGAGAGGAGAGGAGAGGAGAGGAG
>NW_027187299.1:838771-862088 GCF_028583685.1 Petaurus breviceps papuanus | reverse complement strand
TGAGGTGGAGTTATATTTGATGATCTGTAGGGTCCCTTCCAGCTCTACGTTTCTATCATATATGAAACTCCCCAAGACGGTTCATTTCATTTTTGAACAGCTGTAATTGTTATGAAGTTTTTTATTACATCAAACCTAAATTCACAGGGCGGCTAGGTGGCATGGTGAATAGAGCACCAGCCCTGGAATCAGGAGGACCTGAGTTCAAATTCGGCCTCACACATTTAACACAAAACTAGTTGTGTGACCTTGGGCAAGTCACTTAACCCCAATTGCCCTGCCTTCCCCCCTCCAAAAAGCAAAAAAAAACCAAAAACCTAAATTTGGCTTCTTCTAGTTTAAGGACCATATTGCACATTCTCCCAACCTCCACTCACACTTGGCACATTGAATCCCAAGAGGATGGTTGCTATTTCTCCCCTCGGGGTTCTAGAGCACCCCAAAAGACCTAGAGTTTTTCTAGTATTATCACTAATGATCTCCCCACTAGAGTGCTGCTTCCAATAATTATCAATAGATATCAATTAGCCAGTTGGACCTACTTAACTTTCATGGATGCATATTTATTAAGGCAGTATAGTAAAATGATACAATGCAGCCAGGTGGTGCAGGGGCTAGAGCGCTGGGCTTAAAATCAGGGAAGACTCATCTTCATGAGTTCAAATACATCCTCAGACACTAGCTGTGTGACTGTGGGCAAGTCACTTAACCCTGTTTGCCTCAGTTTCCTTATCTGTAAAATGAGCTGGAGAAAGAAATAGCTAACTAATCCAATATCTCTACCAAGAAAACCCCAAAATGGGGTAGCAAAGGCAGGCATGACCGAATGACTCAACAACAACACAAGCAAACAGACAACAAAAAAAAAGTGGTAGTAAACAATCCTTGTCCAAAACAGGGACACATTTTTCCACAGTTATGCATCTAGTCCAGGGGAAAGGAGGTTCAAGCTTTGACCACATGATGTGACAAAGGAGGCCATTCACAGTCCCTGGAAGTCATTTTCTGCCCCTCTTGGGGTTCTCATGAAGTTCCCTATGAATATAATAAAGTTCTCTGCTATTCTACTTATAAAATTGTAAATCTACATTTTTCTCAAAATGCTGACTTTGTCTTGGTCTCCCTTGCTCTGCCCCCAACCCCTATTCTATTCAGAGAGGCAGAGAGTACTACAGGTGCTGAAGGGGTGTGAGCACCAAAGCTGATGCAATCTCTACAGATGATGAGTTTCCTAATGAAGAGGTTTCCTGGAAGCATGCTGACGGTAGAGCCCAGTCCAAGGGTTACAGCTGATAGGAAATGAAGTCTAACCCCATCATTTTGCAAATTAAGAAAATGAGGCCCAGAGAGGTCAGGTCCATGGTCACACACATTGTAAGTGGCAAAGCCAGGAAGCAAGCCCAGGTAAACAGACTCCATATCTAGGACTTTTTTCATTAAACCATTTGACTTCCACACATTGTTCCTAGTTCTTTCTTCTGGGAGAAAACAAAACAAGGGTAATCTGACTTCCCCAAGACAATGATATGCTCCCTCTGAATTTTCTTAAGTCATAAGTCCCTTTAAAATAGGGCGATACACTACTTTAAAGAAACATATTGCATTTATCTATTAAACAAGAAGTTCCTTGAGCTCAAAATTAAAAACTTTTACACATAGAATGAGATAATTCAGAGAGGCAAAGTGATATAATATATAGAGACCTGGGCTCAGAGTCAGAGAGATCTGTATTTCAGTCCTGTATCCAGTCAGATACATACTGCCTGCAAGAACCTGGGCAAATCACTTAACCCAAGCAACTCTCTAAGACTTAAGTTACAGAAAATGTACCAATCTGATTTGGTAGAATAAGTCATTCCCTTATCCCCTTCAGAAGTTTCTTATATTGATAAGCTCACAAGTCTGATTTTTTGTTATTTTTTTTAAAGAATGAAATTATTGGAACTAATTTCCTACAGTCCTTCTTACACTTTGTAATTTGAAGAATAAGAGATGAGGAAAGCTCTGGACTGAGAAGGTCCTGATACTGATTGTGCTGTTATCAGCTCTTATTCCAGTCAGCCTCTTAACCTCTATGACCCTCTTTTCTTACCTGTAAAATACTGGAGTTGAACTAGATAAGCTCTAAGGTTCCTACGAACTCTGAATCCTTAACCTTAAATGATCTCCAGACACTAATAGTTATAACTCCATATTTAGTGGGAGAAAAGTGAAGCAAATGATGAATAAGAGGCTTGACCAAGATCCTATAGCAAAAAAAAAAATAGGCAGGTGGAAGGAAATACTGACTTTCCTTCACTCATGCCCCTTGGCTTCCACACATTCAGTTGCTCACCTCTCCCAGATCCTAATGGGGAATAAAACTGGGCAAGCAAATCAAAAATGAGAGGGGGATACTTTTTCAGGGTTTAAAAAATAGCTTAAAATGTAGATATCATACATATGCATGTGTGTGTGTGTGTGTGTGTGTGTGTATACTGTAGCAGCAAGCACCCAGGATGACTGCTAGCACAGGTTCTTAGATCTGCTTTTCTAAAGGAAAGCAACTCAAAATGGGTTAACAATCTTACTTTAATCAAACATACATCATTTACCTAGTTTGGGGGAAAAAATCAGCACCCTGAACTTCAGAGAATACAAACAGAAGTTACAAGCAGACAAAAAAAATACAGACAGAGAAACAGACCAGCAGACAGGGCTTCCATCTGTTTGACCATTACATCCATACCTAGTTAGTTACCAGAGAGAAGCACCAACATCTGGGTTTTCAAAGCCAGGGGGCTCAACGGCTGCCTAGAGTCTCCTTTGGCCAAATCACACAACTCTTTCCAAAGTGAGCCCCAAAGCAAAACCTCACATCAGGATATATATAGCCTTCTCCTGGTTCAGAAAATGTCACAACCCTCTTGACCCACCAATCACAAAATATGGGCATTCCTGAAAAAACAAGCCTGCTACAGTATACACACACACACACACACACACACACACATACACATGCATATCTATGTGACCACATTCAGCCTATTAGGGGGCAGAGTATATTTTCAAATCAGGGAAGGTTTTCAGATTCATTAAGCCCATCAAGGGGCCAAGGGGCAGGGAAGATCTTCAGATTCCCATTACCATTACATATACACATACATATATATATATACATATATGCACACATACAAATATATATATATATATATATATATATATATATACCGTGTTTCCCCAATAATAAGACACTGTCTTATTATTTTTTTTTTGACAGAAAAACACCAGAGGGCTTATTTTCAGGAGAGGGCTTATTTTAATGAACATTGACAGCAATTTTAATAAACAGGTAAATGTAAACAAAAAAATGTACCTTTATTCAATAAGCAAATCACTGGGGAAGAACAGGATGACGCACTCACTGCTGCAGCTCTGATTGGATGCAGCTCGGAGCGCCGCGTGCATTTCACGGGGGGGGGGGGGAACGGTGCATACAGAGGGTACCGTAATGTAATGTAGCGTGTAGCGCAGGGGATCACCTTGACTACAGTAGCAATCTCAATAGGGCTTATTTTCGGGGAAGGGCTTATTTTAGAGGAATCTTACACAGTAAGGGGAGGGCTTATTTTCGGGATAGGTCTTATTATCGGGGAAACACGGTAGGCACATATATACATATAAAATATTTAGGGAGTGATCAGGGGAGTCCCTTGTACAATTGGATGATGGCGTCTCCAAACAACTTGATGAGAACATAGACCATGGACCTTTGTCTAAAAGCAGCACCCATTGAGGTAGACTTGAGCCCTAGCTCCTGTCTGAGAGGCCACAGAAAACTCTTCAGATTGATTCCCTGTTACTGGGGCTGCCACCAAGAGGAATGATAACTGAGAGTCAAGGGAGACAGATACTTATCAAAGACAGATTCTTTCCCCCCTGGTCTATGAAAGGGAGCTAAGATGCCAACTCACTCTTTTTGTACTATCTCCCTTGGATTTCTAGAACAAAGCACAGCAAGGCAGGGGGGATTTTTCCCTTAACCTCCCACATCAGGAGCAGGATATGATAATTGGCAAAAGAAGCATGTGGGAAGGTGCCTACACTTGCCCGGGTGGCCTAATATGAGAGTTCAGAGGCTGTGAGATTCTCACTGCCTTCTTTCTTTCCATTTTCTTTCTTGAGCATAGGTCAATAGCTAGATTTCCTGAAAGTGGTCCTTCCATGTAAAAGATCCCAAGGGATCAAGAATTCCTGGGTTCTAACACTCAAAGACCAGTCTCTTAGTCAAGGAAGCTCCTCAACAGAGGATTTTCCTACAGCTAAGAGACTAAAATAATGATTTGGGGGGTGGCAGTAGGAAAGAAAATTAGGACAAGTGATTTGAACCTTGTCGGTCCTCCTATTGCTGTGAGTTACTAAGGTGGTACAGATCTGAGATGAATGGAAAGTATTTATGTATCATTTTCCCAAGTGTCTTTACCTTCCTGGGAACATTTCATGAGTTGTTTGAATAATTTGTGTTTTTGTATTTGCTCACAAGTTCCTGTGAGTATTTTGTGTCTTAACACATTTTCTATAGTACATTCACTAAAGGTTGTCTCATCCCAATACCTGTATTTTAAATTGCTTGCCTACGTGGGAGTTAGGAACCCTATTACCCTCTCTGGGGGAAACCCAAAAGATATGATTCATGCACAAACTTTATTTGGGATATTTTCCCAAGTTTAAGTTCTAGGGTCAAGAGGCACAGGAAGAAACTTAACCTTTGGGGATCCAAGGATTATTAGCCCAGGATTGAATCTAGTCTGTGAAATTTGATGGGATCATGGGGGAAGAGATGGAGAAGTGGACTTGTGACATGTGTGTGCACGTGGGTGAGCGTGTGTGTGTGCATGTGCATGTACTATTGGACTTACATGCAGAGCAAAGTTATACCACATAATGCATCAAAAGGTATGACATGGCAAACTATCCTTATGACAGTGGCAAGAGAGGACAGAGCTACACTTGTTGAAAATGAGAGAAAGCTTCAGGATTGCTATCTTCCTTCAACTCTCTTGTGTGGAAAATAGTGTTCTCTGCCTCTAGACTTCCCATAATGGAGGGCAAAGCCATGGGTGGTTCTCTTTCCCCCTGCTCCATAGTCTCTCCCATGCAGAATGGGGGACTAGGTGTATTAGACCTGGGTACTTGATTGTCTTTCCTATTTTGTGTTTCCTTTCCTGAGTAAGTGACTGGATATAGTTCTTGACATTCAGGCATGGAGGTGATCCTGTGAGTCCAAGAGAGCCACAGGTCCTGGACACACTTAATGGAGCTGACTGGCAATAGCAAACAAGAAGACAAACCCAAGTCACTGGCTGGGCTTGCCAGAAAACAGGGTCTTTGAGAGAGACAGAAGAGAGCCAAGGTGAACTGTAAAATCTCTTGTCAACAACTTTCTCACTATTTCATGTTTACATAAGATTTAAATATCTGACTCCCAGCAGATTGCAATAGTATCTTTAAGTTGTGACTGATTT
Source organism: Petaurus breviceps papuanus (assembly GCF_028583685.1). Classification (NCBI taxonomy): domain Eukaryota; kingdom Metazoa; phylum Chordata; class Mammalia; order Diprotodontia; family Petauridae; genus Petaurus; species Petaurus breviceps. The sequence goes on along the minus strand of NW_027187299.1, from coordinate 856,584 downwards.
TGTTTTAAGTTGTTCTATCAATTTGTGCTGTCTTTTTCTCTCTGTCGCTCTGTCTCTGTCTCTGTCTGTGTGTGTGTCTGTCTCTTTCTCTGTGTCTCTGTGTGTATGTCTCTCAGCATTTCTTTTATATGTGGAAGATAAATACTTTTTCCTGCCCATACCTGGTTCATGATGTATGCTAATATCTTTCTACCTTCCCTCTTCCCCTTTGAGAGAAGCCCTAGATAAGAGCCATCACCTAAATTTTAAGTAATTTGTTTTCCAGGCCAGGGTTTAAAAAGCCAAAGAGTGTACAAAGGAGGGTAGACAGCACTTCATCCACACTATGTCTAGAACAGAAAAAAGGGAAAAAACACAATGACCCAACCCTTCAGGCCCTTGGGGTCCTGGAGTTTTGGATAAGTGTCTCCTAGGCTTCAGAGTTCTTACTTGTTCCTCTATTTTTACTTGCAGGCAATCAATAGCTACTGGACAGGCTACTCTGATGCCCCCACCCCTAATTAAGAGAAGCCTCTGTGAACACTTAGCGCCATCAGCAAAGGAGCTGACTGGAAACTACAGAGACACCACAAATTCCATCTGTCTGACAAAGGAGATCTTAAGCCTACTCTTTTGAAGCATTCATGGGGAATTTCCCCATTACAAATTTGATACATAGGGGGAAAATGAGGGGGGAGGAAGGGAGGGAAAACCCATTAAACAAACCAAATGCACCAAACTATCGAAATGTAATATTTAGGGTTGCAAGAAATTAAAGTAGAATTGAGCACTCTGGACTGTCTTCTTTCTCATTCTGTCACAAGGTTATAGAGTAACCTTGGCTAATTTACTTAATCTCTTTGGGACTCTGATTCTGTTTCATGTGAGTTCAACTCAAGAGGGTATACCATGCAAATGAGAGCAAATGCTTCTAATCTAGAAAGGAGAGATGAATGAACAAGCAGGAAATCAGTGGGTCCTGGTTGCATTGCCTTCTGTCGAATCCAAATAGTCTCTTTTGAAATCTTACCTTGAGGAGGGGTTAGATGAATTCATATTAGCAGAAAATCCCAAGTTTTATTTTCTCTAAACCATTTTCAGGCTGCAATAAGGTAGGAGGGAGAGTATAGGAGGCAGGTGTAGGAGGGAGAAGGGGAAGGAAAGCAATGGGTTTGACTCATTTGGTTAATAAGCAAAGGTCTGATTTTTCCACCTTCTGTCACAAGCCTGCTAATACAATCCAAAACATTTCATGCTTTTAAAAAAAAGTCAGTAGAGAAAAAACAGATCATCCCCAAGCCAAAATATATATTCTCTACAAAAAGAGCCCCAGTTCAAAAGCTGTTAATATTTTAAACTTTCCTATGTGTAAGTCTCTGAATAGGTAGGCCCTCATGAAAATACTTTTCATATGTTATTTGGTTAAAAGTGTGAAGTCTGTATAAAAAAATAGCAAATTTATTCTAACTTTCCTATTTCTTTTCTATGTTTCTTTTCTAGGAGAATTGAGGCTTACAGAGAAAAGTATTCATGCTGAACCAAAACATTAAAGTTAGTGCATTTAGTAAAGCACTCCAGTGACTACACTTGCCCCCTCATTCAGCACATAGGTTTTGGCAATATCATGTGAAACAGAAGGATGATGCCTCGGATTAAAAACATATATAAATCCTATGACTCCTTATGGGATGTTTCGCTTCAAAATGCAACTGAAGTTACCACCTCTCAGATTCGTTGTAAAGGAGGTAAAGGGCAATGATTTCTTCCATTTGACTAATAGAGAAATTCAGACTGAGAGATTCAGTGACTTTCTCAAGATTATGTAATTCATTTAAAGTCACCAAATATATCAAATAACTAAAGAAAGGAAAGATATAGGGAGAGGAGAGAAGCTTATCTGTTGAAAGACCAAAGAATGACATGACAACTTCCAAGTGAGATGGCTACCTATACAGAAGGCAAATCACCCAGCTCCCACATACCTATTCCAGCAAAACCCTAAAGCCTGAACTGGATGAGATGATGATTAAGAAATTCAATGAGAAACTCCAGCAAGTGACTTTTTTCACCCTAGATTTGCACAAAAAGTCAGCCAGAGAACCCATGAGCAAAAGAGTAAAAATCCCAGTAATGTCATAGCATAACAGTAACAATACATAATTTGCATCCCAGAGGAACCAGAGACTGCTAAAGCCCACTGAGGAAAGCCCCATGCTGAAGATTAAGTCCCAGATTAGGGACCCTGGAAGTCCCAAAGAGTTGCACCGAGCAGCAATTACTATGGTGTCACAGCACTTGGACAAGAATAATAATTTTTTAAAAAATGACAGAATAGTACATATCCAGGAGATTTGAGAATCCTGTTCAGCGACTTCTGAGAGGTCCCTGCAGGTCTAATACCCAGAACCTTAAAGAGCTAGGGGGACCAAAACCCAGCAGATGTCTAAGAATTCATATAAGTGTCACACCAAGCAACGTCAACCATCCTGACCAAAAGGGCAACATGGATGGAACCTAGCCCTAAAATAAAACTCCAATTCAGGAACTAAAGCAGAAACATGAGTAAAATTTTTAAAAGATCAACCAGAATAAAAAATTATTACAAATCTAATTTAATAAGAACAAGCAGAGACTCAAAGGAAAAAGTGAATTTTCCACAATAACTATATGAACATCTAGGAAAAATGAAGGGTTTAAAAAAATATATGTTTTGTTTTTCTTTTTTGGAGAACAATTGGGGCTAAGTAACTTGCCCAAGGTCACTGTAATAAGAATGTAAATTTTGAAGATCTTCCCTGCCCCTAGGCTAATGTGCACCTGAAGCCTGGGGTGGGAGGCTTGTTTTTCAGTAGATACTTCTTGATTGGCCAGTGAGTCAATAAGGTTGTTACATTCTCTGAGCCAGGAGAAGGCTATATAAGCCCTGATGTGTAGCTTTATTTTGGGACTCACTTTGAGAAGTATTCTGTGATTTGATCTGAATTCTGGGAAGCCGTTGTTGAGAGTCCCCCGGCTTTGAAAAACCCAGAATGTGGAAACTCAGATGTTGACTGGCTATGGATGTAATGGTTGGACAGTTTGGAAATCTGTCTACTTGATGTTTCTGTCTTGATAATTATGCCTGTATACTTTGAGGTTCAGGGTGCTGACCTTTTCTCCTGAACAAGGTAAACGATATATGTCTGACTGATTAAAGCAAGCCTGTTAACCCATTTTGAGTTGCTTTCCTTTAACAAAGCAGATCCAAGAACCTGTGGTAGCTGCAAACCCTGAGGACGCTTGGGGTGCTTGCTGCTACAGTCACATGGCTAGTTTTTGTGTTAAGTGTCTGAATAAGAATTTGAACTCAGGTCCTCCTGACTCCAGGGCCGGTGTTCTACTCACTGCGCCACCTAGCAGCCCCGAAAAATATAAGTTCTTGATGAAAGAATTTAAAGGAGAATGGGTAGCTTAGAAGAGAAAATGTGGTAAGTCTTACTCAAAAAGTGGGCTCCTTGAACATTAAAAAAGACTGAACAGAAATCAATGCCTACATAAGATAAAAGAAATATTAGAACAAAATTGAAAAAATAGAAGAAATATAAGATATCTGATAACAAAAATAGCTAACCTGGAAAACCAGTCACGAAGAAAGAATTTAAGAATCATTGAACTCCATGAAAATTAAGATTTTGTTGAAAAAAAAAAAGACTGGATTGGGGTGGCTAGGTGGCACAATGAATAGAGCACTGGCCTTGGAGTCAGGAGGACCTGAGTTCAAATCTGACCTCAGACACTTAACACTTACTAGCCATGTGTCCTTGGGTAAGTCACTTAACCCCAAATGCCCTGTCTTCCCCCCTCCAAAAAGAAAAAAAAATGGATACTATATTTCAAGAAATCATAAATGAAAACTGTCCATATCTATTAGAACCAGAGGACAAAGTGAAGTTAAAAAGAATCCATCAATAACTTCCTGAAAGGAATCTCAAAAAGAAAAATCCCAGTAATGTCATAGCATAAATCCAAAACTTTCACATCAGAGAAAAAATATGCAAGCATACAAAGAGGTGTTCAAGTTCCAAGGATGTATAGTCAAAATCATTTCAGACTTACCAGCTTTTACTAAAAACCAGAAGACATCTTAGAATATAATGGTCCAAAAGGCTAAAGATATAGGTTTAGAACCAAGAATAATTTATACTGAATAGTTTAGTTTAAAAAAAAAAACCTACATTGATAAAGGAATTTCAAGTATTTTTAATGAAAAGTCCAAAGCCATGCAAGAGCTTTACAGTATAAACATGAGAGCTGAGAGAAACCTAAAACCGTAAATTTATTTGAGCAATTTGAAGGCACTGTATGATGATGTCATGCCACCATTATTGTAGGTGGAGAAGAAAAAATGTTCCTTCAGAACCTTAAGGTGTTCAAAGGGTATTGATGGAATCAAACAATATAAACAGAAGCCCTTGAAGTGAATTGGTTGTGTTCTGGGGTTTTTGAGAGGGGAAAAATAAGGAAGAATAAAATGAAAAAATACTGTTTTAGAAAGGAGGAAGAAGGGATGGAACTTTTCTTTCTCATAATTGAGGCAGATGAGAATATACAAACATGGATGGAAGATGAGTGGGTGGGCATCAGATGAACTTCAGTCTTGTCTGAAATATACAAAGGAGAGTGGAACACACATACACACACACAATGAAAACAATTTGGTGTAGAAATACATGCATCTCAACAGGAAAAGGATCAGGGATGGGTTATGGTTAAGAAGGATGATATTGGGATGGGGGAAATCACAAGTAAAATAGACTTTTCAGTCCAGAAGGGAGGATTAAAATGGAATCAAAGAAAAGAACTAGAATCTAAAGGAGTGTAATAGTCTCTTAGACAACTGGAAAATGGCTGAACAAATTGTGATATATGGGGGTAACAAAATATCATTGTGTCAAAAGAAACTATGAAGAAGACAATCTCAGAGAAAGTGAAGTGGGCGTGATTAGAAGGACATACAGGGATTACAAAGTTTTTAAAGGAAAGTAATTTTGGAAGACTTAAGAACTCTTATTGGGGTGGCTAGGTGGCACAGTGAGTAGAGCACCAGCCCTGGAGTCAAGAGGACCTGAGTTCAAGTCTGGCCTCAGACACTTAACACACACAAAAAAAAAAACTAGCCGTGTGACCTTGGGCAAGTCACTTAACCCCAATTGCCCTACCTTCCCCCCTCCAAAAAGCAAAAAGAACTCTGATCAAACTAACAATGTCATATCTCCAGAGGATTATTGATGATGAAGTATGTTACTACCCCCTAACAGAAAGGTAATGGACCCAAGGTAGGAAATATAGATATATTTGGGGAATAGTTGTATATATTTATTTTGCTTGACTACATGTTGTTGTTGTTCTTCTTCTTCTTTCTCTTGTTTAATTTGTAGGGGAGGCTGGTCAGGGAGAAGTGGAGTTAGTAACAGTGACACCAAAAAAAAGAGAACCATTATAACTTATTTTAATGACACAGGAAAAATAGGAGGAAGTTAAGAAGGAAATGCAGACAAACAAGACAGTTTTGAAAGTAAAGTGGACAATTTATAACTTTTCTTTAAACTGAGCAGTGTGAAATAAAGATTCATTATTTCATATAGACTCCCCTTTTTTGGCTTTTCCTGTGTGTTTGGAAATGCTCTTTTCAGTTTAAATTTAGAATCTTAAAAAATTAAATTTAAAAAAGAATGACTGATCATAATTCCCTCAAGTTAAAAAAAAAAACTTATCAGGCGTAAAAAACAAATGTAGAAGAACTGTAACACACAAATTCATTCCCCCAACTCTTGCCCAAGTAAATCACTGTCATTCAGAATATCACGCCTGTATGTCTCTTTCATTCCCATTGCTAATCCCTTTTCCAGTTCTCATAGTCTTCCCATTGGACGACTGCCAGTCCACCTCACTACCTATTAAGTCATTTCAATGAAAACCGTTCAATATATAAATTCATTATAAATCAATATATAAATTATATCATATACATGATATAATTAGTAATGAGGTAGTCTTGGAATCAGGAAATCCTGGGTTTAAGTATTGCTTCCGACACATATTGTTTATGCAAATCTAGGAAAATAATTTCGCTTCACTTGGTGACTCCTTCATTCATGGCATCTGGTGGGGGACAAAGACATGAGACCATGCTCTCATATCCCAAAATGGGCCTTGGTCCTTAAGCTTTTCATTTATTCTTTTCCCTTCTAGTTGAAGGGAGTAAAGTCTCTGATCTTAAGAGTTTCAAAAGCTCTGGAGGGCACCTTGGTCTCCCAGGATTCCAGGTTCCAGGGTCAATTATGCATCAATGCCCAGAAGAGCAGGTAGTAATCTTCAGGGTCCCAGTCCAATAGTCACTGAGATGCCACATGTGAACATTTATTTGGTGGGACCAAGGCTATGCAGGAACTGAGCAAACTTGAACCTATTCCCACCAGGGACAGAAGTGAATAGGGAATGCCTGGAAGGTATTGGAGGAAATGTTTATAAAACCTACCTGAAGTTATGAAGTAAAATAGAACTGAGACCCTAGTCACTGGCACCTAACAATGTGGGAGCCATGGCTCTGCTGGGGCTTGAGCTGATGTCAGCAGGGAAGAAACAAACCTCAACCCCTCAAGATACCACAGAACCCTGATGGGGAAGATGTAGCTGATGCGGTTCTAGAAGTGTGAGGAAGGTCATACCAAATCATCATCTGATCTCTGCTTGAAAATCTCAAGAAAGGAAACCCACTAACTTCCAAAGCAATCCACTCCACTTTTGGATAGCTCTAATTGTTGGGAAATTATTCTGTATGTCAAGCCTAAATCAACCTCTTCGAAACATGTAGCTTTCCACTAATATCAGTCTTTTCTGAACTTGAAAACAGCAGTCATGGACACCCAGGTCTTATCGAGGTTAATCATTCCAAGTTCATCCAAATATGCCACTATGATCTCAAGGTCTCTCCATTTTGGTCATCCTCTCTGGAAGCTCTCTAGCTTACCTGATTGTTCTTCCTAGAATGTGCCACTCAGAGATAAATAGAATATTCTAAATGTAGTCTAACCAGGGCAAGATACAGCTAACATTCAAATCTTTTTTAATGTACTATATTTCTCATTGTAGCCCAAGATTTTGGCTGCCATGTTATACTGTTAGTGCATATTGAGTTTATGATATAACTAACCTGCCTTCCTCCCCAATCCCAGTTGTTTTGTTTTGTTTTTAGACAAACTGCTATCTGGCCACATCTCCCTTATCTAGTACTCGTGAAGGTGATTTTTTTTAAACCCAACTGTATAATTTTACATTCATCTCTAGTAAATTTAATCTTATTAGATTTGGCCCATTATTCTAGCCTCTCAAGATCTTCCTAGATGCTGATTTTGGAATCCAACATATTAGCTAACCATCCCAGCTCTGTGTGCATCATGATTAGTGAAAGTTCAAATAATAGAAAATTCATTTTAGTAAGAACTATAAAAGGATACCAGGTCACGTTTAATGCAAGACAGAATTCAATTAATGCTGTGTTTGAGAGCTAATCGAGGGTTGTTTTTTTTTTTTAATTTTTAAGCAATCGGGGTTAAGTAACTTGCTCAAGGTTACACGGCCAGTTATTTCTGGGTGTGGTGCTGAGTGTCTGAGCCCGGTATTCGATCTCCAGGTCGTCCCAACACTGGAGCCGGTGCTCTTACTCACTGAGCCACCTGGCCGCCCCTAATCGAGGGTTTTAACATATCTGCACCTGTCTATCATCTCACATGGATATGATGGACCTGTATGTGCCATTTCATTAATATTGTGTTAATTTTTTTTAAAAAGAACCCTTAACAAAATGGGCAACAGGAAGAATACTTCAGATGGAAAGACTGCCAACATAAAAAATAAAAGGTTTAGTATATTAGAACAAAAATTTGATGTAACTAAATAGCATTAACATGGCCCTACTAACTCTAAAATCAAAATGTCTGAATTGGTGATACAGAATATTATTACAACAGAATATTATAAAACATGCAGGTGAAATAAAATTAAAAAGACAAAGGTACATCAGCTTTCTGTGGTTACCAAACAATATCAAGGAAAGAAATGTTATGATGATAAAAATGGAGCATCCACTAGCTGTATAGAGTGAAGATTGCAATAAAAAGAATGCATTCCTCTTAGAGCAATCATTCAGACAAAAGCTTCAAATTTATTTAAGGAACTGAAAGAAAATGAAAATGAAGAAGCTAGTGAAAAAAATTTTACTGCAAGTGTCTGTTGGTTCAATCATTTTTAAAATCTAATTTAATTGCATAATGCTAAAATTATGGGAGAAGAGGCTAGTGCAGTTAAAGATACAGTAGCTAAATGTCCTGATCTTTTAAAGAAAATAATTAAAGGTGGATACACTGATCAACAGGGCACATGGGTGGCACAGTAGATTGAGTGCTAGGATTGGAATCAGGAAGACTCATTTTCATGAGTTCAAATCTGACCTCAGATACTTACTAGCTGTATGACCCTTGGCAAGTCACTTAACTATGTTTGCCTCAGCTCCTCATCTGTAAAATGGGCTGGAGAAATAAAACTCAAACCACTCCTGTATCCTTGCCAAGAAAACCTCCAAATGAGGTCATGAAGGGTCAAGCATGACTGAAATGACTGAACAAGCAAGAATAACTACTCTATTATTTCATAATAAATTTGAATCAAATCTTAGCATTTACTGCTACATGAATAAACAGATTAAAAACTTAATTTAAAAGATTTTCAGTGTATATTTCCACTGAGCTGCAGCTAATTGCCATATTTTACACAAATCATATCTTAAATAATACAAATTCAAATCATTCAACCACTTCATAGGATTCATTATTTGCACTAATCGGGGCCTAACTGTGATCTGCACACTTGATGAGCATTCCATCTGCATCTTCATTTAAGTTGCTGCTACAGATGTTAAACAGCATGAGAAAAAGCACAAATTCCTGTACGACTCTACTAAAGAACTCTCTCTAAGTTAACACTGGCCTATTTGTGACTATTCTTTGGGTCCAGTCATTCATTCAACCCATTTGAAATTCACCATGTGGCCCACATCGATGTCCCCATCTTGGGCATGAGAGTAGCATAGAAGAGTCAGGTCTAGGTCAATTAGAGCTACAGGCCCTCCTCCTAGGCTGTTTGACTCCCTATATCAATGACTACCCTTCTGTAACTTAGAAGATGCTCTTTGAGGGTTGCTATAGCAACTGTGTTCCCAACCTGGTGATACAGTGCTCTTGCTGCCACTTAATCTCTATGAGACCTTTGGCAAGTCACTTAATGCACTCTGAGATTGTTTCCTCAATTGTAAAATGCAAGTAATAACATTTACACTACCTGCCTTGCTAAGTTGTTATGAGGACAGTACTGTTTAAATGTGAGCTATTATCATTATTATTATTATTTACTTCAACCACAGAGAGAAGTTTTCCTTAATTTTTGCCAGAATAAATTGTTACATTAAAGAAATGAGTCTTTTTACCACTGCCTAGGGCAGGGAAAAGAAGAAAGGGGTAATAGAATGATCTTAAATATTTCCTTCTTTATCTCAGTAGTTGACTTATTGGTTCTATTCCACCCCAACCCCCTCCATGCAATGTATAGATGGGGCTGGCTAATTATAGAGTCATATGATTTAGAGTTGGAAGGATGACCTTGAAGATCAGCTAGTCTAACCCCTTCATTTTACCTGTAAGGAAAATGAGGCTCAAGCAGGTAAAGTAACTTGCCTAATGTTATACAGGCTGTAAGTAGAAAAGTCAGGATTCAAACCTAGGCTTCTTGTAGCAATTTTGGCTCTTTTCCCACTACAGCATATTGGTCTATCTTGTTCCTTCCCAAATCTGAAGTTTGACAACCCTCTGATACCACCGTGAACCCTTCAGTGATTTCCTGATCTACTCTTCAGAAATAAGCTTCTTACCCTCTGTTGCTTGGTCTGTAACTAATAAGTCCCAACAGAGTAGCAAAGGATCTCTCCTCTGCCCTTTCTCCAGGGTTCATTGTCTTCCCTCTCCATTCTTTGTTTGTTGGGGGGTTTTTTTGCTTTTGTTTTTGGTTTGTTTGTTTTGTTGTTGTTGGGTTTGGGGTTTTTTTGCTCTTTGGAGGGGAGAAGGTTGGACAATTGGGGTTAAGTGACTTGCCCAAGGTCACACGGCTAGTTTTTGTGTTACATGTCTAAGGCTGGATTTGAATTCAGGTCCTCCTGACTCCAGGGCTGGTGCTCTATTCACTGCACCACCTAGCCGCCCCATCCCCTCTCCATTCTTAACACATAGCACTTTTGTCCATCTTTTTCTCCTTCCAATCTTCTTCCAGACTGAGTGGATTTTTTCTCCCCTACAAAGAACTCCCCAATACGGCTCTAAACATGAGAACCATGCACACTAAATTCTGAACAGCATAAATATTTACACTTCAGCCTGTCTCTTGTATAATAAAATGGCAGAATGAGCAAAACTATACATAGATATGCAAGCAGCAGGTATATACTTTGAACCTAGATTGAAATCTGTCTGTATGCCCTACTGCCTATTTTTCTTCTCTTTTACATTAGAGCAGCTAAACATAGAATGTATGTCTTTGACTCAAGGATACAGTTCCCAATATGGTGCCAACAGGAGATGGGTATTACTTTTAAAATTTTGATTATTATAGTAAAGTCCCACTTTGATGCTTCAGTATAGTGTGGAAATGACCCTAAATTCCTAAAGTCTAGAGCAGCCAACTTCTGGAGGATCTAACCAAGCTAGAAAGGCTTTAAGTATGAGCCTAGAGACAGACTACTCTCTGAAACCTAGCCAAAGGAGGTTCAGAAAGGCTTATCACCAAAAAGTTGACTACCAGGTGATGAATTTTATGACCAGAGCAACTCCTGAAAGCACCAGGAGCTATGCTTTGCCTTGGGAGAGGGTGTAACAGTATCAATGTTTTGGTTTGTTTGTTTTGTTGTTGTTGGGTTTGGGGTTTTTTTGCTCTTTGGAGGGGAGAAGGTTGGACAATTGGGGTTAAGTGTTAAGTTAACAGCAACTGATGTTTGAAATATTATTATTCCCCATCATTCAAATGCTCCCTCCCAAGTTACCGTGGATCTCTTAATTGGCATATCTAATGGACTTTTCTCAGTACTCAACCTTCTTGACCTGACTGCTGCTTTTGACCTTGATTGTCCTTCTCTCCCTGCTACACACTTTTCTCTAGGTTTCCATGACACTGCTTTTTCCCGGTTCTATTCCTACTTGTCTTGCTGCTCCATATAAGTCTCCTTTGCTGGCTCTTCATCCAGGTCATACCCACTAAGAGTGTGTGCCATCCCCCTCCAAAGGCTTTGCAATGTGTTTTCTTCTCTTGTTGCTGTTGTTCAATCAGGCCCTCATCACATCACCCCTAAACTATTACAATAGACTTCTGGTTGGTATCCCTGCCTCAAGTATCTTTCTGCTCCAGTCCATCGTCTGCCCAACTGTCAAAGTGATCTTCCTAATTTTCCAAAATGTCAAAATAATTTGTAATTATGCTAAAAAGTGATTAAAATGCCCATACCCTTTAACCAAGAGATCCCATAGAGAAATCTCCTGCGATGCACATACCTCAAGGATGTCAAAGACAGAAACAAACATCCCATAGATACCAAAATATTTAGAACAGTATTCTTTGTGGTAGCAAAAAACTGGAAACAAAATGGATGCCTATTAATTGAGGAATATCTAAACAAACAGTGATACATTAATGAAGTAATCAGGGTAATCATGGGACAATATATATGAACTGACTCAGAGTGAAGATGAACCAGGAAAATAATGTATACAATGAAAAGAGTGGAAATGGAAATAACATGACAACAAAACAAAACCAAAAAAAAAGAAAAAATGGATGCTTTACAACTATAATAAATAAGCTTATCCCTGGAGAAGAGATGAGAAAATAACCTCTCTTCAGTCATTCTAAGCTTTATATTTTTTTAATAATGTTCTCTTTTTCAGTGGAATTGGTCATCTGCCTTATCAGCCTTCTTATGAGAACCCTAGTATTGAATCATCTTTTTTTGTCTCTTCTCCTTACCAGCTCCTTTCATTAGTCTTCATAAGTTTGTTTTTCTCAACCCTTTAATCACTGTTGTTATTTTCACTCAGAGCTATTCCATCTCTCCACTTGAAATGTGGAGATGGATGTCACCTTCTAAGCCAAGTACAAGAATCCTATAATGGTTTTGGTATAGCTACTCTTAAAGCATATTCTTTTAGAAATATTGCTTTTCTGCTGACATATTATGCTGGTGATTTGCCCTGACTCCCAGACACTTATTAGCTTAACTTAAAACTGCTCCCTACCAAACAGAAAATGATCCACATAGTCCCCTAACCCCAACATAGCTAATAACAGCTCCACTTTCCAATGTGTTTATAAGCGGCAGTAAGTTTAAGAAGGCTGGCTAACTAGAACTATAATGAAATATTCCTATGCATGGGTATACAAGTAAACACTTATCTGGCTAGCATAAGAGCAATGTCAAATGTAGAGGGGGATTTTAAAAGTATTAATATCATGGTTGAGAAGCAGGCCACAAGTAAAGGTTTGATGACCGTGTTCCTAGCCATGAGTGGCTGAGAAGCTAGAGGTGTATGTGGGAATCTGCAAAGCTAGAGTAACTAATAACTCAACTGGCACTGAGGCAGATCTGATTTCAAATACAAAAGGATTGATAAAACCCCTTCCTCAGTCCTTTCTGCTCTTTTCCTTCTTCAAGGCAAGAGAAACAAGAAGTTCTGTGAGCTATGGAGTAGGGAAGAACGGTGGCTGCCTTGTCTCCCACCTAGCCATCATGAGTAGATACAGCCCCTGTTTCTTTTGTGTATATTATTTCCTGAGCTTAAACAAATAAAAATCTGCAAACTAAATTGACTGGATTCTGATCTCTGGAACTTTGAATGGTTGGAAGAATCATTAAAATATCCCCCCACCCCAGGATATTAAAATATCCACCCAGTAATTAGAGTCAGTGGCAGAATCAACCAAAGGCAATAACAGTTACTATTAACAGAGGATACACCTGCGGAGAGATATGGAAAACCAATCATCTGAGAATGGTAGATGCCTCATGACAAAAATAAATGTTGGCCATGAACTCTAGAATGATGCTGATCCTTAGAGTCTAGCAGAGATCCACACCCAAAGGGAAGTCTTCATGAAGACTACATAAATAGCAAAAGGGGCTATGTAAGTGTCACATCTCCACCACTGGCCTAACAATGCTCTCTATACTGAGTAGGTCTTTATTAAATTTTTAGACCAAGAATTTAAAGATATCCCTTGCCTCATGAGCTCTCTACATATACACACAAATATACATACATACATATGCACATAGCTCTCTATACATATACATATACATATATACACACACATATACATATACACATAAATCCATATACTTTTATACTTTATCTTAAGTATGCCAGGTGAAATGTGTCCTCTGGCTTTGGAAATATTTTTTTGTAACCATTGAGCTTGCTAAACATTATCAGAAAACATCCTTTTGTAAAAGTTAATTAATATCAATTGGTCGATTGATATTGGGAGAAACAGCAGATAGAGGCTTGTGAGCAACATTACAAGTTTTTATAGTCCCCTCAGGTTCCAGTGGCCTGTAGCAGTGTCCTACACACAGTAAATCCTCATTAAATGTTTGTTAAATAAAGGAGTGACTAGCCATGTGACCTTGGGCAAGTTACTTAACCCCAATTGCCCTCCAAAAAGCAAAAATAAAAATAAAGGAGTGAAAGAAAAAATGAATGACCTTCGAGGTTATAAGTAAGCCAATTTTAGAATCACAATTGTGTTGTCATATTCAACCTAGGTTCAAATAGCAATCTATACACCTGCCCCTTACTCATTTATGTATAGCTATGGCTCTGAGACATCTTCATCCTGTGGGAAAGTGACTCTCAAAGATGAATAAGAGTTTATTGAACTGAGGACATTGGAGAAAAATTAAGGGTAAAGACATCAATCCTAAGGGTATGATCTAAAGAAGAAGAATCCTGAATCCTTTGGTGGGGTGGCAGAATTACAGCAAGTCTTCTATTCAAGGATTCTTTCAGCCCCTTTTGTTATAAGAAGAAACAGCAGCAATCATCCTGAGTCTTATTACTAGGTACAGGGCACTGGAGATACAAAGGATACACTAAATGAATGTTCTCTCCCTGTTCTGGAGTCCCTTACAAGCCTAGCTGAGTTTATATACATAATAAAGAGAACTAACAATATCAGATAGCATAGACTGTGTCAAATGCGGGAAACAGACAATTAGAATAGAAAGGATTTGCTTATTAGCCAGGCGTTGAGGGTTGTCACTCACATACTCATTGTACTAATAATTTCTGGTCTTTAATAGCACTAATCTAGTACAAAACAATGTTGCAAATTTCTGTTTGTTCTTCCAAGACGGCCTCCATGGATGCCTATCAATCAATCAGGGATTTATTGAATGGCCTTCTGCCGCTGAGCACCGCATCACGTGTGTTACATATGGAAATCTATTTGTGTCCTGTAACTCATCCCTCTCAAAGATGGAAAATGGCTCAGAGATGGAATCTGTCTTCTTCCCATTATGTAAAATTTCCTCAGCACCTAGCTCAGTACCATCTATCTCATAAATATTAGTTGATTATGACATTTGCCTATAGCCAATCTGGCCCCATCCTGTATTTTATATTGAAATTAGTGCTGCAAATGGACTAAACATGGCACTGTTCTTATAAATATATGTATCCCAATGTTGGCTGAACTTCTTCTGACAGTTTTCTGATTGTGAACTTTGGATGACCCTGTGGTCATTGCAAGTCTGAAGGAGTCTGCTTTCCTGTAATTGTTAAATGATAAACTTTGTGTACAACATATGTTGGTTCTGGATCAAAATGTCTGGTCCTTGCAGTCATTAGACTTAGTTTGAGGACCTTCAATGGGATCAGAGGAAACAGGAAAGCATTACCAAAGACCTGGTATTTTCCTCTCCCTCCTATCTCCTGGAGTGGGGCCAACGAGGAGACACAGAGCCCGTCAGGGGCTATAGCAGAGGGCACTCCATCTCATAGGCTACAGGGCTGGCAGAATGTCTAATCTGGCAGAGGCAATACCCCATTTGGGGATGCAAAATCAATATTTCAGTTGTTAAGCATTCAGAAGCAAAAGTCATAAATCTAAACATGGAAGGGGCATCAGAGGCCCTCCTTTTTTTTTTAAGCAATTGGAGTTAAGTAACTTGCTCAAGGTTACACAACCAGTTATTTCTGGGTGTGGTGCTGAGTATCTGAGCCCAGATTTGATCCCAGGTCATCCCGACTCTGGGGCCGGTGCTCTTACTCGCTGTGCCACCTGGCTGCCCCTAAGCAATTGGGGTTAAGTAACTTGCTCAAGGTTATGTGGCCAGGTGATTCTGGGTGGGTGCTAAGTGTCTGAGCCCGGATTTGATCCCAGGTCATCCCGACTCTGGGGCCGGTACTCTTACTCACTGTGCTACCTGGCCGCCCCAGGGGCCCTCCTTTTGCTGATGAGGAATCTGAGTCTTGTGTAGGTTAAGTGACTTGCCCAAGGTCACACATTTAACAACCACCAAAGGTAGGATTTGAACCCTGGTTCTCTGGATCTAGAGCTAATATTCTCTCCACTGTACAACACCACCTCCAAAAGTTAGTTTAATCAAGTATCCATTATCAGAATATTAAGCATGATGTAACCCAATTCAATAAGCATTTATAAAAATATCTTATAAGCTAGCAGTGAAAGAAACAAAAACAAAAATGCAGTCCCACCTACACCCTCCCCCAAGGGACCAACAGTTGACTTAGAGGATGCAATAAAACCATAGTGAAGTAAATCCAAGGTAATTTGAAGAGGAAAAGCATATTAATAACTAGGAAAATTAAAGGTGCCACTAAAGGAGATGATATCTGAGTTAAGCTTTGAAGGAAAAGGATTCTAAGAGAGAGAGATGAAGGGCTGCAACCCAGGCTTGGGGGATGACCTGTGCACCTGTGCAACAAACATACAGTCTTAGGATGTGCAATGCTGAGTTCAGAGAGGAGCTAACAGTCAAGCTAGAATGGAAAGCACATGGAATGTGTGAAATAGGACAGAATAAGGTAGGAGAAAGATTGTAGAAGGTTTTAAATAAGGAGTCTGTTTTATCTTACAGAAAATAAGTAGCCACTGAAGAACTTTGAGCAGAGAGTGATATAATCAGTTCAAGATCTTAGGAAAGCTCTTTAGGTGGTTATACGGAAGATGGATTGGAGAAGGGAGGGACTGAAGGTACAGAGACCAACAGCAAGAGGAGAGGGAAAGGGAAGGTAATATAGACTGGGGCAAAGGAGGAAATGACTAGTGGAGATATGGATGGGTCTAAACTATGAAATATAGGAAATGAGGAAGCTCGTGATGGATGGCTTTTATTTTCTTTGTAAAATAGGTCCTCTTCAGAGAGAGGGGACGGGAATTACATAGGAGGCTGTAATGGTAATGAGAATTTGAAGATCTTCCCTGCCCCTTAATACGATGAATGTAATCACACAGAGTTTGTGGTGGGAGGAGCTTGCTGAAGGGTGAAGCAGAGCCCACAGGAAGTTGGGAGTCAGAGCAGTTAGAGCTGGAGGGAGAAGAGCACCCAGGGAGACATCTAGGCTTGTGAGTGTTAGTTTGCAGGAAGGCTAAAAGATGGTGTGGCTCTCTGCTGTGTTGTGGTGTATTAACTTCTATGTTGCTATGATGGATTTGGTTTCCTGGTGTTGAGATTTCGTTTTCTGGTGTCTGAATAAATGTTTTGCTTCTGTCTTCTATATGAAGGGTCTATCATATTTTACAATTGAGAACTATGCTGGCATATATACAGTTGCCATTGGTGCTGTGAATATTGTGTTGGCACTGCATTTTGATGAGGAAGAAGGTTAGAATAGCCTTCAAAACTGCAATCAAGTCAATCGCAACAGTGAAAATGTAGTTGGTATTAGATACAATGAATGGGACAGCTAGGTGGTGCAGTAGATAGAGCACTGGGCCTGGAATCAGGAAGACATCCTCCTGAATTCAATTCTGGCCTCAGACATTTATTAGTTGTGTGACCCTAGGCAAGTCACTTAACTATGTTTGCCTCAGTTTCCTCATCTGAAAAATGAACTGGAGAAGGAAATAGCAAACCGCTCCAGTATCTTTGCCAAGAAAACCCCAAATGGGTTCATGAGGAATAGGACATGACTGAACAACAACAGGTGCAATGAATTTGCAAGTAAATCTGTCTGCTCATGGTCTTCAGTGGCATAGGTTCTCTAGTATGTTTGGTACCTTGAGGTTCAAAATCTCTGATGGATATGAGTCGCACTTCATTTCAAGTTTCCATCATGGCTCTAATAAGCAAGAAGCAGGCCAAAGGGTGGAGAAGAACCCAAAATTGAAATGTTGCATTACTCAACCAAATCCAAAGGTCTAAGTAGGAAAATACAGAATCATGAATTTAGAGCTGGAGGAAATCTTAGAGACTTTCTAGTCCAACAATCCAACATGTCATCTAAGGATAGGAGAGGTGAAGTGATTTGCCTAGCTAGCAAAGTTCTGAGGTTGGATTCAAACTCAGTTCATTCTGACTCCAAGTTCAGCACTCCATCCATTGTGCCACCTACCTGCCCACACTATGTCATGTGTAGGGTGATGGGCATGTACATGGAGAGATGGGGATAAAATACAAACATGTGAGCTTGGGGGAGAGGGGGGGAGGAGAGAGAGAGAGAGAGAGAGAGAGAGAGAGA
>NW_027187299.1:799414-838671 GCF_028583685.1 Petaurus breviceps papuanus | reverse complement strand
CTCGTAGAGAGAGAGAGAGAGAGAGAGAGAGAGAGAGAGAGAGAGAGAGAGAATGAACCTTATTGCATCCTTTTGAGTCCTAATACTTGACACCAATCCTACCCCATTTTGCTTTTCTAAAAGAAGCTTCAGCAGTGGACAGCTCCCATCTGCCACTAGTGTTTCCTGCATGGGAAACACCTGTGTTTTCATGGTAATGAACAAGAAAAAATTCAGAGAGGTATTACTCAGAGTGACTCAGAGTGTAGGGTCTATTCAATCAGGAAAGGTAAGCTTTATTTTTAAAGAAGAATTAATTCTGGGGAAGCTGGTCCTAAAGAAGTGAGTAATACCCTCCTGAATAATAATAAATAAATAAATAAATAAATGAATGAATAATGTCTTTATCAATGATAAATATGTAATAATAAATAACAATGATGAGACCCTACTGAACAACAATAATAACAACAATAATACAGCATTCATATAGCACTTTTCAGGTTTGGAAAGCACTTAATCTATGTTTTCTAACCAGAAGCATTCCTGAATATTTGGTTCAGAATGCACCAGCACATAAATAAAACCAATCTTAACCTAGAATTTCATGTGGAATTCATTTTTTAAATAGTCGTGAATATTGGCTGTGTAAATGAGAGTAGGTCAAAATCAATTTGTTGTAAGTAAAATTAGCAAAAAATGGGACATGGCTTGTAATTCTGTAATTCCACATAAATTTTATTTAAGTTTTTCTATAGCTCTGTATTTTGATGTTACTTTATTGGGTAAAATGAATAAACTATTTTAAGTTTTGTTATTGTAAATAAATATTTATTTTTATTTATGTGAATACTAGTTTATTTTTTTTACCTGGGCTGTCTTAGGGTCTGATTTTAAGGATCTAAGTCATCTAAGGATAGGAGAGGTGATATTATTCTACTCAACAAGTACCAACTAACTCTAAGGAGTTACGACAGGGACAGATGCATAGCCAGAGAAAACTTAGCAATGCCTTTGGGACTTGGCCTATTTGCCAAACAATTATAAGAACATCAGGAATATTAAAGCTATCTAAAGCCCAAATAAATCTATATTTCACATAGTATTTGGAATCAAAATTATGCCTTGCCAAGCACTTTTCATTGTCTTTTCAAACAGGAATCTAGATGTTAGCATCCTGTTTAAAGGAAACAATAGATTAGCATTAGCCAATCACTTTTCATTTGAAGGTTAAGGGCCAAAATATTTGGCAGCCACAAGGCACAGAGACAACATTCCATTCACATGTACCAAAATATGGAGATAAGGAAAACAAAAACAAAGAGAAAATCTACAGAACCCTAATAGATGAGGAATATAACTCCCAATTAGAGAATCTCATTCTGCCACTCATTCATGGAAGGATCCAAGAGAATGAGCCCTAGATTTGGAGACAGAGCACTTGAATACAAACCCCACCTTGAGTCTCTTTTCCACATCTGTAAAAATGGGAACTAGACAACCCAAATCACAATATTGTTGCAAAGAGAGCAATTTATAGAACTTAGATTGCTACATAAATATGAGCTTTAATATTCATTGCTTACTATGAGGACCAGATAAGAGGCAAAATACTTTATAATTATAATATAAGCAATCTATTATTATACCATCACTACTGAATCAAGCTAATATGAACATTATCATTTTCTCAGATTTTTATACCAAAAAATATCTATTTCACTACTGGAATTACCAGTTTTCTTCAGAGTTGTCCCAATTGTCAGCCTCTGAGTCAAAGACCTGGCTAACTTCAAGGGAGAGCCTAAATTAGAATTTAGGGATGTAAATACCATTCACTCCATACTGCTACCTCAAACCGAAAGACCATTTCAACTTTATTTCTACTGGTTCAAGCCCAGTGGGCTTTTTTGACCTAGAACAAGGAAGTTCATTCCAGACTGGTCTAGTCTCCATTAAGTCTAAAGGCACCATTTCTCCTTAATGCCCAACACAGACTCATTGTTCTTATCAAGTCCAGAACCTCATATTTATTTTGTTTCCTGTCATGCTTTTATATTAAACATGATGGTCCTTCTAAGTAGAATATCTTCTCACCTCATCTTTGTTTCTCATTAGTTTCTACTCTCATTTAAACTCTTTTTCTAAACTCTATTCTGCTAATGAACCTTCCCAGACTAACCTTGTTATTTATTTCCAACTTTCTGTGATCCCATTTGGGATTTTCTTGGCAAATATCCTGGAGTGGTTTACCATTTCCTTCTCCTACTCATTTTATACATGAGGAAACTAAGGCAAAGGGGGTTAAGTGACTTGCCCAGGGTCACACAGCTAGTAAGTGTCTGAGGCCAGATTTGAACTCAAGAAGAATCTTCCTGACTTCAAGCCCAGCTCTGGGCCACCTCACTGCCTAGACTAACCTTACTCAACTCTAATCACATTCTGTGCCTTCTCAAAATAAATGCCTAGCTGGCGCACTGTTGCATTTGTTTTCCCAGAGCTTAGCACAGTGTCTGTCACATACTAACCACTCAAATACTTTCTTGTTCATTATACCTCTCACTCAATCAGCCCTTATTCATATGCTGCTGAGTTATGTTTTGTAAACGTTCTCTTGTATACATTCTACTTCTGATATTACAAGATTTTAGAATCTCAGAGTTGAAAGGGACCTTGAAGGTCATCTTGTCCAACCTAGACTTGGACGGGAATCCTCCCTTACGACATCCTTAACAACCAATCATCCAACATCTACTTTAAAACTTCCAGTAATGGGGAAACCATTGCCTCCCAAGGCAGTCCCTTGCACTTTTGGCCAATAGATTGTAGCTTCTTTAAAACAACATATCTGTCACCATGTAGACTCAGTTGTTTCCCATGAGGGACATCATAGCAGTTACAGGGAACTAAACACAGCTCTTTAATCAGTATAGTAACATGAGTAGGGTTCATTTCAAGTCTAGGACTCAAAAGGATAAATTTCATGTTTACCAAAGTGAATGAAATTGAATAATATACAGCTTGTATAAGTTAAGAATCCTTGGACCATCCAGTTTCTCAGAAATCTGATGAATCTGAGACCATACTTGCCTCTTCTGCTCTTTGAGGTTTAAGTACAAATTCAGCTTTGTGGCACAAATGTTCACTTCCAAATTTATGTTAGAAGTGATTAGAGGCTGATTTGACCCATCCCCACTCCACTGCTTTTTCCAATCTCACAACAACCATCTGTCCTGGTATACTGAATTAAGTAGGCCTTAGAGTCCACCTTGTATACCTAGAAAAGATTAAAACATTCATGAAACAACACACAAAGCTATGGAACAGGGAAGAAGGCAACAATACCATTTGTTGATCTGAACTTGGGATAGGGAAATTTCACCACTGATTATGGTAACAAATACTGAACACCACAACCCATCCACCTCCAGAGCTTTTGAAAAGTATCTTTAAAGCAAAATATGAGAACATTCAGTCACGGGAACTCTGTCCTTTGGATTTTGACACTGCCCGTTGTCCACTTTGACTTCTGATACATAATACTCCTCTTTCTACTGGCCCTGGCCCACTTAAACTCTCACAGGAATTAATCTTGTTGCCTCAAAAAATTCACTATTTGCTTCTGGGTCACTACTAGAACTGTAGTGGTTACATGATCTGGCTGTCTTGCTAGATTGCCATTGGTTTCTTAGAGAACTCTAGTCATTGAATGGACCTAAACTGAGACCCACATTTACTGTGTTTGGAAAAAGTAGAGAGAAGGTGATAGTTGGGACATTGCTGCACTGAATGAACATGATTATGGGGGAAAGGATATTCTTGATTTACTTTTCTTATGGGATATCTGCAAAGACATTCTCACTGTGCTCCAGGAGTATCCCTAGAAAGTCATGTGTAAGACTAGGCCATCAAGCCACCTAAAGTCTAAGTCACAGAGACCAAAGGGTCAGGATGAGGATGATGAGTCTGGATCAATATGATGATGGTAGCAGTAGCAATAATAAAAACAATACTAAAAATGGCACATAGAAATGAGGCCTTATAACAATGTAATACTGTTGTCACCTGGAAATATGAAAGCAGTATATTCCTTTTAGTATGTGCCTTGTTGTAAACTGTTATTTTCCACCAAAGATTTATTTAAACCAAGAAGAGACAAAAAAGAAAGAGGATGAAATCAGTGAAAGGGAGCATATATCTCACAGAACTGTCTTCAAAATTCCCTTTTAAATACTTATTAACATTTATCCTTTAAAGGAAAAAAAAGACATCCCTTTTTGTCCAGAATCAATTCAGCGAAAAGGCAAACACTATCACCACCTCCCCCAGCAAGTATCTCCAGGTACTTCCAGGCACCTAGAACCACAAAGTATCCACACCAAGGCAGGTGCCCTAGGCATGAGAGATGCTACACACTGTTCTTTCCAAGTAGGAGAGGGGCACAGGAAGGCAATCACCACAACTGCTATGATTCTAGCACTTAGCACTGTTCCTGAAACATAGAAGGTGCTTAAAAAGTGTTTATTGATTCCATCAGTCACTGGAGTGTGGTGTAAAGACCTAAGTCTCCTTCCTCATATCTGCCTTTTGGACTTCCTCAAGTCTCAGTTAAATTCCCACCTTCTGTAAGATGCCTTCCCCCAGCCCTCCTTAATCTTACTGTCTTCCCTTAGTCATCACCTTCACTTTATTCTGTATTTATCTTGTTTATACATAGTTGTTTGCATATTGTCTCCCCCACTAGACTGTAAGTTCCTTAAGAGAAATATGGAACAGGTGTGGATTTGGTGAAAAAAATAATATATTCTGTTTTAGGTTTGAAATGTCTTCAGGACGATCATTTTGAAATGTCCAATAGGAAGTTGATGAAGGACTGAAGATTGAAGAAGACTCCCTTTTTATCACCTCCTAAAAACTTGACAGTCTAACCCAACTTCTCCCCCCTACTAATATCTTATCTTGTCATATCAATTTGTTTTATTTACCTTTTATTAATTACCTTGCCTTTTTAAAAAGAGATTGGGACTGGATACATAAATATGATAAGTAAACCCATGGGAGCTACTAAGGTCAGCAAGAGAGTCTAGGGAAAGAGGAGAAGAAGACGCAGGACAGAACTCTGAGGACTACGCATAACTGGCTATTATGACATGTATGATAATACAACAGAGAAAACTGGGGTAGAGTGGTCAGACAACCAGGTCAACTAGGAGAGAGCAATGTCATGGAAACCTAGCAAGGAGAGTATCCAGTGGGAGGGATACTCCTACCCCTATATATTAATATTTTTGTTTTAAAGAAGGGAAGATGGCCAATATTTTCAAATGCAGCAGAAAAGTTAAGAATGAAGATGAGAAAAGATGGTCAGATTTAACAATTGTATTATTGGTTAAAAACCGTTCTGAACAAAGATTTAGAAATATGCAAATAAAGTGACCAAAATATATATATAACCTTCATCCCAGAGATTCCACTGAGTCTTTGACAAAGGAGAGCACTAACAAAAAGAAAAATTCCATATACACCAAAATACATATGGCAACACTTTTCATGGTAGCAAACAATTGAAAATACAATGAATTCCATCAGCTGGTAAATGGCCAAGCAAATTATGTACATGCACGTAATGGAATATAATTGTGCAGTAAGAAATGATAAACTGGATGAATACAGAGAAGCATGGACAGACTAACATCAACTGATGCAAAGTAAGCAAAGGCAGGAAGATAATCTACATGGTAACTGGGACAACATAAATGGAAAACAATCCAAGCTGAAGTTTTCAAAACAATAAAGAACAAGTTTGGGTCCAAAGAAGAGCTATGAGAAGGCACTTCTCTGTACTTCTTTACAGAAGGCAGGGACCACAGGTAAGGAACTTTGCATGTAAGTACAGGTTCTTTTTCAGCATGTTAATTGATTTTGCTGAATTTTTTCTCTTTTTTAAAAGAAGTAGGTGCTCATAGGTCATCTAATACAAATTCTTCATTTTATGGGTGAGGAAACTAAATCCAAGATTAAATAGCCTGCCCGAGGTTACACAGAGGGTAAGTATCAAAGAATACATTTGAATTCAGATCCTCTGACTCCAGAACCAATGTACTTTCCACTGTACCACCACAAATCCCTTATACTGTTATCTACATCCTCTTTGCTCTGCCGCTCCTTCTGGGTCATTTCACTCAACTTAAGCACAAGCTAGTAAAGTACACTGAGATACAATAGTCAAGTTGGGCAACACAAAGAAGCTTCATATGAAAGTCCAGTAAACACTTTTGGAGCGTCTATGGGATACAGATCAAATGACAGGGCCCTGATGCACAAAGGCAGAGGGAAGATCCCATTTCCTCTCCAAATGCTGTTTCTGGCATTCCAGTTCCAACAATCTTGCACCTGCCCATCACCAGTTGTACTCATCCAAGCCATGTGACCAGCTCAGCCTGGAGGTATCAATTACTTCAAAACGAGCATTCAGCATCTGCCCATTTCCAAAGACAAAGCCTCTGCTCTTCTTGCAGGTTGACCAAGCAATGCCCTATTACATCTCATTTGTTTCTATGACCCTCACACTCTACCTCTTCCATTTCAGGCAATACGACAAGCTCTAACTTTGCTGAACAAGTCAAGACCTTTTTTTATTTTACTGGATGAAGACAAAAGCATGAGATTTTTCTCATTTTGTTGCTAGACATCGTGAATCAGTCCTTATTCACATTCTATAAAGACACAGCCTTTAGTTTAGGTGTATCTTGCAGACACCTATAATTCTCTACTAAAGCAATTTACCAAGTGGAGGGAGCTCTCCAGTGAGCAGCCACTGTGATTCACCATATTTTCACAGGCTCCCTCTCTAGCCAGGCTATACCCAGCTATTAAAAGGCAAATTGTATCCCTCGGGTCTCTCTGAGAGCTCAGCATGAGAAGTGTGATGAGAATTGCCTAGGCTTGATGAGCAGAAGACACATGTAAAACTAAGGGATACTGTGTAACCCCACTTTTGTCAGTCCTTGGGCCGTCACATCTTCAGCCTATTTCGACTTTTCTGCTATTCAGAATAGCTTATACAAAAATATTTCTCTACCTCTTCCTTCAGAGTAAATAATGACCAACTTATATTACGTAAAGACCAATATCCCTAAAGAATATTGATATAAAAATTCTAAGTAAAACACTAGCAAAGATATGTCATAAACTAAAATAAGTCTGGATCTGTACCAGGAATTCAATACTCAGAAAACTATAAATGTAATTGACCATGTTTATTCTGTGCCTATTGAAGGGCATTAGAACTGGGGTCATGAACACTTGGATTCAAATCAGTTTACTAGTTGTGTGACCCTGGAAAAGTCATGTAACATCCTAGGACCTCATTTCTCCTCACATGTAAAATAAAGTGTTAGAAAAGAGTTTTCTAAGCTCCTTTACAGGTCTAAATCTATGATCCTGCAATCCCATGAAGGGTCCAAATCATCAGTTTACCCTGAAGGATGTCTCCATACTATCTCTCCAGTCTTTTCCCCAGACAGAGAAAAGAGCCCAAGACAATGTCATCTCTCTGAATGCCCCAGATTTTCATTTACCTGAACCATCTCTAATTTCAGCCATTTTGACTATATGTGAAGGTGCATGTTACTAAGGAAACAGCACATGTACTTAAGTCACAATAGCAGACCTGCTCATTCTAGTAAGTGAGACATTTCCAACAGACTTGTTCAAAGGAAAAACAATGATAAAAACAGGAAAGCCTGCTTCAGTCCAGGATATTGGGGCAACACATACTGGGAATAACTCCTCTTCAGAAAGTTGCCTTTATATGCAGGTGACTTCTTTTATTCCATTTGCTATTTCTTGGTTTTCTCCCTAGCGCAAAGGACAGTATTCTTCCTGGTGAGCTAAATTAAGAAATAGCCCTCTATGGGGGAGGCTAGGTGGCACAGTGAATATAGCACCAGCCCTGGAGTCAGGAGGACCTGGGTTCAAATCTGGCCTCATACACTTAACACACTTACTAGACGTGTGACTTTGGGCAAGTCACTTAACCCCAATTGCCCTCCAAAAAGCAAAAAAAAAAAATAGCCCTCTACTCTGTATACAAATTCTTTATTTCAGGATTTAATCACTAAAAATACTGCCTTTTTATATGTGGTTTTGGAAAGTATGAGGAATGCTCTGAGGAGAATTTTAGACCTCCAAGAGAAGGAAAAGTTGGGACCACTACAAAGAAGACCCTTCCAGGGAGCTGAACTGTTCTGGGGGTGCCTAGGATTTGGTCCATTAAGGCCAAGGGTGCAAGGTTCTATAAAGGTTTCACAGCAAAAGTGGAAAAGTAAACAAAAGTAGGCCTAACCATGGCAAAGTTTTGAAATTATACCTTTAATAAACAAATTGCAAAGAGCCAAATCAAGGCTGAAATCAATATCTCTTCAGGGTCAGTGATCTGGAAAAGTGAATAAATTAGAGTAAGCAATAGGAAAGGAGCTGTTGTCATCAGCCACAACCCAAAAAGAGAAAACTTAGAGGAGACATAATTCTATCTTCAAACATTTAAGGACCTGGAAGAGGGATTAGCTTTGTTTGTTTCTCTCCAGAAGTTGAAATGAGAAGTAATAGGGGAAGGTTTCAAAGAAGCAAATTCAGGCTTGATGTAAGTGTAAGGAGACTAGCCAGGATTGTTACTGGAAGAAATGACAAATAAAAACTAGTGATTTTGTTGAATCTAGGTAAATATAACAAAGGCAGGAATATAGAACAAAGGCTCTCAGCCCTAACAATCTCTCTTAGTCTTCTTATTCTAGCTACTACTAAATTAATCTGCATGCTAACTAGGAAAATTAGGGGGGGAGTGAGGGGTTAGAAAGTACCTTGTCATAAAGCCTCAGATAGTGCTTTAGTGACTTTGCTGGACAGACTCCCTGAAATGGTCTGAAAATTCTGACAAGAGTCCAAATGAATTTTCTAACATCAAGTCAAGAATTGGCCACAAACCTAATCCTGACCTAAGGACTTCTACTGGCTTTTGCTAGATATCGAGCTACTCTCACTTGCCGTGGTTTTAGGCTTTATGGAGGAAAAGAACTTTCTTACTTAATCTATGGTAAGGGAGAGGTTTACAAGCCATTACAACCCATATAATGGAAGCCAAGAGCCTAAATGATAACAGGAAATAGTTCGATGAATATCACAGCTAGAGACCAGCAGAAATGTTCAGTTGAAAATATGATGATATCACCAGAGGATAGCTCTCTGGCATCAGAGATATGAATTGTACTGACCAGGCATATGCTTGGGTCCCACACATTGTCCTCATGTGTCCTTTCATACATATTCACTAGTCATGAATATAGTCTGTGAATGTTGACTACCCCAACTGGTGGTGTGATAACTTTCAAGAGAGCATATTCCTGTAGCTATGGGAGATCGTGTCTTGTCACTTAATCACTCTGATTTTTTTTTCTCCCTTTCTGGTTGACTCACAAAAATAAACATTTCATGGAAGCATGAGTTATGTGTTTCACTGGTAGTTAACCCAAAGAGTGCCTCAAATCTAGGAAATTTTCTGGGGACCCACTTGTAATAGGGTAGGGAGGGATAGAAATTTATAAAACAAAACTTCTTAGCAATTAGAACTATATGAAAGTGAAATGGGATGTCTTGAAAGGTAGTAAATTTACCCTCACTCAAAGTCTTCAACCAACGGCTGGATAGCCACTTGTTAGGTATGTCACACAGACAAATATTATTCAAGTAACAGGTTGGACTAGATGGCATCTATGATCTCTTCCAACTCAGAAATTTTGTATAATATTCTGGGGCTTCCTCCAATCCCCCCCCACCTCCAAGAATACCATATCATGCTTGCTACCTACCATGTGGGGAGGGGGGAAGAAATGGGAAAGAGAACAGGGAGGGTGGGTGTTTTCACTGATCCCTACAACCTACAGGGGAGTGGGTTAGTTACTGGAATAATGATTAGACATTGTCCAGAACATCAACTCATACAACCCATCCCTCATTTTTCAGGACCCTAAATCTCTGCAGTAGCTCAAACTTGCCAAAGACACCGTCTTCTCAAAACATTTACATTTCTGCCAAGCAGAGATTCATATGCCTTTGCCTTGAAAAGTACACAGGGTTTCAAGGAAGTATTAAAAGAAGATTCTAACCATTCATTATGTGACAAATAAACTAGTCCTGACAGACTTTACTGAGAAACACAGGCATATGCCCCACACACATACACACAAGCATGTCACAAAAGAATTCTTCTTCCTCTCCTAGCTCCAAGTCCTTCCTTATTCTTTTGGGAATGCAAAACCACTTTACAATGTCACTGATAACTTTTGATAAATACTTAGTTAAAAGGCAGTAAGTAGATGGTATTGTTTTGTCTGAGGTCATAAACCTCAACCAGAATGCAAAAGGTCATGAGTAGGAGGAACAGACAGTCAATATTTCTTGTCAAGGAGTCCCTGATTCACCCAATGGTATAATCCAGCCAAACTAACTCACTGACCTTTAACAATAGTGAGGAAGATGATATTCTCTCATTAAGTTCACAATGAGAAGCATACTCCAGTTTTGCAATGGGCAGAAAATGTGTATGACAAACTCACACCCACCCCCAAGAAAATAGACCTGGTTATGTTAGCTTTCATACACAACTGGATGAGCTCATTCTCCCCTCAAATACCTTTGTCAAGCAACTACTTGAAAAACACAATTGTCTAGTCATATCAGAAGTATTGTTGAATTGTAAAGTCAAAAACAAATGATAAATACTTAGCATACCCTGAATACTACACTTTAATCCCATCAGCTCTAAAAACAGAATTATTCAATTAATCGAAAAGTATCTATTAAGCAGCAATTCTTCCAACAATGTGTTAGGTGTTGGGGATACAAAAAGAAAAAATGAAATCTTCTCCACCCTCAAGGAGCTTACATTCTCTCAAGGGAAATATCATTTATGCACATAAGTAAATACAAAATATGTTTTAATTAATAATAAAATATTGATAAATGAGCTAAAATAAAAATTAATGATAAAATATTATGGCATTAAGTTGTGTTATTGTGTTATATATTAATAATATAATAAAATTGATTATATAGTATTTACATGACAAAAATATGTTTGTTATTAAAAATAATATTTATATAGTGCTTTAAGGTTAGCAGAACATTTTTACATGTGTTATTTCATTTGATCCTCACAACAATCCAGTAAGATAGATGCTATTATCATCACCATTTTACTGATGAGGCAACTGAGACCTGAAAAGGTTAAGTGACTTGCCCAGGGTCACACAGCTAGTAAATGTCAGGTACAGTATTTGAACTCAGGTCTTCCTCACTTCAAGTAGTGCGTTCTGAGCATTGAATAAAAGATAACATTGGTGGAGGGAGGGGTGTAAGCAGCAGACGGAATAGAAAAAAGCTTAGTGTAAGAGGTGACATTTGAACTGAGACATGAAGGACCTTAGGGATTCTGAGAGATGAAGGTGAGGAGAAGGAGCACTCCAGGCCTGGGGAAGAAGGGCAACCACCTGTTCAAAGACACGGAGACCAGAGATGGGGCGTCACATGTGAGGAATCGCATGGAGACCAATTTGGCAGAAAATGGAGTTCATGAGGGGAAGCAACGCATAATGAGCTTGAAAGGATAGATGGAGACAGGTAATAAAAGATTTACTGTTAGAGATCTTTCAAACTGCCGGGAAGATCTAAGGACTTCTGAATGGGGTATTATCTACTGATCAGTAGAGTGTAAACTACTTGAATGCAGAAACTTTTGTATTTATATCCCAAGCATTTGGCACAAAGTAAATGGTTAATAAATGATTGATTGATTAAAGGAAGACATTCTACATCTGACTCTCATGTATATTCAGTAAGTTGTGACTGAGACTAAATAAGAGTAATTCTTCCCTCTAAGGGAGTTCCCTGATATGTGAGGAATGGCACAAGACTGATTTTTTAACCAACATACCAAATCTCACACATCTAAAGTTGTGCTGGTCATAAGAATAGGAAGCATCATCCTTGTTCCAGTGGTGCTACTATTGTACAAAACATGTTTAGGACCCTGCTTTTTAAATTGTTTTAAGCTAATTAAATCTAATTGTTTAAATTTAATTTAATGTAATTGTTTAAATTGCTATCAAGGCCTGCAGTACATCCTTTTAAATAGACTCAGAAGAAGCAAATCTCTAGCTTTTAGGCATGCGCTTGTCTTTGGCAACAGCCAAAAGTAATTCCAAATAAAGCTGAATAATAACTGAAAAGTTATCAATAACATTTTATTAATATCATTATTTATTGATACCAATTTAAATTAATTGACATTAATGCTATTTATTAATACCATTAATAACAAAAAGCAAAGAGTGCCCATAAAGCAACAAGGCCCTGCTTTCTTGTTGGCCTCATAAATTGACTGTCAAGACAATTCCCAAAGAAAAGCTCAAATACCATCCTGAGCAATCGAAACTCCACTAGAATGAGCTCTTAGTCTTCCAGGTGGTTACTGTAAAGGCAGTACTTACTTGGATAGACAGACTGCTTATTTTAAAATGTCTCTGTAGGTTTTTCTCTATATTCTAGCTTAAGCAGGATAAGGAAAACCAATCAATAACTTATTTATTGCTGAAACACAAGGTGGCATCTTCTCTCCCTTGTCGCTTGCAACAGAATGTGAATTCCTTGAAAGAAAGATCATTTCATTTTTGGTTTTGTATCCCCAAGGCCCACTCCAGCACATAGTAGGTATTTAATAATTGCATAGTAGGTGCTTAATAATTGCATGCTGAGTTTAATTGAATATTACTGAAAGCTCTCTTCCCTGAGCATCCTGTTTCTGTTCAATCAACTTACATAAAGACGTTTCCATCTCAACCTATGGGAAACTTCTCCAAATATCCTGACCTTAAGCCCACCTGTTTCTTTACCATTGAATGAAGTTTGCATTCTCATGCATTTGATATCTGTACATGGCAGCCTCTATTTCCATTGATCACAGAATGGGATGGTTGGATAAGATCTGAACAGCCAAAACAGCACGAACCCTAAAGAAATCCTTACTATAGCATACTCAACAAGAGATCAGCCAGTCTCTGTTAGAAGACCTCCAAAGAGGAAGAATCTTCCTCAAGGCAGGTCATTCCACTTTAGGACAATTCTCATTGTTTGGAAGTTTTTCCTAACATAAAGCTTCAATTGGTTTCTTTGCAACCCATTGTTCCTAGTTTTGTCCCTGGGATTCTCAGAAAAAATCTAACCCTCCTTCCCATGACAATCCTTCAAATACTTGAAATCAGCAACCATGTCCCCCCCTGAGTCTCCTCTTCTCCAGGCTTCTCCCTTCAACCAATTTTCATATTGCATGGATTCAAGGCCTTCACCATGGTTAGTTACCATCCTCTGGACAACCTCCATAAAATCTCAAAGCAGTTTATAAGCTTCTAGAAGTAAATATGACTTCCTTTTCCAGTGTTAACATCTGAGACTCAGAGAAAGTCAGTACAGTAGCCCCAGGAACTTGATCTATCACTACCTACACTCTATGCTCCAGCTACAAGGTACATTCCCTCACAATCTGACTTCAGCCTCCTTACCCAGGCTTCTTACACATTGTTACCCTTCAAGCCCTCTGCTTATCAGGCAAACTGATCTACCTCCAGGTCTCCCACCTGGATGCCACGATACAGGCTGCACCCCCCACCCCACACTTCAACCCATTCTCTCCTCACCTCCATTTCTTGCAATCCCTAGCTCCCTTGGGAGTTCATCTCAAGTACCATCCTTCTGTTGTTATTATTCAGCCACTTCAGTCATGTCTGACTCTTCATGACCCCATTTGGGGTTTTCTTGGCAAAGATACTGGAGTGGTTTGCTATTTTCTTCTCCAGATCATTTTACAGATGTGGAAACTGAGGCAAACAGGGTTAAGTGACTTTCTCAGGGTCACACAGCTAGTAAGTGTTTGAGGCCAGATTTGAACTAGAAAAGATGAGTCTTCTTGGCTCCAGGCCCAGCACTCTATCTACTTTGCCGCCTAGTTGCCCCACCCACTTTGTGTTTTTTTTAATGGGGGGGAGGAGAATAATAAAGATCACCTTTCTACATGAGGCCTTTATTGATTTCTTCCATCCTAGATGGAAGCCCCTTCCCCAAGATTAAAACACACACACACACACACACACACACAAAGAAAAACAATCATAATAATAATAATACCTGTCCTCAAGGAAATTACTCTCTAGTTGGGGGGCAAGGGGAGAGACAACATTTAAATAACTTGTTATACATAAATACACGCACACACACACACATATATATACTTGTGTGTATAGATATAGAGAGATATATTGAATCCCCTAGTACCTAGTATAGTACCTGGAACATAGTGGGAACTTAATTAATGTTTGTTAATTGAATGATTCCTTCCATAGTCTAAAAAAAAGAACCATAACAATAAAGGGATCTTGAGGGAGACTGCTCTGGAGTCAAAGGACCTAGATTCAAATCCCACTTGGGATACTTACAAATTACCTAACCTTTCTGGGTCTCATTTTCCTCATTTTTAAAATGAGGGTATATACTAGATGGTCTCTGACGTCTCTTTCAACTTTAGATCTATGATCTATGAAAAGGACAGTGACAGCCATAAAGCAGTAAGAGATTTGAGATCATTCCAAATCTGGCCAATGTCGAGTCAGACCAAGTTTGCCTGGTGGATGATTGTATCTGAAGGGAAATGGTTTCATAGGGTAGAAATGTTTGTTTGTCAAAGAAAACTTCTAATGAATGAACTGAAACAGAGATTCTCAAAATGTGGTCAAGGAGCAAAATTGGTGGTCATCAAGGGATTACCCAGTATTCCTTGGTGCAAGTCATACCAAAATGTATGTGGGTGGGTTGATAAAATATATTTTCCACCAGACCTTTCAATCTATGTTTAAAAACACAAACTAGAAAAATGTAGCTATGATCTTCCCTGCCCTTCTCTTCATCTTCTCCATCACTAAAGGAACAGCTCAAATACTGTCTCCATGCAGTTTTCTTTGATTCCTCCTCCTCCTTGCAGCCATCACCTTCCCATCTACCCCAAGCAGTGTGTTATAGTGAAAAGATCACTATGTTTGGAACAAAAGACTTGGTTTCGAGTCTCAAATTTGCTATTAACTCCCTGGAAACATTAGGAAAATCAAACCCCATTCCTGGCATAGTCTCTGATCTGTGAAACGATAGATTTGAGGACTAAATAACCTCATAGGTCCTTTCTAGCTCTGAAATTCTATGATTTCTCTTCTTTTTGATCTCATAGGATCATATACTTCTCATGCACATTCTATCCTTATTTGCTTTATATTTTTCTGTGTATTCTTGATTTTATCTTTCAGGAGTCAGCAGACTATGACCAAATCCTGCCTGTTTTTCTACAGTTGGCCAGCTAAAAACTATTCTTATATTTTAAATAAAGTTTTGCTGTGTTTTAAATAGAAGAATCTTTCTTGGCTTGCCAATTGTACAGAAACAGGCAGTGGGCCAGATGTGATTCTCAGGCACCAGTTTCTTGGGCCATTATCTAGATTATAACCAATTACCTACAGGGACCAAAAAGAAAACGTCTCCCCTAAGAATTGTCCTGCAAGTGAAGTTTTTCTTAAAAAAGGCAAAAATTCTAAGAATTAAAAGTTGGAGAAAGCCAGGCACGGAGAAGAGTCCAAAGGCATAGAGATAGAAGATAGAGTGTTATGTGTGAAGAATAGCAAGCCTCGGTATAACTAGACCAAGTCGTGTGGAAGGGAATACTGGCTTAAAAGACAAGAAGGAGCCAGGATATTTTAATAGTGACTGTCCTGGTTTCCACTGCCTGAAGGCCAAGTATATTACATTTCACCCCTCCTCCAAGGTTCTCCATTTCCTTCAAGGGCATTGGGGTGAGGTCTTTCTAGCCTCTGCCTCTGGCTCAAGTACCACAGATGGTCTTGTCCCAATTTTAGGGGTCCCCTGCTCCCTTGTCACATTTAACCACCTAACAATCCTTTACAAAGAAATATTTACTTCAAAGGGTTAGCAAGAACAAATATACAAACACAACACTACAATACCAAAGGAACATAATTCCCTCTCATTAGGCACTTGGTCTTTGGGGAGAGGAGGGAAATTAGGTTCACAGCTTAATTCAGTTCCTATATAACATGGTTCCACCAAGTTCCAAGTTTAAAGCCTCCCCACCCCCACTTGTGTTTCTGTTCCCTGGCTCCTCAGGATTTCCTTTCTGGGTTGGCAGCAACATGGAGTCAATCCTGCTTCCAGGGTCACCATGGCTCAAGCTCCACAGGTAGGTCCTAGGCCTCTACTGTCTGTGCTTAGAACTAAAAAGGCCAAATAGAACAGACTGAAACCTTAAGCCTATTACTTGGGGCCACAGGGCCTAAAGGGGGAGAGTTAGCCCTTCCCACAAAACAGCTTATTTTATGACATATTGTGCTGTGGGAAGACAGTATCTTCACCCCCTGGACCCTGCCAGAAAGAGAATATGAGTCTCAATCTGCAAGTTTTAAAGATGCAGCCTATACTGGATACACATCCAATGGAAAGAGGCTGTGGTTCCCCCCATTTGGTAGGTGGGATGTCTTCTCCCAGAGATATCCCTGCCATCTCCAACAGAGTTATCTTCATCTCAGGTGATCTGGGCATGCTCAGCAAAGCCCCATTACATTATGAAGAGCTTAAAACACGGGAGTAGTTAATATTTGAACCTAGAGGCAATAAGGAGCCATTGGGGTTTATTGAGTCAGGAGGGGAAGGACAGAATTACACCTATGATTTAGAAGAATCACTTGGACAGCAGATTGGAGTAGAAAGTCTTGCCAGCTGTCCAATTAGCAGGCTATTGCAATAGTCCAAGTGAGGGGTGATGAGAGTCTGAATTAATGGCTGTGTGAGTGGAGAGAAGCAGAAGAATGTGAATTTTGCAGAGAAAGAAATTACAAGACTTGGCCACTGATTAGATATACGATGTGGGGTGAGTGAGAAAAAGGATGACCCTGAGCTTGTGAATCTGGATGAATGGAAGGATCACGGTGACCACAACAGAAACAGGGAAGGAAGAGAGGGTTTGGGAGAAAAGATAAGAAGTTATATTTTGGATATGTATTTTAGATGCCAACGAGACAGTTCAAAATGTCCTAGCTAAAACACACACACACACACACATACAAACACCCACAAGATATGTATGTATATGTGTACTCTTTAAAGGTAGGGACCATGACTTATTTATCTTTGTATCTCCCCCAGCACCAACCATCATGAACTGCATATATTAGTCAGTTAATAAACATATGTTTAATGAATATTAATGAACAACCTTTATTTATCGTTTTACAAGCCCCATGAGGGGTGGTGGGTGGCCAATGGAAAAGGGTAAGGTAGACTGTCCTCTTCCCACCACAAAACAGCCCACAGACCTCAAAGTCTAAGGAAGAAAGATCTGGCTTGGAGAGATGGCTTGTTCCATCCCAGGGCCTGGAAGTCTGTTTCATCTTCCTCTTCTCCCTGTCTCTTCATAGCCTATCCTTCAAGGCCCAGTTCAAGAATCATCCTTCAATGTGTTCTGGCCAACTACTCCAAAACCCACCCCAGACTTTCTCTTCTCTCCTTCTGCTCCTCTGGGAGTAATTCGCATTTATTGTAGTATCATATATGAAAATTTGTAACAGTGGAATCATAGTATCTCAGATCTAGAAGTGGGAGGGATCTCAGAATCCATCTAGTCCAACCCTCTCATTTTACAAATGAGGAAACTGAGGCCCAGAGAGATTAAGTGATTTGCCCATGAACACAGACGAGAGGCAACAGAGCAAGGATAGAAACCCAGGTTCTTTGACTCCAGATCCCCTGGACTGGTTTTGTTTATGTGAATTTGATTTATCTTCCTAATTAAACTGAAAACTCATTAAGGAACATAGCTAGGTGGCTCGATGGATAGAGTGCCAGACCTGGAGCCTTCCCAAACTCAAATCTGGTCTCAGATGCTTACTAGCTGTGTGACCCTGGGATAGTCACTTAACCCTGTTTGCCTCAGTTTCCTCATCTGTAAAATGAGCTGGAGAAGGAAATGGAAAACCAATGCAGCATCTTTGCCAAGAAAACCCCCAGTGGTTTTTGACAGAGTCAGTCACAACTGAAATGACTGAACAATAACAACAATAAGGAACTCGCTTCGTGCTTTTTCTGTACCTCCTTATGACCTTGCCCACCCTGCAGGTACACAGACACACTCACATTCACACATACACACTCACTCACATACAAACACACACACACACACACACACCTACCACAAGCACAGTACTTGATACAAGACACCTAAGTGGTACTCAGAACCAGCAATGGGCTGAGATGAATGAAGAGGTGGTTTAGTTCAGGGCTACTCTGAGAGCCTCTGGCTTAGCCCTCCCTGGCCAGGATTCCTTGTGCCTCATCCTCGATCATCTGGCATAGCTTCTCAGCCCTAATCTCACAGTACAGTCATGTAGCCGTTAAACCCCAATGCATTCTATTTTTAATGAAAGTGGTACATTTTGACTCACGACCGGGTTAGAAATGAGTCATCCCTGAATCAACCACAAATCGCCTTTGTAAAAGGTGGTTTGCAGGAGGACTATGACGTCCGTCACACTCCTTGGCTCACAGAGACAGTGTCATACTTGGATGGGTTCTGGGGCGCCTGCTGCCACGTCAGCCTGAGAGGATGCTGTGTTGTCACCTATGGGATTCCCCATCACAGCAGGCATCTCCACTCCACCCACAGAACAAAAACAGTCATTGCAGGCCAGTACTCCCTGTTACATCACAGCTGCCTGGTTCCAGGTACTGATGAATAAAGAGATCACAGGAACAGATGGGAGCACTCATGCCCCACCCAGGCACCTCAGGCTCCTCCCCAACCCCCACATCCCCTCCTGAGTCAGTTCCCATGTGCTCATAGCCTCTCCCCTGTAAAGTACAGACATGTAAATAAGTGAGTAGAATACTCCCAACTTACTGCAGGAGTCCCCTCACACCTAACTTGGGCAGGAGAAAAACACTGCTTCTCCCATTTCCTGGAAGACATAAGAGCAGAAAAACAGACAGCCTCAGAAGCTGTAAGGAGAGAATTCTAAAATCCCAGTAACTAAAGAAATCTGTCATTGTAGTAGCCACATTTCTGAGGAATCTGACATGCGATAAAATATACCCCAGGTCATAACATGGAAAAAGCATTGGATTTGAAGTCCAAGGAACTGAATTCAAAATCTGGCTCTGCTCCATAACCTTCACAACCTTGTCAAGTAACCTTGTTGCCTGAGCCTCCATATAAAGTTAGGGGTTAGACCCCTAAGACTTCTAAATCTTATGATCTTATGACATTCTGTTATGGCCCAACACATGAAGAAAACATTTCACAGAGGTGTTCCAAGGCCGACAAGGAGGAATGCAATATTGGAGACCAGTTTTATGGTTGGCTGCCTATAATAGCCTCAGTTAAAGGAGGAATTTGTTCCACAGAAGTTCATTATTTAATATGAGATATAACAAACTCGGGGATTCCATGGACTGCTGACCTGTTTTTAGGGTCAACCTACATTCCTTGTCCTGACTTCGTGCCTTTTCACTGGCTGCTCCCATGCCTGGAATGCTCTCCCTCCTCTTTCTACTGCCAGTCTTCCCTTGAGTCTTTTAAGACACAGCTCAAATACATGCATACATACAGACATACATATTATCTATGCATGCATATGTATGTATTATATATAAATATATTTATGTTTGCATATTTATATATACAACTGTATTGTATTTTCTATATTGTTTGTATATGTACATGTGTGTGTACACATACAGATACACACATGAACATACACAAATAATATAGAAACTATAATGCATTTGTATATATACAAGCATACATACATACATATATTTATTTGTTTGTTTGTTTATTTTAAGGCAGCTACGTGGCTCAGTGAATAGAGCACTGAGTTTGGAATCAGGAAGACATCTTCCTGAGTTTAAATCCAGTTTCACTTAGTAGCTGTATGACCTTGGGTAAATCACTTTACTCTGCTTGCCTAAGTCTCCTCATCTATAAAATGAGCTAGAGAAGGAAATGGCACATGCATACACACACACAGACACACATATATATGTATATGCAAAATAATAAAGTTATAAAAAACTTTAAAAAAAAAACTAATTCAGGGTGACTAGGTGGCGCAGTGAGTAAAGCGCTGGCCTGGAGTCAGGAGGACCCACGTTCGGTTCCAGCCTCAGACACTTAACACCCACACAAAAAAACTAGCTGTGTAACCTTGGGCAAGTTATAACCCCAATTGCCCTCCAAAAGGCAAAAAAAAAAAAAAAAATTCACAGATCCCAAATTAAGAGTCCCTGTCCTAAAACATCCTCTGAGTCACTAAGAGGTGAAGTGTCTTGCCCATGGCCATGTAGCTAGTGTACATCAAATGCAAGATTTGAATCCAGGTACAGATGAATTAAGAGATCACAGGAACAAATCTGACATTCCTGCCTTACTCATACAACTGGACTCCTCCCTAATTTCCACATTCCGCACACATCCTCATGTGCTAGTTGCTTCTCTTTGTTGTGCAGAGAAGTAAATAGGTGAGTAAAAATGTACTTACTTATCTCCCACTGGTTCCTTCCCCACTCTGAGGTTTGTCACCGGTTGACCCTGCCATACTGCTTCTCTTTAATTCACTGAAGTTTTTAAAATAAATACCCCCTTCAACTTCAAGAAAAGAGTAATAATGACTAGAATTTGTACAACACTTTAAAGTTTATAGAGTGTTTTACAAACGTTATTTCATGTGATCCTTACAATAACCCCACAAGGTAGGTGGTGCTGTCACTCCCATTTTATAGATGAGAAAACTAAGGCAGCAAGAGGTAAAGTGACTCACCCAGAGCCATACAGCTAGTAACTATCTAAGGTAGGATTTGAACACAGGTGTTCCTAACTCCAGGACCAGCACTCTATCAATTGCACCACCTAGCTGCCACTGTCAGTAGAGCATTATAACCAAAAATGTTTGGGAGTGCCTGTGACAGATGGGAAGACATATATGAAAGAATCTGAAGGATCAAAGCACATAGGATTTAGAACTGAGGGGGGTGAGAACTAGCCCAAAGAGTCTGGCCACTTCCCATTTTACAGATGAGAAAACTAAGACCCAGAAGGCTAAGTAACTTTCCGGAGGCCAGGGGCAATAGTGTCCTCCTGGCTTTTTACATGCTTATCACATTCTCAGTGCACTGGCTTCAGTAAGGAAGCTATTAAATTCCATGGGGAAAATGTTCTAATAACCTTATTTCCTTGGACTGCTGAAACCATGTCCAATTATTTGGGTTCATCTGATATGCCAAAGGATCCTGCCTCTGTCCTCAGCATTAACATCACCAAAGCCTTCTTGAATAACAAGTGACAATCAGGCCAAGAGGAGGCAGCTGGGGATGCTACTTTCTGGGTTTGCCTGGAGGAGAAATCACATGGGTGGGAAATCTGGCATCCTGAGTAGTCCCTTGAGCCTGCCTGCTCATGACAATTCTTGCTGAAGAGTGGGAGGATGTGTCTGCTACAGCTTCAGCTTGTATGTGGCAAAAGAAAAAAATTAACCTAGGTGAGGGACTCATGAGAGGTCCTAAGGGGAAGGATAGGGCTGCTGAGTGACAACATGTCAATCCCTTATTTGGTGATCCTCAGATCCAGGACCCTTTTCAGAGGGGTGGAGATAGAGGCAGAAAGCCAGAAGTTCCTTCACTATCTTCATTCCTTTGGATTTCCTTTAGTAACACCCGGTTTCCTAGCCAGTAGAGAGCCAAGGAGAATCTGTCTTGAAAAAACGTCTCGCTATTTCGATGCAAAGAGCTTGGAACACAGTGATCCATCTCTTGAAACTAGAAACCAAGCTTTCTGCCAACTCTGCTCCTTATGCAGGCTCTGAACCATCAGGCACCAACGAGGAAAGTCTCATGCAAATGGACTTCAGCCCCAGGTTACACAGTCTAATCTTTTTTTCAGTTCATAAAGTTGTCTATTCCCTAGAGCATTGATGTAAAACTCAGACAGAAATAGGTCTCTAAACTGTACCTAAGCATCCCTAGAGCTGCATGTGGACTTAGTTTTAAAATGTAATATT
This sequence comes from Petaurus breviceps papuanus, assembly GCF_028583685.1. NCBI lineage: Eukaryota > Metazoa > Chordata > Mammalia > Diprotodontia > Petauridae > Petaurus > Petaurus breviceps. The sequence continues at coordinate 816,481 of NW_027187299.1, read as the reverse complement.
ATTGATGTTTTCTTTTATTATTTCTATTTATTTTGTTCAATATTTCCCAATTACATTTTAATCTAGTTCAGGAGTATTGGCCTACTAATATGCTTGACACCGCTGCCCTAAGGCAGCCTCTGGATTCAGAGGACCCAAGTTCAAATCCTATCTCTGATGGTCACTCCTTGTGTGGATTTGAGTAAATCACTGAATCTCCATGAACTGCCCTTTCCTTGCATGTTTAATCGACTTGATGGCCTAGAATATCTCTTTCAACTTTAGATCTATGAGCTTCTCCCTTCTGCCCTGCCTTGAGTACAAACTTATTCTATCTGGATTTTCTAAGGTTAGAAACTGAGTTAAATTTTCCAGTTTCTTTACTGATTGGCCCCTCCCTTCCAGTACTCTCAGGACTGGCAAATTAATCAGACCCACCTAAGCAAGACTCTACCCCTCCCTATTATGAAATGCCTAGCTGCCCTTATAGGGAAGATGAGGCCACGAGTACTTGCTAAAGCTTTGTTCAACCATTCACCAAACCCTGACCTGTGGTGTGCTAATAAATGTTTAATAACTGACTCTCTCTGAGAGAAAGATATACACATACTCAGCAGAACAATAAATCAAGCCCTGATTTGTATATTTTGCTGATCGCGGTGTAAATTTGTTGGTGATGATAGTGATTCGTCATTTCAGTTGTGACCAACTCTCCATGACCCCATTTGGTATTTTCTTGGCAAAGATACTGGAGGGATTTGCCATTTCCTTCTCCGGCTCATTTTACAGATGAGGAAACTGAGGCAAATAGAGTTAAGTGACTTGCCTGAGGTCACACAGCTAGTAAGTGTCTGAGGCTAGATTAGATCTCAGGAAGATGAGTCTTCCTACTTCCAGGCCCAACACTCTTCCACTGCGCCACCTAGCTGCCCAACGGTATAAATATTTACACTGAAAATTAAACAATTAGGTCCAGCACAAAACCATCACAGACTTCCTCCTCCAGACATGGCCTGCACACCACAGTGCCTGAGGCTCTCTGACCTAGTCTCCCTTTGTATTCCTTCTCTGTTCTTTTGTGTACTTCTCTGGAGGTGTCAGATCTGGCTCCAGGACCAGGAGTCATGGGACCCTTGTCTCAGTCTCCTCCCTCTCCACCTCTCCTAGTATGAACTTGACTTGACAGGCCACTGAAGCACCCTTCCCCTGTTGCCCCTCTCTCCCCCTTCATATTCTCTTGAGTTTTCCCCTTTAAGTCACAAGGCCTTCCCTTAAATGTACCACGATAACACACATGTGTGTATACAGTGCATCAACATTCTTGGGTGCAGCCCAAAGCAAATGAAAACAAAATCGAGAAATATTTAACAAAATTAAAATGTATATATGTGTGTGCATATACATATATGTGCCTATATACATGTGTATATATATGTGTGTACACACACATTATAACATTTCTACCCTCAGAGAGTTTACAATCTAATCAATAGTCAATAAATACTCAACAAACACCTATTAAGCTAAGTGCCAGGCACTGTGTTACTGTGCTGGTAATACAAATATTAAAAACAAGTCAATCTCTGCCCTCAAGGAGTTTACAGTCTAATTGGGGAAGCCTACACACAAAAGAAAACTAAAAAGGAGGTGTGGATGGCACCCCATGCTAGGGCACAGAGGAAAAGCCAAAGAAATCTGAGTGCATCTGGGTGGGAAAGGAGATATCAATCTAGTTGAAAACACCAAGTACCCATATATTAAATGTGCAAACAAATATTAACAAACCTCACATAAGTACATGCAAGATGACATATTGTTCAAAGCAGGAGTAAGATCACATGACATGCTGTCTCCCAATTTTTTGCCTTTGCACCACTTCCACATGCCTGGAATGCTCTCCCTCTACCCTTCCCTCAGTTTCCCTGGCTTCCTTCGAGCTCAAATACCACCTTATGCAGGATGCCTTTATCAGACTCCCCAGGTGTTCACTCCTTTCCCTCAGGGACCACTTTCTCTTTGCCAAGAGGCCAGCTTTAAAAATTGTGTCAAATGTATTATACTTTAAAAGAAAAACAAGCCATCCTACATAATAGAGATTCACAGTTTCATGTACAATCCTTTTTCCTGTTTTGTTGCATGTATGGAATTGTTCATTTTAACTCATGTTTGTTAACCTCAGAATTTTTTAAGAACCACTTTTAAGAATAGTAATAATTGTTAACATTTCCTCTCTCTAACCCCATAAAGAAGAAAGAGTGAATAGCATTACAGATGAAATGAATAGTAAATACAGTGAATAGATTTACAGATGAAGAAACAGATACCCAAAGAGGTTAACGATTTTGTCACAGGTCTAGTGATAGTGATAGGGCTGAGATAAACCTAGGACTTTTGACTGAAAATTTCTTATCCTTTCCAAAGCACCATGCTGGCCAATGTGACATTCACACATTACTCAGAATTTGAGGGATGTCAAGGCAAAATCCAGTGAGTGATCAGTCTTCCCTAGGTGTCAAATCTCAGCCCAGTCACTGCTATGGCTCCAGGATGGGCAGACATCTTGACACTGTGTTCTGATCCAGCCAGGAGGTTGTACACGGGGGCAGAGAAAACAAGTAAGAAGAGGCAAAGAGGTAGAGTGAAGGTGTCCCAAGTTCTGGCCAGAGTCCTGTGCCAGGATTATTCAGTTGATAGCAGAGTAAGATGAATCTGGGTGTGATATGCCAAGAGAAACAGACCAGGAGTACTGATTTGTCAGGCTTAAAGTGAAGAATCCACAGCAGGTGTAACAGAACAAGAAGGAAGTCTACAGTAATAGCAGCCACAGTACAGAAAACCTAGGTTGCCCAGAAGTTGCTGGGAGTTATATGCTGTTCAGCCTGCTCCTCCTAAACAGGTCTAATAGCCTGTAATGTTCATGGAATATGCAGATCTTCCCCATCCATTAACAGGCCTATGTGACTACATGAGTTCAATCACAGATGTCTTACTGCTTTGAGCTCTGACCCAGCTGTAATACATCTAAAGTCACATAGAACCCATTGAGGGAGAAGCTTGCTTAGAGAAGGCTTGCTTGTAGAAAGGTTTTCACACCTTTTGGTACTAAGCTAATTAGGCATTGAGTCATTGGCTTTCTGGCTCTGAGCCTATTAGTTGAAAACTATTTATACTGGGAGGCTAGTATTTTACTTTGGGGGTTATCTTATGAGAAGGACCTTTTGCTTCCCTGGGTGGGACTCTGAGTAGCTGTTTAAGAGCCCCCCCAACTACTCAAAGGTTTGTGTTCTCTGGGTCCAGTAATGTATGTAGGTGGTTGTATTACTTTATTCAGACAGTAGGAGCCCTGTCTGTTGAATCTCTTGCTAATTTCTCTGCTTGCATTTTCTACTGATCTGTAATTATCTGTAAGATTGTTGACCCCTTTAAAAGTTGTCTTTCCTTTAGCAAAGCAGATCAAAGAACCTGTGCTAGCAGGCCATCCTGACTGTGCTAGGGAGCTTGCTGTTACATAGCCCTAAGCTAGCATTGAAATGAGACACTAAGTTTACACTTTAGGTGACGCCACCAAGAGAAGAGTACTCCTGTTTTTAATGCCTATACAAGTTCAATGCCTAGCCTTTCTCTCCTCGTGTGTAGATAACTGAAATAGATATGTGACTCATGATCTACACAGTCATGAATTTTCTGAAGAACTAGGAGAAATGAAGGAAGGAATAAGCTTTGCTAAGCACCAACTACATGCTAGGCACTGTGCTGTGCTTGACAAATTCATTTGATCCTCTGTATTTGTATGTTCTATATAGAAAGAAATATAATCTATATTTGGATTAATTTCTCACTTCCAAAGGATTAAATCAGATGACTTCTAAAATCCCTTCCAGAACTACTGATTTGACTTCTTTGACCTCCACTTACAAATGATTCAATGAATAAGTTAGAGCAAGTTTAAAAGTTGACCAGAAACAACTTAGTATAGGGGTGGAGAGTCCTCGGCCTTGAGGCCACGTGTATTCCTTTAGGTCCTCAAGTGCGTCCTTGTTCTGTGAAGCTTGGATTCAGTCAAAGGGTCACCCTTGTGGTCCTAGATTGTTTTGTGAAGTTCTAAACAAAAGTTTTCAGAGGGTCCAAACTTTTGCCCTACCTGAACATTTTTTTAACACCAAAACACAACAGAAGATTTTATTAAACCACCTTAACAGTGGTTTGTTCCCATATTTGGTTAAAAAATAGTGAATGAGGAAAATTAATTCCAGGTAGAAACAGGGAATATTTCTCCTTAATGAAGAAAAAGTCTTTCTCACCACCCTCACCATTCTCAGTAGCCCCATTCCCAACCCACCACCACCACCCTACTGCCCCCTTGTTGTTTTTGTTCAGTCATTTCAATCACATCTGACTGTTTGTGACCTGATCTGGAGTTTTCTTGGCAAAGATACTGGAGTGGTCTGCCATTTCCTTCTCCAGCTCATTTTATTGATGAGAAACTGAGGCAAAAAGGGTTAAGTGACTTGCCCAAGATCACACAACTGTAAGTGTCTGAAGCCAAATTTGAATTCAGAAAGATAGGTCTTCCTGACTTCAGTCCTGGCATTCTACCCACTGGGCCACCTGGCTGCCCTAATACTAGACAAAAAGAAAATGAATTAAGATTGCTGATTCATGCTAACCTGAGACAAGTAAGCACATGATGTGAAGTCCAGCAACTTCTTGTTTTTATTCATCTATATACCTACAACTTAACTCTTTGGGCTGTGTCTACTTGATAAAAGAGAAGTATTCCATTGAGGCTGAGCACCTACTGCCAAGTTTTAGAAGCCTACCATTGAAAGAACTAAAAAGAATTGTTTCTTAAAGGAAATCTAATTCTAACTGTGAAACAAACAGGAACAATGGGACAGTGAGAGGTGGTGACCACATCCCAAGGGGAGGCCAAATGAAGCAAAACAAAGAGGGAAAAAAAGCCTGGTACCCAAACCCAAATCCCACACACAGGCACTGGTATGAATTGTGTTTTCTGGAAATGCTTTCCCAAAAATCCCAGACAAAAACCTCAGTCTGATGAATCAGTTTCCTTTGACATTGAAAGGATGAAGAGGCTTCTGAAAGGATAAATCATACTTATTCTAGGAATGGAAATCTGTGAAGCCATGACACTGGTGGTGGGTGAGGGGGAGAGAGGGAAAGAGGTGGTGGAGAAAAACCATCAGGAATCCACTAGTCTAGACTTTGATTGTAGCCCAGCATGAGCACCAAGAATCAGAGCATCTAAAAAAGGGAAGTTTTGGTCTAGTACAATCATGAAATAGTTGATTCTGATGCAATAACCAGGTGCCAAGGTTAAATAATCCATAGTGCCAAGGAACATTGTATAAATGGAAGAAGGATGGTGAAATCCTCTAGATGCTGCTGGTGGTGGATGACATCATATTGACTCCATCCAGTCCTAGGGTGCTGTAGGATTTCCTCATTGAAATCCATTCATGTAAAGCGTCTCCTTTGGGTCCACCAAATTATAAATTCCTGAGGGTAAGTTATATGTGCCCTCTTTGGCTGCAGCCACTACATACATTCACCGACAGTGTTGCGTCCTAATCATTTTTTAAATCAAAAAGAAAAAAAGCTACCTGGTTTGGAGGTGGTAGGTATTTAGGATAATCTCTCTAGTCATTTTCTTCTGTGAATGAATGGTAGAATTTTAAATACCCTGGAGTCTCATCAAAACTCTACTTTACCTTATAGCTGAAATCTCCTTATGACATCCTTTTAGTAACCAAATCTAGCTTCAATAAGATTCAAGAAAGACTCATATTATTTTCTCTAAAAACTAATAGCGCCATATTAAGGATGTAATTTATATGGTTCAGCTCTATGGTTTCACTGGTGTAAGGAACTAATAAACTCCTTCAACCAACATAACAGAGTTAGGACGGGTTACCTATAGGGCATCCATTATCTACTATGCCATATTGCCTCTCAATGATCCAAAGCCTGGCAGCTCAGTCATTCAAGCAACAGTGGAGTAACTATAATCATAAAAACAATAACTGATCATGATCATGATGACATTTATATAATGCTTTAAGATTTCCTAAGTACTTAATAAATGTTTTCACATTCAAGTCTCACAATAATCCTGTCTGATAACTTCTACAAGCAGTTACAGATGAGGAAACTGAGGCTGGGAGGTAGAAAGATACGGTCTTGTGGAACAGAAATAGAGCAAAGTTCTTCTGTCATAGCACAACCTAAGAAACAGGAGTAACTGAGCTCCTCTCTCCAGGAAATTGTTGGCCAACTCAGACAGAATTAGGAAGGGGAGGGTGGGGGACCAACAAGGGCTGATTAATGGGCTGGATGGGCAAGTGATAGCCTGGAGGGAGAAAACATTGCCGGAAATGACCTTTGTCTAATTCAGCCAGATAATGACTCAGGGGAGAATAGGCTACTTATCCATGCATGTTAGGAGAGAGAGAGACCTCAAAGAAGGGAGAGATATTGCTCTGGCCCCTGGGGAGTGCTAGTACCATAGTAGTAATAGGAATGAAATGGGGAGGGGGGGGGAGCGGAACAGAAAAGTCATTTAAATATTAGAAAACAAAATTTTCCCAGTTTGGCTTCCAACAATGTGTGGCAAGTCCCCTGGGGTAGGGAATGGAAGACCTATTGTTCTGAGTCATGGAAGGGGAGGCTAGACAAAGCACCAAGACTGTGTTTTCAGGAAAATTGTTGTTACTGTTCCATGGCAGCAACACCATAGAAGAAAGGGGGAAAAAAAAACACTAAAGAGTCTCTGAGAGGCAACATCTGGATATCAAATGACCCCAAGATGAATCAAACTCACAGAGGAGGAGTTGGCCAATAAACTCAGACGTCAGCAGGCAAATAACCAAGTAGTCCTCGTTTTGCATCCAGAGTTTCCATAGGAGCCAATTTTTCTCAGAATCCAACAGACAAAAAGACCCATGTACGATCACTATGATTTATAGAATAATAATTTCTTTAAAACCACTAACTCCTTTCCAAGATGGGGGCCGTAGTAATAAGCCTTCTTTCTTTGGTAAAATCAAGTAATTGCAACACTGTACCATAGCATACCATATGGGTCCATAGAAAAAAGATGTGGGTTCAAATCTGCCACTACTACCCATATGGTTTTGGGTGAGTCACTTAACTTCCCTAGGACTCAGTTTCCTCATGTGTAAAGTGAAGAAACCAGTCAAAGCCTTTAAGATCCCTTCCAGCACATACATCTATGACCCTCTGAATCTCTTGGCAGAGTTGAATGTATTACTTCCTGCTGCCTTAGTCATGGAACATAGCTTCTGCAAAACTAAGGATTTTTTTTTTTCTGTTTCCTCAGACTACGAAGTTAGAAAGGAAAAAAAAAAAGCCCTCCATGTAAATCCAACCACGAATACAGTCTTTGTTGCTATTGTTCTTGCATACTAATCATTTTCTCTTTACCATTTAATTTGCTCTCTGTGTGGTGAGCTGCCAATGCTTTAATACTCTTTGTTTTTATTACATTCTTAAATGAAGCTGTGGGGGTAAAGATGAGGGCGGTCAAAGTAAGGAAGGTTGGTGGTAAATCTCTAAGACTGGCTGGTGCCTGTCAAGCAAGCCAGAATGCCAGTTCTTTTCGCCATGTGTCATGGCCCCAGATGCTTCACTGTCTCCTCTTCCATCCCCCTCCTCCACACATATTCCTGACACCTGCCACCACTCTGGCACAGTCACAGTCGGAAATGTCTACCCCACACAGGCCACATGGTCTTTCTCTGTAGCATGCCCACACACTCTCCCTCTCTCTCAGTCACTCAGTCATTTCTGGAAGTCTGCAGAAGCTGTGAAGAAGGGAATTTCTCTTCTAGCCTACACCAGCTCTGAAACTGAAATCTTCTCAAAAGTACCCTTGGATGAAGGGGCCTCCTTTGAGAAAAATCTCCTTAAAAAGGGTTTAGATTTACAACCCTTACTCATCTGGGGCAGTATTTCTTCGAGATTTATCTGCAGCCTGATGCCTTGCTGTCACTAATAGCCTAATTATTGTTGTTGAACAGTCCCTTTCAGTTGTGTATGACTCTCTGTGACCCCGTTTGAGGTTTTCCTGGCAAAGATACTTTTACAGTTGAGGAAACTGAGGCCAACAAGATGAAGTGACTTGCCCAGGGTCATACAGCTAGTAAATGTTTGAGGCCAAATTTGAACTCAGATCATCCTGACTCCAGGCCTAACGCTCTATCTACTGCACCACTTAAATTCCCCCTTCTAATTCTAGTTCTCAAAAAAAATACTTGATGAGCAAATTTAACTGGGGCATTTATTCTTTCTGAGTTTCATTTTTCTTCCCCCTACCTGCACCCTTCACCCCTAACATGCAGCATCAACACAGGTAGATGCATAGGGAAGTATTAGGGTCATGGATTTAGGGCTGGAGAATCTTAGAGGTCACTCAGTACAACCTCTTCATTTTAGAGATGAGCAAGTTAAGGCCCAGAGAATTTAAGTACTTCGTCCAAAGTCACACAGTTCACAAGTAGCAGAATTAGGTTTTAAGCAGATCCTCTGACCCTAAATCCATAACCCTTTCTAACCTATCACTCTGCTTTGATGCTGTCATTATATCTCTTACTTCTATTCATTAAAATAAGTAACCTTTATTTGGGGCAGCTAGGTGGTAGAGCACCCAGCATAGAGTCAGATGGATCTAAGTTCAAATCTGGCCTCAGACACTTACTAGCTGTGTGACCCTGGGCATGTCACTTAATCCTGTTTGCCTCAGTTTCCTCATCTGTAAAATTAGCTGGAGAAGGAAACAGCAAACTACCCCAGTATCTTTGCCAAGAAAACTCCAAATAGGGTCACAAAGAGTCAGACATGACTGATAAAGGACTGAATAACAAACCTTTATTTAGTGCGTACTATGTGCAGGGCACTGTGCTAAGTACTCTACAGACATTATTTCATTAGATCTCCACAAACAATTCTGGGAGGTAGGTGCTAATATTATCCCCATTTTACGCGTAAGAAAAACTGAGGTGGGGGGCAGGGAGGTGTTGATGGTGTCCTGAGTTCAAATCTGGCCTCAGACACACTTACTAGCCACGTGACCTTGGCCAAGTCATTTAACCCCAATTGCCCTACCTTCCCCCCTCCAAAAAGCAAAAAGTAAAGAAAAGAAAAACTGAGGCACGGAGAAGTTAAGTGACTTGTCCAGGGGTCACAGAGCTAGTAAGTATCTGAGGCTGCATTTGAACTCAGGTCTTTCTGACTCCAGGTCCAGAACCCTATACCCTGAGCCACCTAAAGGTGTCAAGGCAATAACCAATGCTAACCATTGACATGCATAATTATAAAGAATGAAAGTAGGGCAGCTAGGTGGCGCAGTGAGTAAAGCGCCAGCCCAGGAGTCAGGAGGACCTGAGTACAGTTCTGGCCTCAGACACTTAACACCCACACAAAAAAACTATCCATGTAACCTTGGGCAAGTTACCTAACCCCAACTGCCCTACAAAAGGCAAAAAAAAAAAAAAAGAATGAAACTAACTCAGTTTCTCTTCTGTTAACTTCTCCCTTAGAAAAACAGCATAAGAACACAGATTTAGAAGTAGAATGTCTCACCCCCCTCATTTTACAGATAAGGAAACTGAGGCATAAAGACATTAAGTGACAAGGCTCTTTCCGCCATACCATACTATAAGCATCAGAGAATTTCCACGTGACTGGGTTGTATTCAGATATACTTTACCCTACTGGCTAAAAAATAAAGAACCTTTTCAAAAAAAGCCACCAGCTGATACGTTATCAAATCATAGATCGCTAAAGACTAGAAGCAACCTGGATATCTAGTCCCATCTCCTTATGTTACAGAAATGATTTTTGTGGATTTATTTTGTATTGTGCTACCTTGCCATGGCTATTAACTGACAATTAGTTTCTTCACTGATTCTATGAGATTTTCTAATTAAAACATCATTTCTTCTACAAATAGCAATAGTTTTGCCTTCCCTTTTCCAATGTTTGTACCTTTGATTGTGTTTTCTGGTCTTCCTCATGTTTCAGATAAGGAAATGGAAGTTCAACAAGTATTAATTATATGACTAGTATCTGCTTAGTACTGTACCTCAGTTTCCCAATTTGTAACTTAAAACTAGAATAGGTCTTTTGCATAGGTATATTAATGAGATGCCTCTGTAGCATTGCTCTTTTGTAGTTTTTCCATGAATATAGAGATCCTCCTGACTTCTATACTGCAATTACTCACTGCTTCCTGGAATTCTTATAACAAGAGAATGAGTCTCTAACTCTAGGGCAGGGGTTCTTAACTTTTGGGGGGTCACTGACTCCTATAGACGTCTATTCAGAATAATGTTTTTGAATTCATGAAATAAAATGCATGGTATTACAAGGGAAACTGGTTATATTGAAATAAAAACATAATTTTTTTTCTCATCTAAGTTCATGGATACCCTGAAATCTCTCCAGAGTCCCCAGGTTAAGAGCCCATGCTCTAAGATAAGATATGGCTTGAAGAAAAAGGATCCCTGGGAGAGGAAACACAATGATCAAAATTCACACTAAGGGAAGACCTTTCCTGAGAACAATTTTTAATTAAGAAAAAAAAGGAATAGAGCAAGAGGGGATTTAGCCCCTGATGTGAGGGAAGGAGGTGGGGGCAGGGGGAACAAGTTGAGGAAGAATACAAAAAAAAAGGAGAGTGAAGAAGCCAAATTTTTTTTTTCACAAGTTAGCTGAAGACTTGCCTTCTTGGTGCCAAGTAACAGCTGTACAGGCCTGTACAGTTCCTCCTGGGTAGCCATAAAGAATTAGTGGGAGGTAAAGCACAATATTTCTCATCCCAAACCCTTTGGTTCTATTCAGGGGGAGGGTATTTGGGTTATTTCTTCCCTGACTCTCTCTGGATGATGTTTCCCAGAATTCAAGATTACAAAGCAAGGACAAGCCCACCCTAGCTGTCCCATGGGCCTGGGTCAGCAAATCCTATCCAAAGTTCTCATGCTTTAGTGGTGGGAGCTTCCTGCCACTCACCCAAGGCAGCTTGTTATTCAATGCTGGGGTACATTTCTCTCTCTGCCCGCCTGAGAAGAATGAAGACAAAAACAACTCTAAAGGCCTTTGAGCCAAGCAGGAAACTCAGTTTCTCAGATCATGGGAACTCAGGAGGCTGCCCCTCACATCACACACAACAGGTATTGTTCAGGACAAAGCTGCTGAGACCAGAAGGCATTTCTGTCCCCTTGGGGTTCAATAGGAATTTTATTTTATTTTCTCTATTTATTTATATTTGGTGCATAAGGTGTTTGAGAAATGGATTCATGACCAGTCTACTTGAATCAAGTTCCTTTAGGATAACAGCTGCGAAGCTAACATTATCATTGTAAACAAGTAGCTAAAAGCTTCAGCAGCAACAATGACCACACTTACTGAGCACCTACTGGATGTAGGGTGCTGCTCAAATATACCAATCTCCCTATCTTTTGCCTTTCATCCCTCCTTTAAAGAGATATAGGTCAATAAATCAAGGATGAGGCCTGTGATTTCATTTGATTTCCTCAGTAGCAACCTAATTTTAGCTCATAACCTTCACAGCAGGAATTCTTAAGTTTTGTTTTTTGGGGTTTTTTTGTCCTGGACCCCTTTGGCAATAAAACTTTATGCCATAATATAATAAATATATATAAATATATAAATAAATATATGCCATAATATAATAAAACTTATGGACCCTTTCTCAGAAGAATGCTTTCAAATGCATGAAATAAAGCACATAGGATTACAAAGGAAATCAAGGGGCAGCTAGGTGGCACACTGGCCCTGGAGTCAGGAGGACCTGAGTTCAAATTTGACCTCAGACACTTGACATAAAAAACTAGCTTTGTTTTGGGGCAAGTCACTTAACCCCAATTGCCCTCCAAAATGAAAAAAAAAAAAAACAAAGGAAATCAAATGTTAGTGAAAACAAAGATGTTATTTATTTTTACCAAGTTCATGGCATCCCTGAAATCTATCATGGACCCCCAAAGGGTTAAGAATGCCTACTTTAGAAAATTAGCTGAAACTCAGAGAGAATCCTTCACCTTAGTCACAGAGCTGCTAAAGAGCAGGATTTAAACCCAGATTTTGCTAACTCTTAAATTCATCTTTCTAGCAGGATAACATTGTGCCTCTCAAAAATAGACACTAGTGGTGAAATTCATGACATCATTCTTCTCTCCTTCACAAATTTCACACGCATTTATTAAGCCCCTACTACATGCCAGGTGCTGGCATGGAAAGACAAAAATGAAATGTCCCCCACCCTCAAGGAATTAATATCTTACCAGTTAGGGATGGTGAAATGATAAGATTTGCCCAACACAAATTTTTATTTGGGGTTCACTAGAAATTAGGACTATATTCAAGTCTGATTTATAAACACTTGGAAGTGCCTTGCAAATTGTTGAAACCTCACAATTCCCTGCCAGGTCTAGTCTTAAATTCATCCATACGAAACTAAGTCACAGGGGCAGCCAGGTGGCTCAGTGAGTAAGAGCACCGGCTCCAGTGTCGGGATGACCTGGATCAAATCCGGGCTCAGATACTCAGCACCACACCCAGAAATAATAACTGGCCATGTAACCTTGAGCAAGTTACTTAACCCCAATTGCTTTAGAAAAAATTTATTTAAAAAATTATTTTAAAAAAAAAAGAAACTAAGTCACAGCAGCTGTTACAAATCTCTTCTCTCTTCGATTCCACCTCTTGTCCTCTCACTCTCAACAAATAGGTTCACCAATTGCCTTCCCTAGAAGACCAAACCAATCCAATGTCAACCTATCAGCTTATTTCTCTACTCCTCTAATCCTCTTTGTACTCAAGAGGTAAACTGGTCTGGTACTTAGATTGATGGACCTGAAAGCAGGAAAATCTTACATCAAAACCCTTATCAGACACTTCCTGAATAAGCTCCATGAACCTCACTGAATTGATTAAATACTTCTGAGCCTCAGTTTCCTCCTATGTAAAGTGGGCATAACTGTGACTTTTATCTCCCAAGATTAAATGAGATATGTATAGAAAGTGTTCTACCATCCTAGAATGCTCTATAAATGTCAGCTGTTATTATTCTCCACATTCAGAGGAAAAGGGACCCTCTCTCCTAGGCAAGCCTACCCCTTCACTTCTATTCTTTATACCTTTTCCTTTCCTCTTTTGCACATCTCTAACCTCTTCCTCCATACTGGTTCCTTCCCTTTCAGTCTATAAAACTACCCATAACTCGCCTAGTCTAAATAAGACTTTTATTGTCCCTACCACCCCATGAACTCTACTCTCCTTATCTGCCAGATTTTCCTACTTTACACTTCATTGTCTGTTTTTTGTGTATATTTATGTATGTCTCCTTCAATAAAATTTTAGACTCCTTGAAGATAAGGGATTGATTCATTTTTTTCTATCTCCAGTGCTTAGTACATTGTTGTTTGGTTCAACTCTACATCTATGTGATCCCATGGACAAAGTCCATGGTTTTCTTGGCAAAGATAATGGAGTGGTTTGACATTTCCTTCTCTGGTGTTCCCCCATTTTACAGATGAAGAACTGAGGCCAACAGGGTTAAGAGATTTTCACAGAGTCACACGTCTAGTAGAGGGTTCTTACGTCTAGATGGATGCCTTCCCACCTTCTTGTTCAGGCATCAAGTAATGAGGGCGTGTACCAGGGCAGTAGCGGTATAAATGGAAAGGAGGGTATGGATGTGTGTATATATGTGTGTATGTATGTATCTGACTGAGGCCAGATTTGAACTCAGAAATATGAGTCTTCCTGACTCCAGGCCTGGCATTCTATCCTCTGTGCCACCTAGCTGTCCCTGGAGAAAACAATCTCTGTGTTCAAATCCAGCCTCAGATATGTATTAATTGTGTGACCTTGGGCAAGTCATTTAACCTCTGCCTCAGTCTCCTCCACTGATAAATGGGGATAGCAACGGCACTTAACTCACAGAGTTGTTGTGAACATCATTTGATATTTGTAAAACACTTAGCACAGTGCCCAACACATAGCAGGTGCTATATGAATACTTCTTCCCCTTCCCCCCATATATCTAGCCCCAGGCTATCTTCCAAGTTCTAATCTACCTCACCAACTGCCTTTTAGATACCATAATGTCCTGTAGACATCTTGAACTTAACTTGTCCAAAACAGAACTCTTTATCTTCTCTTCCTCCCTAGCCCCAATGCTGTCCTCTTCCCAGCTGTCCTACTACTGTCAAGGACATCCCTAAGCTCCTAGTCATACAAGCTAGCGACTTGTGTCATACTCACCCCCTCACTAATAGTCATCTGACATAATCCAGTCTGCGGTCAAGTGTTGCAGTTTCTACCTTCACAACACCACACACACACACACACATACCCTCCTCTCCATTTATACAGCTACTACCCTGGTACATGCCCTCATCACTTGATGCCTGAACAAGAAGGCATGAAGGCCTCCCTCTAGATGGTAAGAATCCTCTAGCTGGTCTCCCTCTCCCCATTCTAATCCATCCTCCATTTAGCTACCCAAATGATTTTCCTGAAGGACAGATCTGACCATGTCACCGTCCCTACCAATAACCTCCAGTGGCTCCCAATTACCTCCAGAATCCAATATGAAATCCTGTTTGTCATTGAAAGCCCCTCCCTGACTTTCCAGCATTACTGCATTTACTCTCCAAATCATATCCAGCAATCCGGTGACACTGGCTTTCTTGATGATCTTCAGACACAGTAGCCCATCTTCCAACACTGCTTCTGCTGTCCCCCATGCCTGGAATGTTTACCTCTTCCCCCATGCCTCCTGGTTTCCCTCTCTTCCTTCAAGACTCGGCTCCAGTCCCGCTTTGGCAGGAGGATTTCCCTGGTGTTCCCCTGCACTGCTAGTGCCTTCCATCTGAGATTTTATAAATAATCAAGAAGCATTTAATAATCATATACTATGTGTCAGGCATTGTGCTAAGCACTGATTGAACAACGAAAGTTATCTGCCCTCAGGGAGTCTCCATTCTAACAGGGGAGACAATATGCAATATATATATGTATATATACGTATATGTGTATATATATACACAAGGTATAGACAGAACAAATTGCAGGAAATTTCACTAGCGGAGCCACAGGAAAAAGATGAAGGGTAAAATATAAGGAGATTGGGAAGGGCTTTTAAAAGCCAAGCTAAGGATGTTATTGGGTTACTTTAAATTTATATTGAATATATATATATTATGTACAATTTTTTCCTCATGTTATCTCTCCCATTAAAAATGTGACATCTAATTTTTGCCTTTCTTCATCTTTCCAGTTCTTCAGATAGTTTCCAGTCATAATAAGGGCTTAATAAATGCTTGTTGATTGGCTGAATGATTGACTGTGATTCTCCAGGCTAAAGTTCTCTTTCCTGACAACCCCTCTCCTATATGCCGTTTTTGTTGCTCAGCCATTTTGGTAACATCCAACTCTTCATGATCCCATTTGAGATTATCTTGGCAGAGATACTGGAATGGTTTGCCATTTCCTTCTCTAGCTCATTTTACAGCTGAGGCAACTAAGGCAAGCAGGGTTAAGTGACTTGACCAGAGTCACACAGCAACTAGTAAGCATCTGAGGCCACATTTGAACTCAGGAAATTGAATCTTCCTGACTCCAGGCCTGGTATTCTATCCACTGTACCACATACCTGCCTTACCTCTCCCAATTAGAATATATCCTCTTTGAGGGCAAAGATTGTGTTACGTCTGGTTCTTAACTATATGGTACAGTGGCACTATGTACCAGGGCATATAGTACATATTTAATAAAATACTTTTTCATTCATTCATTCCTCAGGAAGGAACCAGAGAAAATGAGGCAAAGCAATATGGTTTTTATTTCTGACTGCCAGGCATCCTAGCAGAGCAAAGGAGGCTGTTGAAGAAATCCATATGTATTTGCTTAATTCTTTGTTAACAGGGCTACTATTCTAGTTTAACTACCAAAACCACAACTATGAGACAAATGAAAATCTGCTGGAGGCTTACCCAGAAGCACATTGTTTAGCTTGCCCCCTTTCCTTCCTTGGGCAGAATGCTGGGTTCTAAGTTCAAGTTCACTTCAGAACACACTAGAAAATTGCAAAGTGCAGGTGTACCACCATGACCACCCACAAAGTATGGCACTAGAGGCAATGTCTCTAAAGCAGCGGAGCCCACTTTGGGCATAAGAACATCCTAGTCACATTTTTTGTAAGTTTGATTTTTTTTCTTAAATCATCTGGGTCTAACCACCTAGAAGTGCCCTTATCTGAGTAAAGAAATAGAATTTCCCTTGGAAATTTTCAGAGAGTAGGGAGGGAGGGGGAGAAAACGTAAAACTTATGGAAGTGAATGTTAAAAACTAAAAAGAAATAATTTAATAAATTGAGGGGAAAAAATTTTTAAAAGAAGGAAAAAAAAGAAATTTTTAGAATATAACAAAACATCTTGTTTCCTAAAGCACTTGATAATTTTCTAAGTCCTTTTACATATAGTATCTCTTTGGTATGTCAGGTATCAAGTACAAGCTGAAGCCTTCAGAGATGTAGCTGCCCCACAGTTAAAACTTCCTAAGTAATTATTTCTTTTGGCATCCCACTGCAAAAACTGCTTATTGATTTGATTTCGCTGACCCCCACTTGATGGGGAATGCAGAAGAACTGTGCACAAGGGGAGGAGGGTGTCTAGAATGCTGTTTACTACAGCAGAGAAGACTGTTCAGGTAAAGAGGCTTAAGAAAGGACTCTCACCAGTTGTGAAGGAGACTAGCCTTGCCAAAGAAATGGCTTGGGAGGCAGTCTGGAGACGAGGAATAGAGGTGTTTAAAGGAAGCAAAGAGAAAATCAGTCTCATTGGAGTGGAATAAGTGAGCACAAGTAAACCAACACAACCCCTCAGTTCCTTCATCTGTAAAATGAGAAAACTAGATGTCTAAGGACCCTTCAAGCTCTAATGGTCTATGCTATGCTATGCTATGTTATGTTATATTATACTATACTAAACTATACTATACTATACTATACTATACTATACTATA